>NC_092330.1:13093468-13398281 GCF_036785885.1 Coffea arabica
ATGAAGGAAATTATCCGACCCATGATTTGGAGTTAGCGGCTGTGGTCTTTGCTTTGAAGAAATGGAGACACTATTTATACGGAGTGACATTTGAGGTTTTTACAGATCACAAAAGCCTTAAGTACTTATTTTCTCAGAAGGAGCTGAATTTAAGGCAACGTAGATGGATGGAATTTTTGGAAGATTATGACTGCACGATTAAGTACCATCCTGGGAAGGCCAATGTAGTGGCCGATGCTTTGAGCCGTCAGGTACAAATGGCTGGATTGATGGTTAAGGAATTTCGATTGTTGGAAGAAGTTAGCTATTGGAATCCCCGATTAGAACCAAGGAAAGTGATTTTGGGGAACATTGTGATAACCTCCACTTTATTGGAACGTATTAAGGAATCTCAGGAAAAGGACCCTGAAATGCGAAAGTTGGTGGAGAAAGTCAAGATGGGAGACCAGACCGATTTCACTTCGGGATCAGATGGAATATTAAGATTTCGAAATCGGGTGGTTATGCCAAAGGACGAAGGGCTTAGAAAAGAAATTTTGGAAGAAGCCCACCGATCAAAGTTTACAGTACATCCAGGAGGGAATAAAATGTACCAAGACTTGAAAGGTCTTTATTGGTGGAAAAATATGAAGAAGGAAATTGCCCAATTTGTTCAGACATGCTTGGTTTGTCAACAGGTTAAAGCCGAACATCAGAAACCATCTGGGCTTTTGCAACCTCTAGAAATACCTGAGTGGAAATGGGAAAATGTTACCATGGACTTTGTATCAGGTTTACCAAGGACACAGAGAGGCCATGATGCCATTTGGGTGATAGTGGATAGATTGACTAAATCGGCTCATTTTCTGCCGATTAATATGAAATATCCATTGGAGAAGTTGGCCAGATTATACTTGGATGAGATCATCAGACTACATGGTATACCTGTGAGTATTGTGTCGGATAGAGATCCAAGATTTGTTTCGAGGTTTTGGCAAAAGATGCAAGAAGTGTTGGGGACTAAGTTGAACTTTAGTACCACCTATCATCCCCAGACTGATGGACAATCTGAAAGAACGATTCAAACTCTTGAGGACATGTTGAGGACTTGTGTACTGGACTTTGGAGAGAATTGGAGTAAGTTCTTGACTTTAGTGGAATTTGCCTATAACAATAGTTTCCACTCTTCTATTCAAATGGCTCCGTATGAGGCACTTTATGGTCGGAAGTGTAGATCCCCCATTTGTTGGGATGAAGTAGGTGAACGGAAAATCTTAGACACGACTACTGTATCTTGGATTGAGGAGGCCAATGAAAAGGTGAAATTGGTACGGCAAAGAATTCAAACCGCTCAGAGTAGACAAAAGAGTTATGCCGACAATCGGAGGAAGGATTTGGAGTTCACTGTTGGAGATATGGTATTTCTCAAGATTACGCCTTTAAAAGCAAGTTTGATGTCCGGAAAAGGGAAGAAATTACAACCAAGGTTTGTAGGGCCTTATAAGATTATTCAGCGAGTTGGGAATGTAGCCTATAAGCTGGAATTACCACCGAGTTTATCTCGTATCCATAACGTGTTTCATGTGTCCATGCTTAAGAAGTATCATCCAGACCCCTCTCATGTTTTACAACCGGAGAATATTGAGATCGATGAAACCCTAACCTATGAGGAGAGACCGGTAAAACTTCTGGATCGAAAGGTGAAGGAATTGAGGAACAAGCAGATACCACTAGTGAAAGTTTTATGGAAGAACCATGGAGTAGAAGAAGCAACATGGGAAGTTGAAGAGACAATCAGAGAGAAGTATCCAGACTTGTTCACCAACCAAGGTAAATTTCGAGGACGAAATTTTCTTAAGGGGGAGAGGATGTGAGGACTCGCAAAAACTATTATTCTATGCCTAATTTATGGCTTAATAAATTATTTAATTGGATTTTATTTCCAAGGAATATTTTCTAGTCTTATGAGACCTAAACGCATGATAATATAACTTCGTTATATTTTTAAAATGATTCGTTTCGAAAATTAATTTCCTAGAGCGCGTTTAGTAAAAATAGTGAATAGTACTTGGAGATTTTATCCGCGTAGTAGCCCAATAAGCTTGGAATATTGGAGACTTGTACTAGGGTCCTAAAATAGGTAATTTTATGAATAAATATTCAAGTGATAGTTAGTAGTGCAATCGTTATAAGAATTTTTCGAAAGTTCCGCGTTATAGCGGTAAAATTTGACGGTACGCGTTTTCACACGCGCGACTTCAATTGAAGGACTTTAGACCCTTATTTCGGGACAATTAAGAGTGAATAATAATTACAAGAATATATATGCCTTGGAGGTTTAGTGCACTAGTGAACCAAACGCGCGAGAAAAATCGAGTCCAAACGCACCCTAAATTGCACTATTTCAAGTTGACTTTGAGGTGCATTTTGCACCACACAAAGAATCTTCCTTTGGAAGCCAATTGCATCAGCACTCTCTCTCTCTTCACCTCACTTGGCCGAACAACAAGAAGGAGAAGAGCTCTCCATTGTCTTCATTTTTCATCTTCAATCCATGCACCAAAATCCACCCAAATCACACCAAACTTGGAGATCTCTTAGCAAACCACTTGGAGACTACATCTAGCTAAGGAGGAAGGGAGCTTTCACGGTTTCTTTGGAGCTTCAAGAGGGCCGAAAATTCTGACCTTGCAAACCAAAGGAGTAGGTAATGATCAACCCTTGGATTCTTATCTTTTGGAGATTATATGACAAGATTAAGTTCATGCATGCACTTAGTTACTTGTTTATGGTGTAAAAATGTGATTGTGGGCTCTTGGAATTCCCACACTTGGGTTGTTGTTGCTGATGTGATGATTAATGGTGATTATATTGTTGGTTTAGTGATTTTAATGATGCATTAGTGATGGGTAATTAGTGGAAACTTCATTGGGTGTAAGAAGCTAAACTTTCCGATTTTGCCCCTGCCATGTTCGGCCATTTCCAGGCCAATTTTTAATGGTTTAATTGCTTGAATTGGATGTTTGTAGGATTTATTAGATGTGTGAAAAATTTCATTGAAAAATAATGAGGTTTGAATGGGCAAATGAATTTTTTTTAGAAACCAGCAAATCTGGAAAACTGATTCGCGTATGCTCTGACCAGCAGTAGTATTTTGGCTATAACTCTGTCCTCGGATGTCGAAATCATGTGCCGTTGGTGGCGTTTGAAACTAGACATTCCTAGCTTTAATTTGGTATATAATGCACGTTCTGAGTCTTTGTGAGCAGGCCGAACCAAATGTTTTAAGTTCGCTGTCCTGTCACTCTGTTCATCTGGAATGAAGTGTGCAGGCTGCAACTTGATGCCCGAATTTGAACCAGATGGGTGCCGAATTTGGAAACGATTTCTTCTATGATATTTTAACTCTATGAATGTATTTTCCAACGGCGTAAGCCATGCTCAATTTCGAGCTATATTGACTGAGTTGTGACTAAAACAAGTGGACTGCTCTGTTTTGGAAAACCCTAATGTTTGGACTGGTTTGGAACAAAATCTCGGAGTGAACTTGTTAGTTGATGTTTTTGATATTAAACACTTACCAAAGGTATCATGGGTATATCTTAGACCCTTATTTCACAAATGAACCATGGTTGGATAACTTTCTTGGTTAAACGATTGGAAATTTGGAAAATGAAAGTCCAAGGCAGATTGCCTTAGGATTTTTCTTGAACTTCGGTTGGCTCATTAACTACCTTGCCGAAGGTATTTTCCCCCGAAATTCGATAGAGAGATACTTTCCATATAGTATTGAAATACTGCCAATTTTGGTGCCGATTCAAGTTCGTTTCGATACCCAATTGAATTACTAAAGTTAGAGGTTCAAATCTGGAAAATTCTCATCCAGTCTTGAATTTGCTAAACTTCGGGCTACCGTATCTCGGTGCTCGAGACTCCGATTCTTGATCCGCTTGTTTTGTCATACACTTCACTTGCAACACTAATTGAGCTGAAAATTTCAGAGGCCGGTTTGCAACGTGCGAATCGTGCCTAATTTTCAAAGTTGGCCAAAAACCAACTTCATTCTGCCTTGTGAACCAACCCTGCATCTTCAAGCTCATTTTTGACCACTTTCCACTTCGATTCATGGAAAAGTGTCTTCTAGGAACTTATAGTACTCTCTAAGAGGTTTCCAACGGTATAATGTTTTCCAATTCTCGACTTATATCGAGCGAGTTATGATTTTTCAAAGATTTATCGTAAAACTGAAAAATTTTCCAACTTCAAAGAAATAGAGTTTTTCAAAAACTCTTTATTCTTTTGATGTTCTTAAACGTTTTGTTTACGATTTTCATGATCAAAACTCAAATAATATTGTACATGATAAAAGGCAAGTTGAACCTCGATTTACGTGTAATTGAGGTTCCTTTTTGTAAAATAATTCTTAGATTGTACTAATGTACAATCTTCCTGATAAGTGGGTTAATTGTATGATTATTCGCCATTAAATTGTCAGGCGCGCAAGGAGACCTTCAAGAGGATCTCACCGCGGACACTTGAACTCCCAGAAAATAATTCTTATTGAATTGCTCGGTGAGTGTCAAGTGTATGAATTTGATACTTGCTTATTGTGATACTTGTTGGGAGTTTTAAAAATAAGGGCGGGTGCGTACTTTATCGCACTCGTTCTATTTTCAAATGAATGAATGAATGAATGAAATGTATTGAGTGAACGAATGAAATGCAATGTCATGTCATGAATGCTTGTGTCGTTGGAGTGAATCTCCTCGACTACCAAATGAATGGGGGACGCCCAAACTCATAGGCCGTCCTTAGACTCGAGCCGGCAATGGGCTTGGTCGGGAACTTGGGCGAGCCATGAGATTATAAGCTCGACCTAATAAGAGGTCTTGCTTGGCATACTCGTCGAGTATCGCCCTAAAAATAGACTTGTGGGCCCTTGGGGTGTACGGTGGACGGAGGGAAGAAAGTGGTGATCTACGGAAATGGAAATACCGACCCGGTTGACAGGAGGGTCAATGCGGGAAAGTATACGAATGACATCGACAGATCGAGTGGAACTTAGCTCCTGAGAGCTACTATATCCTTGAATTGTTTCTGATTACTTTTCCTGTTTGATAGATTGATTATTGAAAAGACATGGCTTTATTTATTAAAGTTGGGATTGTTATTTGATTACGTGCTTGCATGTGTGTTCTTGGCCTCACGAGCGTTTAGCTCACCCTATAGTTTTGTTTTCCTTAACAGGACCGACTCTTGGAGAAATATGGAGAAACCATCCGTTGTAATTTTGTTAAGACTCCTGTTATAGTACAATTCCTTTACTTGTATTGGCAAGGGTTCTTGAGCAATCTCGTGATCGTCCTTGATTGTTCTACCGACCTATCCACTTGAGTATCCACCTCGATTGGAGTCGTCGTTCTACCACCTTCAATCAAATCATGTTGTTCGTTTGATTTTTAGGTTCCGCAATCCAAGCGTTGGACAACCTCGCTAGATCCTTGGGCAAACGTGCTACGTGTCTCGAAACGTGTTGATCGAGGAACTAGATGAAAAGCTATCTTGAACGTTTTATCTAGTTCCTCGATCAACACGTTTCGAGACACGTAGCACGTTTGCCCAAGGATCTAGCGAGATTGTCCAACGCTTGGATTGCGGAACCTAAAAATCAAACGGACAACACGATTTGATTGAAGGTGGTAGAACGACGACTCCAATCGAGGTGGATACTCAAGTGGATAGGTCGGTAGAACAATCAAGGACGATCACGAGATTGCTCAAGAACCCTTGCCAATGCAAGTAACGGAATTGTACTCTCCATTTAAGAGAGACAAGAACAAGTTTATTATCATAAAACGGCTCCCTTAAACCTTACAAAGCAAGCCTTTATATAGGCAAATACTAATGAAACCCTAAACCCTAATATATCGAAAAGCTAGATGGTCGGCCACTCCTTGGACAAGGTGGGCCGATCCATGGACTCAATGAAGAAGGGCCTAGTGGTTCGGCCATCCTTAGACAAAGGTGGGCCGAATCCATGGCTAACAAAAGGACTAATCTAAACTTAAGACTCCTAACACTAAGGCCTAATCGGCCATAGCCCACTTGGCTCTTCACGGGCTCTCTTCATGGGCTTGGATCATCGTGTAGACAACTGGGTTATCACCTTCTAAGCCTTCAATGTCTCGATGAACGCCTTGTTGGTCTTGAACATTCCGTACAAGGGCTTGGAGTGATTCCCTGAATTGCTTGGCCCGTACACATGTGACTGGGCCCAATGGAACTCGGATTGGGCCATTGCGTGGGCCAAGGTCCGTGCACACATCAGTCCCCTCCTCTTGAGAAGGATTTGTCCTCAAATCTGGATGGAGATGAATGATACTAATGAGAGTGGGTAGTGTGACACCCAAGTCTCCACATATTGGCCCTCTTAGATTGAAGGATACTTGCATATGTTATGATTAAGATAATTTGGTGCACATGTCTCTTAGTCAACTTCAAGTTGTTCTCAAACAAGGACATTCGGCAAGGTAGGAAGGAACGTGTATAAGGCTTGTGAAAGTTCCAAGTTGCAACCCAAAGCTCGCTAATTAGCCTTCGCACCCGGACATTCACATGCACTTCATAACGATGTTCATTGAAACTAGAAAAGCCTCGAACCTGGTTGTACAAGGTGGTGTAATTCAGCCCTAGGCACTGAATCGGCGCAACTTGCCACTCTGGAGGTGGGACACTGAGCCACCCGTGTTGCACATCCATAGAAACACGAACCAGTGAGGTAAGAACAGCACTCGGATCTTGATTGACACCCTTGCGGGCATCACCCAACATAAGCGGTAGGAATGAAGTGAAGTCTACCCCATACGAATCACATGCATTCGCGCAACACGTAGCTGGAACAAGCATGAAATCAGGTTGCAACTCTTTAGTCGTTGTGGGAAAATTTTGGACAACTTTACAATACTTCTCATCAAAATAATGGGCTCGAATGACTCCTCCAATGGCGCGGACAGGTTTGAATGCAGGTTGTCCCATGGATTGATACCAAAGAGATTTAGCTCCTAGGAGACAAACTCCATGGAAACTCGCAAAGTGTCCAAGTGACTTCGGAATGGAACATGCCATGACCAGCTCTACTTGACTTTGTGTAACCTGCACAAAAGAAGAGATGCTAAACAAGCAAAGGTAAGTTCGTTAGGAAAATAATAGACCCTCATATTCTTGCTCAAAATCAACCCACTTTCTCTCTTCTCTTCCTTTTTGCCACCCATCTCATCAGATTTTTCCATTTCTTTTTCTAGTTCAATAGCTGACCCTTTCATCTCATTGCTTTCAACTCCCTCGGATTTTACCGCTTCAGGCACAATTCCCTCATCTATCCTTTTCTCCATATTATAACGCTCAAGCTCACGTTTCATGCATGCTAGATCAACACAAAGCTGGTCATAAGTAAGTGATACTAGTCCAAAACGACGTCCATTAAATAAGAAGGAATGCTTATTAGTATGTCCGTCATATTTAACTTCTCGCCTTGACATCCATGCTTTGCCCAACAACACATGTGTCACTTGAATTGGGACTACATCACACAACACCTCGTCCACATATTTGCCGATTTGAATAGGTACAAATGTGTGCTTAGTAACCCAAACATCACCATGAGTGCTCATCAACTTGTACGGTTGAAGATGATCAATGGTTGAAAGATTTAATTTCTCAACCATGATAGCACTTGCAAGGTTGACTTCACAACTCCCATTAATGGCCAAGCTACAAATTTTATCTTTGACACCACAACGAGTATAAAACCAGCCAAGCAACTGAGATTTGATGAGGTCCAATTGCTCATCTACACTGCGTAATGCCACTTCTTTGACTCCCTTAGGATTAGGAAGACAATGTTGTGGGCTAGCTTTTATGCGTCTTGTACTTGCCATGATGTATGAGGGAACCTGTAAAAAGTTAGCAATGAAACCGAAGATATTGCCTTTCACGCTCCCTTACGTGTATCCACTCGCACTCGTGTATATAGATGTCACTCCAATGGACTTACCAAATATCTTTACCTGTTGGGTTAGGTAGTTGAGAAATGCTGCTCAAGTCCAATAACTGTCACCAACTTTTTCCACAAGAGTAACCAAGAAGGTAAGACACAAATGTGGGTGCAAAATGAGGTGAAATGGACGAATTTGGAAGGGATGTGGGTGGTGGTCGGCAATGGTATGTGTGTCACAAAAAAAAAGGAAACCCTAGCGTTCTAAAGTGTAGGAGTAGTTTCCTAAAGTGGATGAGAGAATATAGGAGAGTTTCCTAAAATGGACGAGAGAATATAGGAAAGTTTCCTAGAATGGATGAGAGAATATAGGAAAGTTTCCTAAAATGGATGAGAGATTATAGGAGAGTTTCCTAAAATGGATGAGAGATGATAGGAGAGTTTCCTAAAATGGATGAGAGAATATAGGAGAGTTTCCTAAAATGGATGAGAGATTATAGGAGAGTTTCCTAAAATGGATAAGAGAATATAGGAGAGTATCCTAAAATGGAGGAGAAAATACAGGAAAGTTTCCTAAAATAGATGAGAAAAGGTAGGAAAGTGTCCAAAGAGTGATCCAAGTGTTGTACTTAGTCTCGTAAACTAAGTTGGGAAACAAGTTGGAGTTGGAAACTGCTTGAGAGACCTTTCGTAAGCAACTTCCTAACCCTCCCCAAAACAGATTCGTCTATTCCTTCCCTCAACCGAGTGCTACGTGTCTCGAAACGAGTTGATCGAGGACTGTATCAGTGATGTGTGCATGGATCAGGGCCCACGCAATGACCCGGTCCGAGTTCCATTGGGCCCAGTCACACGTGCACTAGCCAAGCTCTTCAAGGAATCCCTCCATGGCCTTGTTCGAATGGTCCAAGACCAACATGGAGTCCACAGGGATATTGAAGGCCTAGAAGAATCCAAGCAAATCATCTACACCACGATCCAAACCCACAGAGAGTCAAGCTGACCTCCAAGTGATTGGGCTGAATAGGGTCATTAGGCTTTAATATTGCTTAGGGTTAGATTAACTGCGTTGTAGAAACATGGGCCGGCCCATCTTGACACCAAGATGGCCGACTGCTCTTTTAGAGTTTTGTAGACACCAAACTTTGAGTGCAATTTTATTTTTCATGTTAGTTTTGTATTTATTTCTTTTATTTTTCTTTAGTCTTTCATTTTATTTTATGTTATTTCTTTATTTTATTTTTGAGTTATTTTAGCATGAGCATTTATTGAAAGGGAAAAATTCATTAGAAAAAAAAGAGAAAAGAAAAGAAAGAAAATTTTTATTTCTTTTTTAAATTTCAAGTTATTGTTTATCAATTGGAAAAAGAAAATCATCAAAAAAAAGGGGAAAATTAATTAACATGGCATTGTTATCTTTTTATGCCTAGTTTTGCTTAGTTGTTTATTCAATTTTATTTCAGTTATTATTTTCTTTATATTTTTGTTTATTATTTAATTAATTAAAAAAAAAACCTCCGCAAGCGTCAGATTTGCAGAAGCTTGGAAAATTCATTGGTAGCCATCGGATGGCCCTAGGATGCTGAACAAACTGGCACTCTCATCCTCACCCTTGAGGGAAAGGTTTGAGGGTGTGGGTTTTGATATAAATAGAAAACAAAAACAGCAGCCGCAAGGAGGAGAAGGAAAACGGAAAGAGAGTTTGAGAGATTGACGGTTAGAAAGAAACCGCAGCCAAGGGGGGATCATCTAAGGGTAGCTGAGAGTCTTGTTGGCGGCTAGGTTTTAGAGATTGTGGTAAGGGTGACAGCTGAGCATAGGAGAGAAAAACACAAAAAGCTACAGAGAGGATCACTGAGGGACGACTGGAAAAATCTGAAATCAAGAGAGTAGACGGCAAGGAGGGCTGAGGGAAAAGAAACGAAAACGATGGAGCTGGGTTTAGGGAGAGAGCATCGAGTGGCGGCTGGAAGCAAGGATAGAGGGAGAGAGGGCCGAGAGATTGGGAGAGCTTCAAGAGGGGTCTGAAAACTAGGTACGGAAAAGCAGGTAGCGGGCAGAGGAAAACTAAAAAGGCAGAGAAAGGGGGGAACTTTGGTAAGAAGGGAGGATGGCAGTAGGATAGAGAGAGAGGAAAAGAGGGGCTGCGAGGCTGAGGAAGAGATCAGGGGAGCAAAATAAGAAAAGAAGGCAGCTTCGGGGGTTTTAAAAAGAACACCATTGGGCAAGGAAACAAAGAATACCAGTGGCGGCGGAGGTGCTCCTCAAAGAGCAAAAGAGTCACTGGAGCTGTTCATCCTCACGTTTGTCACTGCCTTCACCGAGGGAAAGCATCATCACTGTAAGTATTCCTCTTCCTTCTAAGTTTCAGCATCTTTTCAAACGCAGACACTTGGAGTTCTTGAAACATGTATTCTGGGACTTGCTTATGAAACCTTACTGTTTTGTTGATTATTGTTCCTCTTCTTCTGTTTCATGTTCACTAAGATTTTGTTTTTCCCATTTTTTTTTGTGAGCGGCTGTGCGTGAGCCGTGGGTTCGGAGTTTTGTGATTGAAGATGTATGAACTCAAAACGATGTCAACTTTCCTTTGTGAAACTGAATGTGTATGTTTCGTGGGTTGTATTCATGTTGGGCATTTTGTTTGTGTCAAGGTCCGAGCTTTTGTATGTTTTCCTGAATATTTGGTTTGGCATTTCAAAGCCAGAGTTAAAGATTTGGGCTGCAATTTTCGTTCTGCTATTATGGAAAATCACTGCTGCACTTTGTGTTGCTAGAAATCACCAACCCAGATTTTTCTGACTCAATCTTGCAAACAAAAAGTGTAACTTTTGGCTTGGTTGTGGAATGGAGGTGTGTTTATGGTCGTTTATTTTAAAAGCTGATTGTTTATGTGGGGGTGTGTTCGGGTGGATAGTGAACTGGAGGAGACAGCAGGTTGTATTGCAGAAAACTTCCTTAGCTGCCAAATTTGTTTCGGCAGAAAGCTTTGTTCATATTTTTGTTTGCATGAAAATTTTCATCGTTTCTAGTTCTGCTATCTCATGACATGCATGACGAGCTTGATAAGAACTTGAAATTGGAACTTGTTTGAATTGGAATGCATGAATGTAGCTAGGCTGGAACGAGCAGAAATGGTTTTAACTTGGTTTATTTTCTCTGGTCAGTTTCTTCTTTTTCTTTTTCTTTTGGCTCATGGTTGTCTTCCTGCGCATATGGAAGCTGAGACATTGCAGAAATGAACCTATGAATGAGTTCCAACTTGCTAGCTTTTCATAGTTTTTCTTTCCTCTCTTTGTTTGCATGTCACGGCTCTGTCTCATTTGTTCCTGAGCTGCGTGGGCTGCTAAATGGTTTGAGTTGCAGAAAACTTCCTTAGCTGCCAAATTTGTTTCGGCAGAAAGCTTTGCCTGAATTCTTGTTTGCATGAAGACCCTCAGTATTTCTGATTTTTGTCATTCATTTGCATGCATAAGAATTTGAAATTGGGTTTTTTAGTTTGAGAGGCCTAAGCGAATCTGCCCTGTGATAATGCTGAAGCTCAAAAGCATTGCTAAGTTTTCTGTTTGTTTGAGTGAAGATTGCTAAGTTTTCCGTTTGTTTGGTCTGAATGAAGTTGGTTTGGCTTGGAAAAATCTAATCAATGTTGTGATTAAGAAATTTGAGTTTGAGAATAAATTGCAGCAAGTTTGTAAGTAAAGGACGGCAGGCTTTCAAAATTTCAAATTGCCCAATCAATTGCAGAAGCTCAAATTTTCTACGTAGTTGCATGGAGTTTACATGCAAAAACTTTCAAAAATTGCACTTTGGCCCCCAAGTCTCCCTTTGTCGCACTGTGGCCCAATTACATTCCAAATTCTTGCAATCGGGTCCTGAAGTAGTTGCATTTTAACCTTTACTTTGCCCTTGGGCCCTTGAAGTTCCTAAAAATGTTTAATTAGGCTTGAGTGCTTGGTTAATTTTCTCAATTTGGTCCTTGGTAGCTTTTAATTTTACAACTTCGTTGCTTGTTTACTTCAATTAACTACTATGCTTTGTTTAAATTGCACTTCATGCATGAATTTAAGAGCTTTATGACCATGTGAGCCCGTGTTTGCATGTTTTCTTTAATTTTCCCAAATAAATTGGTACCTTGACCATTTCTTTTATTTTGGAGGATAAATAAGTGACTTCACCCCATTAGAGCTCCATTTCAAGGGAGATATAACTTCTTTTATCTTTTTTGTCTCTCCACTATGTGATCCAACGTGCTAAGTGAGAATTGCATGCCTACTTTACTTGCTTTCCTTGTTTTTCCTTAATTCATTTCATTTACTTTTGCTTTTATTAAGTCATTCTTTTATTTATGGGGTATGTGTACACCTCTTGGCTTGTAATAGATAGGGCTTGGAGAGCACTTGATGAAGACCTATTGAAGACGTGTGCCTAGCTAGCAAATGTAATAGGTTCATTAGCTTGATTGCTTGCTTTTGTTGCTATGTGTTAATTTGCTTTATGAGGCTCTTGCATCTAGTCAAGCATGTTAAGTGTTATGTGCTATGTGTTTATGAGTCTTTGGCATGTTTACTTGCTTTCTATAGTCGTAGATGAATATGATGGATGAATGTACGTCACCACACTAGTCCAAAGCTAGTTGTGGCTCATTATTCCGTTAGGAATTCATAGAAAGGGCTAGTCCAACGCTAGACCCAATAGGCCGTCCCCCTTTTGCTAGTGCATACTTGCATGTTCACTACATTTCATGCATTTTTCTTAGTTTTATCATTTGGCATGCTCCTCCAATCCTTTTCCCCTCATTTTAGGCTTTTTCCATCCTCATGCTAGTTATAGGGTACATTTGCTTGAGAGTCCCCTTTCGATAAGGGAAACGAGCGAGTTTGGCTACAAAGTAGTCTTAGCACGCTAGTTCTTCCTTCTAATCCAAGGGAAAATCAAAGTCGTAAAGTTAAGAGTCCTTCCCGTACTCGACTTGATGCATTCCCTTAAGGTCATACACTTGCATTCTTTTTATATCACATCCACACTTTTTTAGCCACATTTTCTCACTACTTAGACTTTTTCTCAATCTACACTTTCTCACCACTTTCTTCCTATCACTTATTTATTTTATCTCACAAATGGCACCCAATTGCACTTATATGTATCTACTATCCTATTTTCATTCACCTGCACACAACCATCATTACTTTCTCAATTGGTACACATACATTTTCTTTACATGTGCACACAAGCACTTTTCTTACATTCGCACAGTTGCACTTCCCTTTTTATTTGCATTTTGCATCCTTCATACATTTTCACACTTGCACATATTTGAGTCCTCATTTGCATTAATCACGACTTCTATGAGAGTTTTCCTTATTGGCCACCACAATTCATGTGGCTGGGACCAAAAAGCCTCATAAGAAACATTTTAGATTTAGGATTGCATTTTTCTTTTCTTTTCGCATCCATTAGTCATATCCAACATGCGATACATACCTTGGGTAGAAAAAATTAGGAAAAGTGGGGCTAATTCACGCAACTAGCTTTGGCTAGGGTAAGGGAGTGCCTTAGGCTTCGCCTTTGCCTTCTCCCTTACCAAATGTGACCCCGATCCCTTGTTTTGGTTACGTAGACCTAAAAGTTTTTAAAAAGGGTTTGTTTACTTTTTTCACTCAAAAACAAAAATCATTTTTGGGTGACTTGGTACACCGTAACTCCGTACCAAGTGGCGACTCCATTCTTTTATCCAAAAACCCTTTTTGAACTTTACTTGACCAAAACCGTCGCATTTTACAATCCCACGGTCTTTGCTTTCACTTCTACACACGTTCACACACACTACTTTCACACCAATTTCAAAAAGTGGGGCGCGACAGGTTTCTTTAGGGTTTTAGTAACCTCTTGCCTATAAAAGGGCTTGCTTTGTAAAGGTTCTGGAAACAAGTTCGATTAATAAAGTTTGATCAATTTCGATTCTTCTTGTTAAGAGAGATTCGACCCTTTTTACTTGCCTTGGCAAGGGTTGTGAGCAATCTTGCGTCTCGACCTAGATTGTTCTACCGATCTTTCCATTAGAGTAATTACCTCTGTGGAGTCGTCGTTCCACCGCCCATAATCGAATCGTGTCGTCCCGTTTGATTCTAGGTTTCGCAATCCAAGCGTTGGATCACCTCGCTAGATCCTTGGGCAAACGTGCTACGTGTCTCGAAACGAGTTGATTGAGGTGTATCCATTAAAAGTAATCACCTCTGTGGAGTCATCGTTCTACCCCATATAATCAAATCGTGTCGTCCATTTGATTCTGGGTTCCGCAATCCAAGCGTTGGACTACCTCGCTAGATCGTTGGGCCAACGTGTTACGTGTCTCGAAACGAGATGATCAAGGACCGTCTCAGCGATGTGAGCATGGATAAGGGCCTATGCAATGACCCTACCCGATTTCCATTTGTCCCAGTCACACGTGCCCGAGCCAAGCTCTTCAAGTAATCCCTCCAAGGCCTTGTTCGAATGGTCCAAGACCAACATGCAGTCCATAGGGATATTGATGGTCTAGAAGGAGACAAGTAAATTATCTACACCATGATCCAAGCCCACGGAGAGTCAAGGTGGCCTCCAAGTGATTGGGCTGAATAGGGTCTTTCGGCCTTAATATTGCTTAGGGTCAGATTAACTGCGTTGTAGAAGCATGGGCCGGCCCATCTTGACACCAAGATGGCCGACTGCACTTTTAGGGTTTCTTTAGGGTTTTAGTAACCTTTAGCCTATAAAAAGGCTTGCTTTGTAAGGGTTTTGGAAACAAGTTTGATCAATAAAGTTTGATCAATTTCAATTCTTCTTGTTAAGAGAGATTCGAGCCTTTTTGCTTGCCTTGGCAAGGGTTGTGAGCAATCTTGCGTTTTGTCCAAGATTGTTCAACCGACCTATCCATTAGAGTAATCACCTCTGTGGAGTCTTCGTTCAACCACCTATAATTAAATCGTGTTGTCCCGTTTCATTCTAGGTTCCGCAATCCAAGCGTTGGACCACCTCGCTAGATCCTTGGGCAAACGTGCTACTTGTCTCGAAACGAGTTGATCGAGGTGTATCCATTAGAGTAATCACCGCTGTGGAGTCGTCGTTCTACGGCCTATAATCAAATCATGTGGTCCGTTTGATTCTAGGTTCCGCAATCATAGCGTTGGACTACCTCGCTAGATCCTTGGGCAAACATGCTACGTGTCTCGAAACGAGTTGATCGAGGACCGTCTCAGCGATGTGAGCATGGATCAGGGCCCATGCAATGACCCTGTCCAATTTCCATTTGTCCCAGTCACACGTGCCAGAGCCAATCTCTTCAAGTAATCCCTCCAAGTCCTTGTTCGAATGGTCCAAGACCAACATGGAGTCCATAAGGATATTGAAGGCCAAGAAGGATTCAAGCAAATCATCTACACCGTGATCCAAGCCCTTGGAGAATCAAGCAGGCCTCCAATTGATTGGGTTGAGTAGGGTCATTAGGCTCTAATGTTGCTTAGGGTAAGATTAACTGCGTAGTAGGAGCATGGGCCGGCCCATCTGGACACCAAGATGGCCGACTGCTCTTTTAGGGTTTCCTTAGAGTTTCCGTAACCTCTAACTTACAAAAGGGCTTGCTTTGTAAGGATTTTGGAAGCAAGTTGGATCAATAAAGTTTGACTAATTTCGATTCTTCTAGTTAAGAGAGATTCGAGCCTTTTTACTTGCCTTGGCAAGGGTTTTGAGCAATCTTGCGTCTCGTCATAGATTGTTCTACCGACCTATCCATTAGAGTAATCACCTCTATGCAGCCGTCTTTCTACCGCCTAAAATCAAATCATGTTGTCCGTTTGATTCAAGGTTCCGCAATCCAAGCATTGGAGAACCTGGCTAGATCCTTGGGCAAACGTGCTACGTGTCTCGAAACGAGTTGATCGAGGACCGTATCAGTGATGTGTGCATGGATCAGGGCCCACGCAATGACCCGGTCCGAGTTCCATTGGGCCCAGTCACACGTGCACTAGCCAAGCTCTTCAAGGAATCCCTCCATGGCATTGTTCGAATGGTCCAAGACCAACATGGAATCCACAGGGATATTGAAGGCCTAGAAGAATCCAAGCAAATCATCTACACCACGATCCAAACCCACGGAGAGTCAAGCTGGCCTCCAAGTGATTGGGCTGAATAGGGTCATTAAGCTTTAATATTGCTTAGGGTTAGATTAACTGCGTTGTAGAAGCATGGGCCGGCCCATCTTGACACCAAGATGGCCGACTGCACTTTTAGGGTTTCTTTAGGGTTTTAGTAACCTCTTGCCTATAAAAGGGCTTGCTTTGTAAAGGTTTTGGGAACAAGTTCGATCAATAAAGTTTGATCAATTTTGATTCTTCTTGTTGAGAGATATTCGAGCCTTTATACTTGCCTTGGCAAGGGTTGTGAGCAATCTTGTGTCTCGTCCTAGATTGTTCTACCGACCTATCCATTAGAGTAATCACCTCTGTCGATTCGTCGTTCTACTGCCTAATCAAATCGTGTCGTCCATTTGATTCCAGGTGTCGCAATCCAAGCGTTGGACCACCTCGCTAGATCCTTGGGCAAACAAGTTACATGTCTCGAAACGAGTTGATCGAGGTGTATCCATTAGAGTAATCACCTCTGTGGAGTCGTAGTTCTACCGCCTATAATCAAATTGTGTCGTCCGTTTGATTCTCGGTTCCGCAATCCAAGCGTTGGAGCACCTCGCGAGATCCTTGAGCAAACGTGCAACGTGCCTCGAAACGAGTTGATCGAGAACCACATCAGTGATGTGTGTATGGATCAGGGCCCACCCAATGACCCGGTCCGAGTTCCATTGGGCCCAGTCACACGTGCATGAGCCATGCTTTTCAAGGAATCCCTCCAAGGCCTTGTTCAAATGGTCCAAGACCAACATGGAGTCCATAGGGATATTGAAGGCCTAGAAGGAGACAAGCAAATCATGTACACCGTGATCCAAGCTCATGGAGAGTCAAGCAGGTCTCCAAGTGATTTGGCAGAGTAGGGTCTTTAGGCCTTAATGTTGCTCAGGGTTAGATTAATTCGTAGTGGAAGCATGGGCCGGCCCATCTTGAAACCAAGATGGACGACTGCTCTTTTAGGGTTTCCTTAGGGTTTTAGTAATCTCTAGCCTATAAAATGGCTTGCTTTGTAAGGGTATTGGACACAAGTCGGATCAATAATATTTTACTAATTTCGATTCTTCCTGTTAGGAGAGATTCGAGCTTTTTACTTGCCTTGGCAAGGGTTGTGAGCAATCTTGCGTTAGACCCTACTATAATATTTTCCAATGAAATTTTTCACACATCTAATACATCCTATAAACATCCAATTCAAGCTGTTAGACCAGTAAAAATTGGCCTCAAAATGGCCGAACATGGCAGGGGCAAAATCAGAAATTTTTGCCTCTTACACCCAATGAAGTTTCTACTAATTACCCACCACTAATGCATCATTTTAACCACTAAACCAACAATATAACAACCATCAATCATCAAATCAGCAACAACAACCCAAGTGTGGGAATTCAAAGAGCCCACTATCACATTTTTACACCATACACAAGCTAACAAAATGCATGCATGAACTTAACAAGGTAAGATAGCTTCCAAACTTCAAGTTTCCAAGAGTGGATCATCACTTACTTTGGATGGGTGTTCAAGCAGAATTTTCGGCCCTCTATTACCCCAGAAAAACCGTGATTTCCAGCCCTTGTTTGCAGCTCAAAATGCTCCTCAAGTATCAAGCTAGGTGTGGTGCAAGTTTGGTTGAATTTGGAGATGATTTGGGGTGGTTTTGAGTGAGATTTGTGAGCAGAAATTTTGAAGCAAATGAGTTAGAGAGAGAAGAGAGCTGGTCGGCAATGAGGAGAGAGAAGATGGAGAGAAATCTGATTTCCTTTAGCTTCCAAGAGAAGGTGAAAGAAGTGGTGGAGATTCACCCAAAAGTCAACTCTCATTAGGGGCCGTTTAGTGCGATTACGGCTCGATTTTTCTCGCGCGTTTGGTTCACTAGTGCACTAAACCTCCAATGCATTAATATTCATATGAGTATTATTCACTCTTAATTGTCCCGAAATAAGGGTCTAAAGTCCCTTAATTAAAGTCGCGCGTGTGAAAATGCGTACCGTCAAATTTAACGTTATAACGCGAAACTTCCGAGAAATTCTTATAACGATTGTACTATTAACTATCACTTGAGTTTTTATTCATAAGATTACCTATTTTAAGACCATAGTACAAGTCTCCAATATTCCAAGCTTATCGTGCTACTACGCGGATAAAATCTCCAAGTACTATTCACTATTTTTACAAAACGCGCTCCAGGAAATTAATTTTCGAAACGAATCATTTTAAAAATATAACGAAGTTATATTACCATGTATTTAGGTCTAATAAGACTAGAAAATATTCCTTGGAAATAAAATCCAATTAAATAATTTATTAAGCCATAAATTAGGCATAAAATAATAGTTTTTTTTTGCGAGTCCTCACAGAAGGAGACAAGTAAATCATCTACACCATGATCCAAGCCTATGGAGAGTCAAGCAGGCCTCCAAGTGACTGGCCAGAGTAGGGTCTTTAGGCCTTAATGTTGCTTAGGGTTAGATTAACTCGTAGTGGAAGCATGGGCCGGCCCATCCGGAAACCAAGATGGCCGACTGCTCTTTTAGGGTTTCCTTAGGGTTTTAGTAACCTCTAGCCTACAAAATGGCTTGCTTTGTAAGGGTTTTGGACACAAGTCGGACCAATAATGTTTTATTAATTTCGATTCTTCCTTTTAAGTGAGATTCGAGCCTTTTTACTTGCCTTGGCAAGGGTTGTGAGCAATCTTTCGTCTCGTTCTAGATTGTTCTACCGACCTATCCATTAGAGTAATCACCTCTGTGCAGCCGTCTTTCTACCGCCTATAATCAAATCGCGTTGTCCGTTCGATTAGGGTTTCTTTAGGGTTTTAGTAACCTCTAGCCTATAAAAGGGCTTGCTTTGTAAGGGTTTTGGAAACAAGTTCGATCAATAAAGTTTGATCAATTTCGATTCTTCTTGTTAAGAGAGATTCGAGCCCTTTTACTTGCATTGTGAGCAATCTTGCATCTTGGCCAAGATTGTTCTACCGACCTATCAATTAGAGTAATCACCTCGGTGGAGTCTTCGTTCTACCGCCTATAATTAAATCGTGTCGTCCCGTTTTATTCTAGGTTCCGCAATCCAAGCGTTGGACCACCTCGCTAGATCCTTGGGCAAACGTGCTACGTGTCTCGAAACGAGTTGATTGAGGTGTATCCATTAGAGTAATCACCTCTGTGAAGTCATCGTTCTACCGCCTATGATCAATTCGTGTCGTTCGTTTGATTCTCGGTGCCGCATTCCAAGCGTTGGACCACCTAGCGAGATCCTTGAGCAACCGTGCTACGTGCCTCGAAACGAGTTGATCGAGGACCGCATCAGTGATGTGTGTATGGATCAGGGCCCACCCAATGACCCGATCCGAGTTCCATTGGGCCCAGTCACACGTGCACGAGCGATGCTTTTCAAGGAATCCCTCCAAGGCCTTTTTCGAATGGTACAAGACCAACATGGAGTCCATATAGATATTGAAGGCTTAGAAGGAGACAAGCAAATCATTTACACCATGATCCAAGCCTATGGAGAGTCAAGCAGGCCTCCAAGTGATTGGCTAGAGTAGGGTCTTTAGGCGTTAATGTTGCTCCGGTTTAGATTAACTCGTAGTGGAAGCATGGGCCGGCCCATCTGGAAACCCAGATGGCCGACTGCTCTTTTAGGGTTTTCTTAGAGTTTTAGTAACCTCTAGCCTATAAAATGGCTTGCTTTGTAAGGGTTTTGAACACAAGTCGGATCAATAATGTTTTATTAATTTCGATTCTTCCTGTTAACAGAGATTCGAGCCTTTTTACATGCCTTGGCAAGGGTTGTGAGCAATCTTGCGTCTCGTTCTAGATGTTCTACCGACCTATCCATTAGAGTAATCACCTCTGTGCAGCCGTCTTTCTACCGCCTATAATCAAATCGTGTTGTCCGTTTGATTCAAGGTTCCGCAATCCAAGCGTTGGAGCACCTCGCTAGATCATTGGGCAAACGTGCTATGTGTCTCGAAACGAGATGATCGAGGACCGTATCAGTGATGTGTGCATGGATCAGGGCCCACGCAATGACCCGGTCCGAGTTCAATTGGGCCCAGTCACACGTGCACTAGCCAAGCTCTTCAAGGAATCCCTGCATGGCCTTGTTCGAATGGTCCAAGACCAACCTGGAGTCCACTGGGATATTGAAGGCGTAGAAGAATTCAAGCAAATTATCTACACCACGATCGAAGCCCACGGAGAGTCAAGCGGGCCTCCAAGTGATTGGGCTGAATAGGGTCTTTAGGCTTTAATATTGCTTAAGGTTAGATTAACTGCGTAGTAGAAGCATGGGCCGGCCCATCTTGACACCAAGATGGCCGACTACTCTTTTAGGGTTTCTTCAGGGTTTTAGTAACCTCTAGCCTATAAAAGGGCTTGCTTTGTAAAAGTTCTGGAAACAAGTTCGATCAATAAAGTTTGATCAATTTCGATTCTTCTTGTTATGAGAGATTCGACCCTTTTTATTTGCCATGGCAAGGGTTGTGAGCAATCTTGCGTCTCGTCCAAGATTGTTCTACCGATCTTTCCATTAGAGTAATTGCCTCTGTGGAGTCGTCGTTCTACCGCCTACAATCGAATCATGTCATCCCGTTTGATTCTAGGTTTCGCAATCCAAGCGTTGGACCACCTCGCTAGATCCTTGGGCAAACGTGCTACGTGTCTCGAAACGAGTTGATCGAGGTGTATCCATTAGAGTAATCACCTCTGTGAAGTCATCGATCTACCGCCTATGATCAATTCGTGTCGTTCGTTTGATTCTCGGTGCCGCATTCCAAGCGTTGGACCACCTAGCGAGATCCTTGAGCAACCGTACTACGTGCCTCGAAACGAGTTGATCGAGGACCGCATCAGTGATGTATGTATGGATCAGGGCCCACCCAATGACCCGGTCCGAGTTCCATTGGGCCCAGTCACACGTGCACGAGCGATGCTTTTCAAGGAATCCCTCCAAGGCCTTTTTCGAATGGTACAAGACCAACATGGAGTCCATATAGATATTGAAGGCTTAGAAGGAGACAAGCAAATCATTTACACCATGATCCAAGCCTATGGATAGTCAAGCAGGCCTCCAAGTGATTGGCCAGAGTAGGGTCTTTAGGCTTTAATGTTGCTCAGGGTTAGATTAACTCGTAGTGGAAGCATGGGCCGGCCCATCTGGAAACCCAGATGGCCGACTGCTCTTTTAGGGTTTTCTTAGAGTTTTAGTAACCTCTAGCCTATAAAGTGGCTTGCTTTGTATGGGTTTTGAACACAAGTCGGATCAATAATGTTTTATTAATTTCGATTCTTCCTGTTAACAGAGATTCGAGCCTTTTTACATGCCTTGGCAAGGGTTGTGAGCAATCTTGCGTCTCGTTCTAGATGTTCTACCGACCTATCCATTAGAGTAATCACCTCTGTGCAGCCGTCTTTCTACCGCCTATAATCAAATCGTGTTGTCCGTTTGATTCAAGGTTCCGCAATCCAAGCGTTGGAGCACCTCGCTAGATCATTGGGCAAACGTGCTATGTGTCTCAAAACGAGATGATCGAGGACCGTATCAGTGATGTGTGCATGGATCAGGGCCCACGCAATGACCCGGTCCGAGTTCAATTGGGCCCAGTCACACGTGCACTAGCCAAGCTCTTCAAGGAATCCCTGCATGGCCTTGTTCGAATGGTCCAAGACCAACCTGGAGTCCACAGGGATATTGAAGGCCTAGAAGAATTCAAGCAAATCATCTACACCACGATCGAAGCCCACGGAGAGTCAAGCGGGCCTCCAAGTGATTGGGCTGAATAGGGTCTTTAGGCTTTAATATTGCTTAAGGTTAGATTAACTGCGTAGTAGAAGCATGGGCCGGCCCATCTTGACACCAAGATGGCCGACTACTCTTTTAGGGTTTCTTCAGGGTTTTAGTAACCTCTAGCCTATAAAAGGGCTTGCTTTGTAAAAGTTCTGGAAACAAGTTCGATCAATAAAGTTTGATCAATTTCGATTCTTCTTGTTATGAGAGATTCGACCCTTTTTATTTGCCATGGCAAGGGTTGTGAGCAATCTTGCGTCTCGTCCAAGATTGTTCTACCGATCTTTCCATTAGAGTAATTGCCTCTGTGGAGTCGTCGTTCTACCGCCTACAATCGAATCATGTCATCCCGTTTGATTCTAGGTTTCGCAATCCAAGCGTTGGACCACCTCGCTAGATCCTTGGGCAAACGTGCTACGTGTCTCGAAACGAGTTGATCGAGGTGTATCCATTAGAGTAATCACCTCTGTGAAGTCATCGATCTACCGCCTATGATCAATTCGTGTCGTTCGTTTGATTCTCGGTGCCGCATTCCAAGCGTTTGACCACCTAGCGAGATCCTTGAGCAACCGTACTACGTGCCTCGAAACGAGTTGATCGAGGACCGCATCAGTGATGTGTGTATGGATCAGGGCCCACCCAATGACCCGGTCCGAGTTCCATTGGGCCCAGTCACACGTGCACGAGCGATGCTTTTCAAGGAATCCCTCCAAGGCCTTTTTCGAATGGTACAAGACCAACATGGAGTCCATATAGATATTGAAGGCTTAGAAGGAGACAAGCAAATCATTTACACCATGATCCAAGCCTATGGAGAGTCAAGCAGGCCTCCAAGTGATTGGCCAGAGTAGGGTCTTTAGGCTTTAATGTTGCTCAGGGTTAGATTAACTCGTAGTGGAAGCATGGGCCGGCCCATCTGGAAACCAAGATGGCCGACTGCTCTTTTAGGGTTTCCTTAGGGTTTTAGTAACCTCTAGCCTATAAAATGGCTTGCTTTGTAAGGGTTTTGGACACAAGTCGGATCATTAATGTTTTATTAATTTCGATTCTTCCTGTTAACAGAGATTCGAGCCTTTTTACATGCCTTGCCAAGGGTTGTGAGCAATCTTGCGTCTCGTTCTAGATTGTTCTACCGACCTATCCATTAGAGTAATCAGCTCTGTGCAGCCATCTTTCTACCGCCTATAATCAAATCGTGTTGTCCGTTTGATTCAAGGTTCCGCAATCCAAGCGTTGGAGCACCTCGCTAGATCGTTGGGCAAACGTGCTACGTGTCTCGAAACGAGATGATCGAGGACCGTATCAGTGGTGTGTGCATGGATCAGGGCCCCCGCAATGACCCGGTCCGATTTCAATTGGGCCCAGTCATACGTGCACTAGCCAAGCTCTTCAAGGAATCCCTGCATGGCCTTGTTCGAATGGTCCAAGACCAACCTGGAGTCCACAGGGATATTGAAGGCCTAGAAGAATCCAAGCAAATCATCTACACCACGATCCAAGCCCTCGGAGAGTTAAGCTGGCCTCCAAGTGATTGGGCTGAATAGGGTCTTTAGGCTTTAATATTGCTTAAGGTTAGATTAACTGCGTAGTAGAAGCATGGGCCGGCCCATCTTGACACCAAGATGGCCGACTGCTCTTTTAGGGTTTCTTCAGGGTTTTACTAACCTCTAGCCTATAAAAGGGCTTGCTTTGTAAAAGTTCTGGAAACAAGTTCGATCAATAAAGTTTGATCAATTTCGATTCTTCTTGTTATGAGAGATTCGACCCTTTTTATTTGCCTTGGCAAGGGTTGTGAGCAATCTTGCGTCTCGTCCTAGATTGTTCTACCAATCTTTCCATTAGAGTAATTGCCTCTGTGGAGTCGTCGTTCTACCGCCTATAATCGAATCGTGTCGCCCCGTTTGATTCTAGGTTTCGCAATCTAAGCATTGGACCACCTCGCTAGATCCTTGGGCAAACGAGTTACGGGTCTCGAAACGAGTTGATCGAGGTGTATCCCTTAGAAGTAATCATCTCTGTGAAGTCATCGTTCTACCCCATATAATCAAATCGCGTCGTTCGTTTGATTCTGGGTTCCGCAATCCAAGTGTTGGACTACCTCGCTAGATCCTTGGGCAAACGTGCTACGTGTCTCAAAACGTGGTGATCGAGGACCGTCTCAGCGGTGTGAGCATGGATCAGGGCCCATGGAATGACCCTGTCCGATTTCCATTTGTCCCAGTCACACGTGCACGAGCCAAGCTCTTCAGAATCCCTCCAAGGCCTTGTTCGAATGGTCCAAGACCAACATGGAGTCCATAGGGATATTGAAAGCCTAGAAGGAGACAAGCAAATCATCTACACCATGATCCAAGCCCACGGAGAGTCAAGGTTGCGTCCAAGTGATTGGGCTGAATAGGGTCTTTAGGCCTTAATATTGCTTAGGGTCAGATTTTCTGCGTAGTAGAAGCATGGGCCGGCCCATCTTGACACCAAGATGGCCGACTGCTCTTTTAGGGTTTCTTTAGGGTTTTAGTAACCTCTAGCCTATAAAAGGGCTTGCTTTGTAAGGGTTTTGGAAACAAGTTCGATCAATAAAGTTTGATAAATTTCGATTCTTCTTGTTAAGAGAGATTCGATCCATTTTACTTGCATTGGCAAGGGTTGTGAGCAATCTTGCGTCTTGTCCAAGATTGTTCTACCGACCTATCAATTAGAGTAATCACCTCGGTGGAGTCTTCGTTCTATCGCCTATAATTAAATCGTGTCGTCCCGTTTTATCCTAAGTTCCGCAATCCAAGCGTTGGACCACCTCGCTAGATCCCTGGGCAAACGTGCTACGTGTCTCGAAACGAGTTGATCGAGGTGTATCCATTAGAGTAATCACCTCTGTGAAGTCATCGTTCTACCGTCTATAATCAATTCGTGTCGTTCGTTTGATTCTCGGTGCCGCAATCCAAGCGTTGGACCACCTAGCGAGATCCTTGAGCAAAAATGCTACGTGCCTCGAAACGAGTTGATCGAGGACCGCATCAGTGATGTGTGTATGGATCAGGGCCCACCCAATGACCCGGTCCGAGTTCCATTGGGCCCAGTCACACGTGCACGAGCGATGCTTTTCAAGGAATCCCTCCAAGGCCTTTTTCGAATGCTACAAGACCAACATGGAGTCCATAGGGATATTGAAGGCTTAGAAGGAGATAAGCAAATCATCTACACCATGATCCAAGCCTATGGAGAGTCAAGCAGGCCTCCACGTGATTGGCCAGAGTAGGGTCTTTAGGCCTTAATGTTGCTCAGGGTTAGATTAACTCGTAGTGGAAGCATGGGCCGGCCCATCCGGAAACCAAGATGGCCGACTGCTCTTTTAGGGTTTCCTTAGGGTTTTAGTAACCTCTAGCCTATAAAATGGCTTGCTTTGTAAGGGTTTTGGACACAAGTCGGATCATTAATGTTTTATTAATTTCGATTCTTCCTGTTAAGAGAGATTCGAGCCTTTTTACTTGCCTTGGCAAGGGTTGTGAGCAATCTTGCATCTCGTTCTAGATTGTTCTACCGACCTATCTATTAGACTAATCACCTCTGTGCAGCCGTCTTTCTACCGCCTATAATCAAATCGTGTTTTCCGTTTGATTCAAGGTTCCGTAATCCAAGCGTTGGAGCATCTCGCTAGATCATTGGGCAAACGTGTTACGTGTCTCGAAACGAGATGATCGAGGAGCGTATCAGTGATGTGTGCATGGATCAGGGCCCACGCAATGGCCCGGTCTGAGTTCAATTGGGCCCAGTCACACGTGCACTAGCCAAGCTCTTCAAGGAATCCCTCCATGGCCTTGTTCGAATGGTCCAAGACCAACATGGAGTCCACAGGGATATTGAAGGCCTAGAAGAATCCAAGCAAATCATCTACACCACGATCCAAGCCCACGGAGAGTCAAGCTGGCCTCCAAGTGATTGGACTGAATAGGGTCTTTTGGCTTTAATATTGCTTAAGGTTAGATTAACTGCGTAGTAGATGCATGGGCCGGCCCATCTTGACACCAAGATGGCCGACTGCTCTTTTTGGGTTTCTTCAGTGTTTTAGTAACCTCTAGCCTATAAAAGGGCTTGCTTTGTAAAAGTTCTGGAAACAAGTTCGATCAATAAAGTTTGATCAATTTCGATTCTTCTTGTTAAGAGAGATTCGACCCTTTTTACTTGCCTTGGCAAGGGTTGTGAGCAATCTTGTGTCTCATCCTAGATTTTTCTACCGACATATTTGTTAGAGTAATCACCTCTGTGGAGTCGTCATTCTACCGTCTATAATCAAATCGTGTCGTCCGTTTGATTCTAGGTTCCGCAATCCAAACGTTCGACCACCTCGCTAGATCCTTGTGCAAACGTGCTACGTGTCTCGAAACGAGTTGATCGAGAACCGTATCAGTGATGTGTGCATGGATCAGAGCCCACGCAATGACCCGGTCCGAGTTCCATTAGGCCCAGTCACACGTGAACGAGCCATGATCTTTTAGGAATCCCTCCAAGGCCTTGTTCGAATGGTCCAAGACTAACATGGATTCCATAGGAATATTGAAGGTTTAGAAAGAGCCAAGCAAATCATATACACCATGATCTAAAACCATGAATAGTCAAGCGAGCCTCCAAGTGATTGGGCCGAGTAGGGTCTTTAGGCCTTAATTTGAGGACCTGCAAATTTCCTACATTTTTCCTCAAAAATGCCTTTTATTTGAAAATTATTATTTATTAAAGCTCTACTATCCAAATATTTCACACTAAGTGTAAATAAACCTAGAAAATAGGGTTTTCCGCTTCGGTTTCAAGATTTGAGCAAAATTAGGGTTTTTGCGATTTTTCGCCGGATGAATTTTCGGTACAGAGTAAGGATTAATTTTTGGGATTAAAAGTGACTTTTAAGTGAGAAATAATATGTGAGTAGTAGCAATGAGATAAGGTTAGTGAATGGGAAGTAAAAACCCTAGTACGTGAGTTTTTAAGAAAAACGGCGCGAACCGGCGGGTCCCGCGCACTACCAATTGAACGCACCACTTGACCACCATTTTTGCTTACCAAACAAATTTATTGAACTTGAGCAAAATATCTTCTCTCTTGGCAACAAGCTTGACCGAATGTGAGGCTAGGAAATAACAAGAGAAAGAGAAAAGAAAGAAAGGTGGTGGTGGCGACACTTGTCACCACCTCATGGCTTCTTAACCCAAGACTAATACCATCCATTTAACTCCAACACTTAGCAAATTTCCTCTTCATATTGTTGCTGCTGGCCGAGAGGAGCAAGGAGAAAAACAACAAGGGAAAACATTTCATTTCATCTTCAATCCAACAACTTAGGAAGAAATCAAACAAAATAAACCGATTAAACTTGTTCTTGAGTGACTAGTTAGTGAGTTGTGGTGAGTTTTTTGAAGGAGAAAGCTTGGGCTACTCTTAGTGACCTCTAGTCAAGGTAAGAGAGCTTATCTCTCCAAGTTTTGCTTTCAATTTTGTTAAATTAAGCTTGGCAACTTGATTTTATGGTGAAATCATGGATGATTAGCATGTTTTAGAAGTTTTCCCCTTTCTTATTTGATGACTAGGGTTTGGGGAAATTCTGCCCAATTTATTGTATGATGCTTATGTGTTGCAATTAAGGTTTTATAAGGTGTTTTGGTAGTGATTGGACCCAGAAATTAAGGAAAGATTCACTAAAAAACTAGAAATTCCAGAATCTGGAAAATTTGCCCAACATTCTGTCCGAATTTGTATCTGTGTGTTAGAGACCGAATTGGCCTTAGGTCAAAGAATAAAAGTTGTAGAGAATGGCATTTTATAGGTGTCTACAAAATTTCAACACAATCGGAGCAACGTAGGATGTGAAAAGTCCAAAATACCCTTACTATTTTAAATATTTCCCCAGCAGTCCGTTTCATCAGTTAAGTCCAGTTTATCACGTTTTTTGACTAGGAGCCGTACTGATTTAGCTCTTTGCTGAAACATGAAAGTTGTAGAATTTTGTCTTAGCTTTCAAATGCCTTTAAGAACACCTGAATTGGACCTTTGTACACTGAGTTATGTCCATTACAGTGTAATGTGATTAAACAGCCAACTAATTGGTTTCTGGTTTAGTAAATTGAGAATTTGACCAAGTTACATTAGAAACTGGACTAAGTAACCTTCACTAACATTGTAGCCCTGTGTCTTAGCTTCGAAACGGCAAAGGTTACGCCTCAATCCAATAAGCGTAGCCTCGAATATGTTATTTCCG
This sequence comes from Coffea arabica, assembly GCF_036785885.1. Taxonomy (NCBI): domain Eukaryota; kingdom Viridiplantae; phylum Streptophyta; class Magnoliopsida; order Gentianales; family Rubiaceae; genus Coffea; species Coffea arabica. The sequence continues at coordinate 13,121,622 of NC_092330.1, forward strand.
TATTCGTACGTCAAATCTGTCTTGTGCTAAGTTGAATTTCTGCACTCGTGATTGTTGTGAATCTTGTTTTTATGATATTGTGAGCCTATGGAACGGCTCTTGGCTTGAATTGTTTTTATGTGTGATGTTGGGTTGTGGTTGAAGAAAAATAATGAAGCCTAAATGGCTGGAAAATTAGGTAAACACAAAGGGCATGCTGCCCGAATTTTTACTCGAGGACTAGAAAACTATATTAGCGACTTGAGTGAAGGTTAAGTACTTATTACTTGAACTAGCAAGGACCTTTGCTACTATGTTTCTTGAGTGTTATATGTTAGAACTTGATCGAACTTGTACCCTTGAGGAAAAGCCTAATGGCCAATGTAAACTTGAATTTCCTTGTACTTTCAACTCAAGTATTATTTCCAAGCATCTATGTTACAAAACCTTATGATTTGAAAAGTGAGCAAGTTTTCACGAGTGTCTTTCAAATGAATTTCAATTGGTCGATTCTTAATGAACGGAACGTTTAAGTTTCGAATCTTACTTGTGTTTCAAAGTTCTCAAACTGAAATTTTCTCGCAGATTTGGACTCCAAACCCGGAGTACCACCTCGACGCGAGAACTAGAAGCACTATTGTGGTGAGTGCTTTCAAATATCCGATTGTACTTGATACCTGTGTTCCTTACATGACTTGTGTGAATACATGAAAATAAATGAAAGGGCAAGGGTGTACTTTACCGCACTTTCTCTAATATGACTTGTTCTTACTATTGAATATACTTGACTTGCTTTACATGTACTTGAAATATGTCTTGCCTGGAATTCCAGACACCCTGTGGCTAGTTAATCGAGTCGAGCCGGCAAGGGCCTGGTCGATTAGATAACGAACCCTGGGTTACTAGTTAAGTCGAGTGGAGTGTTATCTCCTCGGCAATCCGGTATACTCGAGTATTACCACCCGTGTTACGTGTGGCGTACGGGCCCGAGAAAGGGGGTTGATCGGTGGACGGGGATTGGCGTGTAGTGAAGTTTTCTTTTGGATTTGTTATTACTTGAAAGTTGACGGAGTGTCAACTACCCATTGATCAAGCTGGAATGGAGCCGAGATATGATTACCGTATCCTTATTTGTGATTGCAAACTTGATATTATTTGATTAGTTGAAGTACTATTTCCCTGATTATGACTTGTTTGCCCGTTATTTCACTATTACTATGTTATTTCTTGCTTGTTGACCAATTTGAGATTTGGAACTTCACTGGGCTTCGGCTCACCCTTTTAGTTTTGTTTTCCTTACAGGGGTACGAGTGAAGCGTGAGAAGTGTAAAGGCTAGCGTAGTCTAGTTACTTTAGACTTTGTTTTGAATTTTGGTTTTGTACTCGCGCTATTCCTCGAATGGAACATTTTGTACTTGGATTGTATATATTTTGAACTAGTTTAAGTATATCGAGACTTTGTACCTTGATTTCTATCAATGTAAACTATAAGCTTGAATTGCGGATATTATTAATGGTTCTTGGTGTGTGCACGTGATTATAGTGAGTGAGTCCTGGCGAGAGCTGGGCAGGTGGTCCGCCGAACCCTCTGGTACGCCTTAGGGGGAGGTGGGGTCGTCACACTTAATGTTGTTTAGGGTTAGATTAACTGCGTAGTAGGAGCATGGGCCGGCCCATCTCAACACCAAGATGGCCGACTGCTCTTTTAGGGTTTCCTTAGGGTTTTAGTAACCTCTAGCCTATAAAATGGCTTGCTTTGAAAGGGATTTGGACACAAGTCGGATCAATAATGTCTTGGCAAGAGTTGTGAGCAATCTTGCGTCTCATCCTAGATTGTTCTACCGACCTATCCATTAGAGCAATCACCTCTGTGCAGCCGTCTTTCTACCGCCTATAATCAAATCGTGTCGTCCGTTTGATTCAAGGTTCCGCAATCCAAGCGTTGGAGCACCTCGCTGGATCCTTGGACAAACATGCTACGTGTCTCGAAACGAGTTGATCAAGGACCGTATTAGTGATGTGTGCATGGATCAGGGCCTACGCAATGACCCGGTCCGAGTTCCATTGGGCCCAGTCACACGTGCACGAGCCAAGCTCTTCAAGGAATCCCTCCAAAGCCTTGTTCGAATGGTCCAAGACCAACATGGAGTCCATAGGGATATTGAAGGCCTAGAAGGAGACAAGCAAATGAAGTTCATAGGGAGATTCCTAAATGAAGTTCTTGTTTTGCTTGCCAAGATGGTGTAGAAATCAAGAGTTCTTTCATAAAGCTAAGAGCTTTTCAGAAATTGGTCACGAAATCAAGCTGGTTCGTCAGCCGAGTGATGAATTTTTTCTTTTTTGCTAGCAGCCATCCTTTCTTGCTTTCTTCAGCCGTGGAAAACTCTCAAGCTCTCATTTTTCCTCAAGCTTTTACCTCTCTCAAAGCCCTAACCTTTTACCATAGCCGAACTTCCTCTGTTTTCTCTTCCAGCTGTCTCCTTTTCACTTTCTTTCCTTCTCCGCCACCCAGCTCTAAATTCTCAGCCGTCACTAGCTTCCTTGTTTTTTTTTTTCAGTTTTCTTTTCCGTCAGACCTCTCACTCCTCTCTACCCTCCCCTAAGTTTCCTTTTTCCTTTTCCCCGCAACTCTAACCCTCATCCAACTCCTTCTCTACTCCCGGCTCTCCCCTTTCTTCCTTACACTAGCCTTTTCTCACAGCCCAACCTTCTTTGTTCTATTCCCGTATCCTCCTTTGCGGCTACTGTTTTTTGCTTACCTTTTATATGACCCCCCTAATCCCTAATCCTATCATCCAATGGTTTCTAAACCACCCCAGCTTGACCCTTTTTCCTGGCCCTCCGATAGCTCCCCCCAACTCCTCCTTGCAAGCTGCGGAAAAATACGCAGCTTGCATGCTGCAGTTTTTTTTTTTTTTAACTTAATAACTTAACAAAAAAGTAAAACTAAATAATAATAAAAACAACAATTTTAATTACAAATACATCAGAATAAACAAACTAAAACAACAAAATTGCCATTTTCAATCTTTTTCTTTCATTTTTCATTTTTCATCATTTTTCACTTTTTTTCTTTTTCTTTAAGAAAACATTGTATTAAAACAACTCAACATATTTCTTGAATATTTTTCTTTCTTTTTTCTTTTTTTTCTAGAAATTCTATGCTAAGAATAAAAACTAAAAAGTGAATAAAACTAAAATAAAAAACTGAAAATAAAAAGTAAATGAAATTACACCAAAAATTTGGTGTCTACAGTTTGCCCCTCTTTGTCTGAGTTTTGAAAAAACTTGAGACAAAGAAATAGACACCAAATACTTACCTGTGTTATTTGGCTGCGCACGTCATGAACGGTGGACGCTTCTGAAACGTGGACTGACCTCTTTTGACAAAAACTTTTAAAATGGAGAGGATTCAGACAGGAAATTTAACGCAGGACTGACCCGAACAGGAAATTTAAAATGGGACTGGCCCGAACAGGAATTGAAAACGGGACTGACCCTGAACAGAAATTTAAAACGGGACTGACCTGAACAGAAATGTAAACGGGACTGAACCGAACATAACTTACACGGGACTGACCCGAACAGAAATTAAACGGGATGAATTGAAGTGAAATGGAGTGTTGTTGGGGTTGACCCATGTTTATTGGTGATGCAAATGAAAGAAGCGAAATGAAGTGTTAATGGGACTGATCCACGTTCCAGTGGCTGTGAAAATGAAATGTTCACTGGCGGGACTGACCCACGTTCCAGTGGCTATGAAAATGAGATGCAAATGAAATGCTCACTAGTGGGACTGACCCACGGCTAGTGGCAGGGTAAAATGAAATGCTCACTAGTGGGACAGACCCACGGCTAGTGGCGGTAAAATGAAATGCTCACTAGTGGGACTGACCCACGGCTAGTGGCGGTAAAATGAAAATGCTCACTAGTGGGACTGACCCACGGCTAGTGGCGGTAAAATGAAAATGCTCACTAGTGGGACGGACCCACGGCTAGTGGCGGTAAAATAAAATGCTCACTAGTGGGACTGACCCACGGCTAGTGGCGGTAAAATTAAAATGCTCACTAGTGGGACGGACCCACGGCTAGTGGCGGTAAAATAAAATGCTCACTAGTGGGACTGACCCACGGCTAGTGGCGGTAAAATGAAATGCGCACTAGTGGGACTGACCCACGGCTAGTGGCTGAACAAAATGAAATGCGCACTAGTGGGACTGACCCACGGCTAGTGGCGGAATAAAAGGAAATGCTCACTGGCGGGACAAACCTCAGCTCCAGTGGCTATGAAAATGAAAAGCTCACTGGCGGGACAAACCTCAGCTCCAGCGGTTATGATCGTGAAATGCTCACTGGCGGGACAAACCTCAGTTCCAGTAGCTGTGAAAATGAAATGCTTACTGGCGGGACAAACCCAGCTCCAATAGCAATGAAAATGAAATGTCTTGACAATCGGACAGTGGGATCAAACCCGAGCCTGCCGTGATGAATTTGATTTGATTTTTGACTTTGATTTTTTTGATTTGTTGATTTTTTTTGATTTGTTGATTTTTTGATTTTTGATTGTTTGATTTTTGATTTCTCCTGACTGAGAGAGACTTGTCAAAATAATTTGCCCCAGTGTGATGAATTGGTCAGTGGGATTAAACCCAAGCCTGCCCAATCGGAAGTTGGCGGCATGAAATCCAGGCCCAACGTGATCTTTGAGATGTTGGCGGCACCAAGTCCAGGCCCAACGAGATCTTTGAGATGTTGGCGGCACCAGGTCCAGGCCCAACTTGATTTTGGAGATGTTGGCGGCATGAAATCCAGGCCCAACTTGATTTTTGGAATGTTGGCGGCACAAAGTCCAGGCCCAACGTGGTCTTTGTGATGTTGGCGGCACCAAATCCAGGCCCAACGTGATATTTGGAATGTTGGCGGCACCAAACTCAGGCCCCACGTGATGTTTGAGATGTTGGCGGCACCAAGTCCAGGCCCACGTGATGTTTGAGATGTTGGCGGCACCAAGTCCAGGCCCAACTTGATATTTGGAATGTTGGCGGCACGAAACTCAGGCCCAACGTGATTTTTAGGATGTTGGCGGCACGAAACCCAGGCCCAACTTGATGTTTGGAACGTTGGCGGCACAAAATCCAGGCCCAACGGGATGCTGTGATGTTGGCGGCACCAAATCCAGGGCCAACTTGATATTTGGAATGTTGGCGGCACGAAACTCAGGCCCAACGGGATGCTGTGATGTTGGCGGTACGAAACTTAGGCCCAACGTGATTTTTAGGATGTTGGCGGCACGAAACCCAGGCCCAACTTGAAGTTTGGAACGTTGGCGGCACAAAATCCAGGCCCAACAGGATGTTTGGGGTGTTGGCGGCACCAAATCCAGGCCCAACTTGATATTTGGAATGTTGCCGGCACAAAGTCCTGGCCCAACGTGATTTTGTGAAGTTTGTGAATGGTCAGTGGGATAAGACCCAGTCCTGCCATCCAATTGGTCAAGAAATTGAATTTGATTTTCCAAGAAACAAGGATTTGAACTTGATTTTTGATTTTTGACTTTTGAATTTTTCTGATTTTTGGAAAAAAAATTTTTCTAAAATAATTTGCCCCCAGTATAGGGCCCTTTTCCCTTCTTTCTTCTCTTTCTTCGGCATCGGCGTCCCACATCACCAGATGCTTTTTCGTCATTTTGAACCATGAATACCTGTACAAGGGTTCATCAAAGTATGACATGCATTCAAATTTCTTATTTGGAAAGAAAAGCGTGATTGGTTTGACATCCTCAAATGTATTACAAAAATTTTTGCTCCAGTGTGGGCTATTTTGCAAAATCTCTCACATGAAAATTCGCCCCAATATGGGCCTATTTAATTGCAAAAAATTTGTTTTGAATGACTCTCCATTTATTTGAACAAAGTAAGCAATTGCTTTTCCTAACATGTCATGTGAAGAAATTTGAATGTCTTGCTTAAACTCATATGGCACATTTCATGATGAATTTCTCAAAATAATGCCAAATTACGAAAGATTTCTTCCCCACTTTAGCATCAATGCTTTGGGTGATGGGTCACCATTTCCGGTTGGTTCATCTTTCAGGACCAATCAAGTGACTTTATTTTTGATTTGGAAGTGGCTGAAGGAAATGGGAGGCCAAGATTTGTCTTATTTTTGTGCCCAAAATTGTATGTAATCCCTTCAATACCACATCTTAGTGAAAGCAAAGAGTTTGTCACCCTTATTTCTTAAGAAAACGTAGTCCACATATGAGCTTTATAGGTTTGCAACAATATGGATAACGATAGCTAAACATGTGAAAACTGGTTATACCCCTATGATCACAAATGATTGATGGATTTCTTACGAGCATAATCCCCACTTTGGATTGTCATGAAGGAATAAGTCAACGATGGACTTTATGAGCTTGTAATGTGGTTTGAAAACGATAGTTAAAGAATAAAAATTTCAAGGACATTGCATCGAAGATCGCACTTTTTTTCCAAATTGCCCCTATTTTGAACTCAAAGATCTCAGATTTTGTTTGCATTTTTCTCATCACTCACCAAGGACTTCAGCGTCGAATTTTCTGCATTTTCTTGCATTTACTTTTCTTGCTTTGCTTTTTGCCTCTTTTTCCTTTCCCTTAACTTGGTGGATTTTCACCTGGTGAGTAGCGTCAACCCCATACCCAAGCAATTCAGAAATACAGCTAAAATTTTCGGCATCAGAAATTTTCTTGACAGGGCCATTGCAAAGAACAGAAGTCAGGACTTTCGGCTTTTGTAATGGGGTCTGGTGGGGTGTTTAGAAAAGTTAAGGCTTGAAGGCAGACTTCAAGAGTGGTTTAAGTAATCTGAGATCGCATTATTACGCCAACCCTATTTTAGGGTTAAATCAGAATTTTGGCCCAATTTATGCTCAATTGAGGGTTTTTCTCTTTCATTTTCTTTCTTCTTTTGATTTTTCGGCTTTCTGCCATTTTTTTGAAATTTTCAAAATTTGCCCCAGTTTATTTGTGAACTGAGGTTCTCTTTTCTTCTTTTGTCTTTTGATTTTGTGACTTTTCACTTTTTTCACTTCTTGAAATTTTCCTTTTCAACTCAAACTTGCCCCAGTGTGGGGTTTGCGCTTCTCAGGGGTTGCCAAACGAAGTATTCTATTCTGATGGCTCAAAAGGGATAACTAGGGATAGAATGTTTGATTGGAAAAAGAAGATGGCCTGACTTGTATTCTGTTCCTTACAATAACTCTGAGAGGAAACTTTCATTAATGCGAAATTTCTTGCATGTATCTGAATTAACTGACTGAGGAAGACCCTTGTTCATCCATATTTGTGAAACATAGGCGGTCCGTGCGGACAAATCTCTTCTTTTTTTCTTTTTCTTTTTCAAAATTGGAACCTAAGTGTAATCAAATTTTCCCAATTTGCGGTTCCCTTTCCCCTTTTCTCTTTTTTTTCTTTTTCAAAATTCCCCCAATCTCTTCCCCAATGTGGGGTGCGATCATATGTGCACTCGAAAAGAATCTACCAATTTTTTGGCTCAAATGAGGATGCAAGGGATAAATGGTGTTTAGGTCGTAGAAACGATGGCCAAAGCATCATTCTTACGCTTCATGACAACCAAAGTAACACAATGCTCATTGAGAATCCACTCCCCTTTTGATATTTGAAATTTTTCCAATGAAGGGTAGTGATCATTAGGGCTCTTATTTGAAACGAAATTACTCTTTCAAAGGCTCAAATGGGAGAGCAAATGATAAAATGTGTATAGGTAGAGAAAAGAATGCTCGAAGTATCATTCCAAATTTTCAAAACAAACAAAAGTAATGCATATTTTGCTTTCACTTAGATGTGAACTGAATCGGTTAAACCAATAGGCATTTTTCAAGCAAGGATGGCCCCAATTTGCAATTTATCAATCAATGTGACTGATTTTATTTTGGGGTTAAGTGAAGGTATCTCATTGGGCCTTTTGAGTGACCATTCACCTCTTTTCCTGAGCACTCTTATTGTATGGCTCGGATTGCCAATCGAGTGTAAGGATTTTAGGAAGCATATACTTGTGAATTTTCAGGTTGGAGGTTGAAAAAATCTCAATTTAGTTTTATTTTTCAAAATTCATCATGAAATCTCCAATGAGTAAGAATAAAGAATGAAATGTACATAAATATACACAAAACAATAATTGTCCAAAAATTTTATTGTTGAAAAAGTTTGAAACAAAAATTCTCATTCAATTATGATACAAATGAAAAGAGAGAAACTTGTAAAGAGCTCCACATATACACTTTTTGCCTCCTTTTCTCTTTGGAACAAAATGTATTAACAAATCAAATATACAAAATTTTCCTTTGGAAATAATTACAAAATCTCTCAGATGCTTTAGCGTAGAGCTTCCAAATAGATCTTTTATGTTTTCATTGTAGGATCTACCCAAGAATCACACAATACTTGCAATTTTGACACCTTATTAGATCAGAAGTGTCATCAGATATAGAAAAATATTTTCCCTTTTATTGAAGTGTTTTTTATGAATGCAGGGGAGGGGGGAAAACAAAAGAAAAATACCCTGAGTTAGTAAGCAAAACTGCAAAATCGGTATGCATGTCCTATGGGGGAACCCTTTTTGTGCCAAGGGTAGGCCTAGCATGAAAATGCAATCCTCTAGGGTAGGCACTATACCATACCTGATGGATCTGATCAACTCATTGAGTGAAAAATAATTTCGAAAAAATTTGATCAATTGGAGTGACGAGAGACATTTGTCAAAATGAGGTCAACGTCCGAAGGGATTGATCACTTTTGATCGATACAAGAATTTGCAAAACGCACGGGTAGAGATTGGGATTCGTTGACCAAAATTTCTCAGTAAAGCACGGGTCAAAACCTCAACTGATCAAATGGCTGGATACAATGGATGGTTTTCCCAAAATCGACTAAATTTCTCAATTTGGAATTCGACATTGAAACCCTAATTGGTCAAACGGGTTGAATGAAATTGATAATTTATTTAAAATCGACCGCATTGCCCTAAAAAGGGAAACGGGTCAAATGAATTGAATGAAATTTAATTTATCCAAAATCACCCTAAAAAGGGTAAATTGATCAAATAGATTGAACGAAACTTGATTTATTCAAAATCGGCTCGGTTGCCCTAAAAATGGGTAAATTGGCCAAATGAATGAAATTGAATTAGTGATTTATTCAAAAATTGGCCGAATGACCCTAAAAAGGGTAAATTGGTCAAATGAATTGACGAGTTATTCAAAATCGACCAGGTGACCCTAAAAAGGGTAAATTGGTCAAATGACCCTAAAAAGGGTAAATTGGTCAAATGAATTGACGATTTATTCAAAATCGACCGGATGACCCTAAAAAGGGTAAATTGGCCAAATGATGGTTTATTCAAAATTGATTATGAATTGACAAAATGGATCGATTGAATCGGCCGGCCATTAGTGGTTTCAGAAAATTAGTCTATGAGCCTTCTAAAATCACGATTTGGCCTCAATTTATTCATCGTCTCAACAAGAGAAATCATTTGTGAATTTCTTCAAATTAATGTCCTTTTACGCAAGGGATTTTTACCAACTTTGATAAAATGGCCAAAAAGTGATTATTAGACGTTCATATTCCAAAAATCACTCTATGAAAATGATTGGATCCTACCTTACCTTGTGCACTACCCCTTTGGATGGTACAAAATGTAAACGTGCAAGTCTCGTTGGATTAAGTATCCGAGACACAAGGTGGCTTATCCCCTAACACGGGATCGCCTAAATGGCATTCCCTTTCTAGGGTGGATGCATGATGCCATTTTTATCAAAGCAAGAAAAAATGCAATTCGAAATGAAACGTGACCTAAGGAACCCTTTGTCTGCCAGGGTAGGCCTAAAATAGTATGACATTATTAATTTATGAACGAAATATACCAAAACTGCTTAAACGTGCAATATCCTATCTACATGGGTAGGCTTCTAAAAGAAGGTCATGCCAGACCTCTTATTTGCTAGGGTTTGTGAATGCAACGGGGACACAAAACCAAGAAAGGTTAGTTCAGGCAGAGAAATACATATAACACATTGTAGCAACAAGATAAAACAATCAATACAAAGCAATAAAAGGGAAAAAGGGGTTGGATCCCTCCCCTCGTGAATAGTGTCCCTAGCTCAGGATAAGGCCAGCTCTACCCTAGGCAATTCTAAAATGGATGCATGAGGTTAGGGTTCGCTAATGCATCTAGACTCGACAAGCTTCGGCTCCCAAGCATTCAGACTTGGAAACCAAGGGTCACCAATCCCAAGGTTCCTTGTCGGTGGATCGAGCGATTCCCCAAACACCGCTACGCACACATCGTGTCACGGCTACGTGTTTGAGTGAATCTATAAAAAATGCTCAACCTTCGACTAAAAGCTAAAAAGGCTATTAACCCATAGCTTAAAGCGGAAGATTGAGTGACCCATTGGATCATGCAACACACACATCGTGTCGTGATCACATGTCCAAGTGGGTCGCCTAAAAATCCTAATAGGGTGGAGTGGCGTGACAAGCCACTAAAAGAAAAATAAATGAGGGGTGAAAAATTAAAGCGTATGCACGTATGCTAGTGCTCGTTTGGAGGGGAGGGATCGAGAACCAACGCGAGGCTCTAAGGTGATGTCCCCCACCCAAATGCAATGCAAGCGCGAGATAAACAAGTAAACATACATCCAATCAGCCAATCATACATTCGCGAGCGAGGGAGTAGTTGGACATGCGTGAAATGCAAAATCCTAAAAAAGGACAAAATGCAACCCTAAAACACCCAAATGTGATATATGAAAAAGTTAAAAGAAGAAAAAGGTTGATTAAATCAAATTTGCTCGGACTCTCGAAAGTTCCCCAGTGGAGTCGCCAACTGTCGCGCCCCATTTTTTGATAAATAAATAAATGGTTTGAAAATGTATTTTTTGATTCAATTTGTGATTGAAAAATGAATTGTGATTTAAAAGAAAAATGGGTCTAAATGGGGTTTTGAGAATGCGACGATTTGACCCAAAATTATAGTTTAAAAAGGGTTTTTTGAAATAAAAAAATCGGAGTCGCCACTTGGTAATGAGTTAAGGTGTACCAAGTCACCTAAAAATGAATTTTTAAAGAAAAAATAGGAAAAAGTAGTAAGAAACCCCTTTTAAACGACTCCTAGTCCACGTAAACCAACGAAAAAGGTTCGGGAGTCACATTTGACGAAGGGGAAGGCAAGGATAGAAATCCAAGGCACCCCTTCGACCTAGCCAAGGCTAGTTGCGTGATTTAATCAAAGATTTTCTTGTTTTAACCAAAGAATTTATTACATTTGGATGCACTACATGAATGCAAACCCTAGACCTAGGGGTATTGGGGGAAATTTCTCTTCAAAGGTTGAGCGGTGCCAATCACATTAATTGTGAAGCCCAATAACGATCCTTTGAAGAAGTCACGAATAATGCGAGTGGGATGCAAATGAATGGAATGCATGTATGCAATGTGAAGGCATGAGTTTGAAAAAATAATAAAAGACAATAATGTGTAAGTGAGAGTGTGCACGTGAGTGGGCAAGGTGCGGTATGTGAAATGATAATATGAAGTGCATGTGTGCAAGTAATGACCAAAGTGCTCGTGTGCAAGTGAAAATATAAAGGTGCACGTGTGCAAAATGGGAGGAAAAATGAAAGTGTCATGAGGGTATAAAATGGTAGAGTGGATTTAAAAATGCATGAGTCTAGGGAATTCATGCATATTGGGTACGGGGAGACCTAAATCGTGACTCAATTTGCCCTTTTATAGAGGGAATACAAACGTGCTAAGGCTTGGAAAAAAACCACACTCGTCTATATCCCATATTTAAGGGGACTCTCAAGCAAATGAACCCTATAACTAGCCTGAAATGCAAAAATCCTAAAATGGAGGGAAAAGGGGTTCGAGGGTCATGCAAAATGATAAAACTAAAAAAAATGCATGACATGTAATGAACATGCAAACATGTACTAACGAGGGGAAATCCCTAAGGGTCTAGCGTTGGACTAGCCCATTCTATGAATTCCGACTAGCGTTGGACTAGCGGAAACGTACATTCATCCATCACATTCATTCAAGCTATGGAAAGCAAGTAGACATGCCAAACACTCATAAACACATAGCACATAACATTTAGCATGCTCGACTAGATGCAAGGCCCTAACAACGCAAATTAACACTTAACACGTAGGCATGCAACCAAGCTAATGAACCTATTACATTCACTAACTAAAACAAAAGGGGAAAGGGAAAATGGACCAAATTGCTCGCCACAGCCCTATCTATTACAAGCCAAGAGGTGTACACATACCCCATTAAAAGAATAACTTAATGAAAACAAAAAGTAAAGTAAATAAAATAAATGCAAGGAATTAAGGAAAGACAAGGAAAGCGAAATAGACATGCATATTCACATAACACGTAGGAGCACGTAGGGTCAAATGAAGTGCAAATGAGGGATGGAGTGTACCTCCCTTGAGTTGATGTCCAAATGAAAGAAAAATGGCTTCAAAACAATAAGAAGGTCAAGGTACCTCTTTAATTGAAAAAAAAACTAAAAGAAAAGTGCAAATACACAGCTCACATGATCCTGAAGCCATTATAATCATGAATTAATTGCAATGAAAACAAGACATAGTAGTTAATTGAAGCAAAGCAAGCAATGAAGTTTCGAAATTAAAACTACCAAGGACTAAAATGCGAACATTAACCAAGCACTCAAACTTAATCAAACACTTTTAGGAACCTCAAGGGTCCAAAGACGAAGAAAAGGGCAAGTAATGGCTAAAATGCAACTACTTCATGACTCGATTGCAAGAATTTAGAACATTATTGGGCCTTTGTAACATTGCTTCGAAATCAAAAAGACCAAATTGATTAGTTTTTTTCAATTACTTGGGCCATAGTGAGTCAGGGGGGAACTTGGGGGAGTTAAGAGGCAATTTTTGAAGAGTTATTTCATGCATGCACGAAGGCTGAAGCAGTTTTTCTTCATTTCTCTTTTTGCTGGTTTCGGCCAAAGCTTCCCATGGGCTTAAGCATACAACAATCCTTAGGCAGCCAATATCACTCCTCAAACCCAAAAGAAACAACGAGATCAGCAACTAAAATCCATTAGTAATCATCTCATCAACAATTAATGAACATCCTAACATCAAACAACCATTGAAAACCCAAGCAAAGAGAAAAATGAGGACAAACGGAAATGCATTTTGCATCTGATGAAACCAGTGGGGATTTCACCAGGAGCACAAGAAAGTTTTCAATCACATCACTCAAACCATCAAACATCAAACCCTTTCTAATCCTTGTGAGCAATATTAAGCCACTAAAAACCAGTTTGCAAAACATGAAAAGCAAACGAAAATTAAGACAAACAGAGAAAGAAAAGAAAAAGCTCTAAACTCCGGATTCATTCACAAGTTTCTGGGTTCCTTTATCAAACATTTAAATCATGCCAACCAACCTCTAAGCTAAAGAAAGCTTGCAATTTACTCCATTTAACACCAAAACCTAACATTAGAATTGCACCAACACAAAAACAGCAACCGGGGAAACATCAAGACAGCAAATCATGATAAAAAATCAAGGAACTAAACCAGCCGCAAAATGCCACAGGATTCATGCCTTTTGGATTTGGATTCTCATGGAAACAGTGCTAAAGAAAGAAAGGGAGAAGCAAGGGTTACCTCAGAATGTTTGTGGCATCGAACCAATGTGAAATCTCCAAGAAATGGCGTGCCGACTCTTGAAATGAAGCAAAAGGAACTTTGCCACAAAAATTCAGCGATGATGAACTTTGGGTCCTGATTTGGGAGGGCTATGGATGTTGCTTTAGGGAGATTCCTAAATGAAGTTCTTGTTTTGCTTGCCAAGATGGTGCAGAAATCAAGAGTTCTTTCATAAAGCTAAGAGCTTTTCAGAAATTGGTCACGAAATCAAGCTGGTTCGTCAGCCGAGTGATGAATTTTTTCTTTTTTGCTAGCAGCCATCCTTTCTTGCTTTCTTCAGCCGTGGAAAACTCTCAAGCTCTCATTTTTCCTCAAGCTTTTACCTCTCTCAAAGCCCTAACCTTTTACCATAGCCGAACTTCCTCTGTTTTCTCTTCCAGCTGTCTCCTTTTCACTTTCTTTCCTTCTCCGCCACCCAGCTCTAAATTCTCAGCCGTCACTAGCTTCCTTGTTTTTTTTTTTTTCAGTTTTCTTTTCCGTCAGACCTCTCACTCCTCTCTACCCTCCCCTAAGTTTCCTTTTTCCTTTTCCCCGCAACTCTAACCCTCATCCAACTCCTTCTCTGCTCCCGGCTCTCCCCTTTCTTCCTTACACTAGCCTTTTCTCACAGCCCAACCTTCTTTCTCTTCAGCCGTCTATGTTCTATTCCCGTATCCTCCTTTGCGGCTACTGTTTTTTGCTTACCTTTTATATGACCCCCCTAATCCCTAATCCTATCATCCAATGGTTTCTAAACCACCCCAGCTTGACCCTTTTTCCTGGCCCTCCGATAGCTCCCCCCAACTCCTCCTTGCAAGCTGCGGAAAAATACGCAGCTTGCATGCTGCAGTTTTTTTTTTTTTTTAACTTAACAACTTAACAAAAAAGTAAAACTAAATAATAGTAAAAACAACAATTTTAATTAAAAATACATCAGAATAAACAAACTAAAACAACTAAATTGCCATTTTCAATCTTTTTCTTTCATTTTTCACTTTTTTTCTTTTTCTTTAAGAAAACATTGTATTAAAACAACTCAACATATTTCTTGAATATTTTTCTTTCTTTTTTCTTTTTTCTAGAAATTCTATGCTAAGAATAAAAACTAAACTAAAAACTAAAAAGTGAATAAAACTAAAATAAAAAACTGAAAATAAAAAGTAAATGAAATTACACCAAAAATTTGGTGTCTACACTATCCATTAGAGTAATCACCTCTGTTGATTCGTCGTTCTACCGCCTAATCAAATCGTGTCGTCCATTTGATTCCAGGTGTCGCAATCCAAGCGTTGGACCACCTCGCTAGATCCTTGGGCAAACGTGCTACGTGCCTCGAAACGATTTGATCGAGGACCGCATCAGTAATGTGTGTATGGATCAGGGCCCACCCAATGACCCGGTCCGAGTTCCATTGGGCCCAGTTACACGTGCACGAGCCATGCTTTTCGAGGAATCCCTCCAAGGCCTTGTTCGAATGGTCCAAGACTAACATGGATTCCATAGGAATATTGAAGGCTTAGAAAGAGACAAGCAAATCATATACACCATGATCTAAAACCATGAATAGTCAAGCGGGCCTCCAAGTGATTGGGCCGAGTAGGGTCTTTAGGCCTTAATATTGGTTAGGGTTAGAATAACTGCGTAGTAGGAGCATGGGCCGGCCCATCTCAACACCAAGTTGGCCAACTGCTCTTTTAGGGTTTCCTTAGGGTTTTACTTACCTCTGGCCTATAAAAGAGCTAGATTTGTAAGGGTTTTGGACACAAGTTGGATCAATAAAGTTTGATTAATTTCAATTCTTCTTGTTAAGAGTGATTCAAGCGTTTTTACTTGCCTTGGCAAGGGTCGTGAGCAATCTTGCGTCTCGTCCTAGATTGTTCTACCGACCTATCCATTAGAGTAATCACCTCTATAGATTCGTCATTCTACCGCCTAATCAAATCGTGTCGTCCGTTTGATTTAAGGGTCCGCAATCCAAGCGTTGGAGCACCTCGCTGGAACCTTGGACAAACGTGCTACATGTCTTGAAACGAGTTGATCAAGGACCGTATCAGTGATGTGTGCATGGATCAGGGCCCACGCAATGACCCGGTCCAAGTTCCATTGGGCCCAGTCACACGTGCACGAGCCAAGCTCTTCAAGGAATCCCTCCAAAGCCTTGTTCGAATGGTCCAAGACCAACATGGAGTCCATAGGGATATTGAAGGCGTAGAAGGAGACAAGCAAATCATCTACACCATGATCCAAGCCCACGGAGATTCAAGCTGGCCTCCAAGTGATTGGTCTGAATAGGGTCTTTAGGTTTTAATTTTGCTTAGGGGTAGATTAGCTGCAAAGTAGAAGCATGGGCCGCCCATCTTGACACCAAGAAGGCTGACTGCTCTTTTAGGATTTCTTTAGGATTTTAGTAACCTCTAGCCCATAAAAGAGCTTGCTTTGTAAAGGTTTTGGAAACACGTTCGATCAATAAAGTTTGATCAATTTCGATTCTTCTTGTTAAGAAAGATT
This sequence comes from Coffea arabica, assembly GCF_036785885.1. Lineage (NCBI taxonomy): Eukaryota > Viridiplantae > Streptophyta > Magnoliopsida > Gentianales > Rubiaceae > Coffea > Coffea arabica. Next base: position 13,137,849 of record NC_092330.1, read on the forward strand.
CAAGCCTTTTTACTTGCCTTGGCAAGGGTTGTGAGCAATCTTGCGTCTCGTCCTAGATTGTTGTACCGATCTACCCTTTAGAGTAATTACCTCTGTGATGCAGATATGGCTGCGCAACAACTTCAACCTTGGGTCAAGGATCCTTTGGTCCACATTCGCAGTCCGATGACAAGATCAAGAACCAAGAAGGTGAAGGAAGTTTTACGAGCCTTGATCATTCACCATACAAGCAAGGAGCAAGCTAGGTTTGAAGATTTTTGATGGACCATGAAGTTACTTTGTTCACTTGTACGTTTGAAGTGAAGGAATGATCTCATACTTGTTAGCTTAGTTGGTAGTTGTTTTAAGACTGTTTAGTTTAGTAGTTGTTAGGCGTTGAGTATTTTATTACTTATTGGGCCTTATCGGAAAGCCTTAAAGAGCTGACTCTTTATGCGAACCGAATTCCTATTCCAGGTTTATTTGGGCCTGATTTACCCTAGTTTTAGCCTATAAAAGGCACCTATTGTATGAGTGAAAGAGAGAATATTATACAACCAGAAATCGTGAGGAATTTTCCTTCAAGTTCTTAATCGAACTTACTCTTGAATTCTTGAGTTCATTACTTAGGATTCAAATCTGACTTTATCGATTAGTTTGTTCCCTAATCGTGGTGTCTCTTCATCCATCATTATTTGCTTAAGGTTGCTGATTGCCTTTGTGTGTCAGAGGTCTTGAGTTCATGAGAACAATCGAGTTCAATTTCCATTGGGAGAAACGATCCAACTCTGATAATTACAAGGTTGGGAGGTTCTAGGAGGGTCTTCCCCTAGGGTTGCTATATCAGTTGGTAATCAGAGCATCAGGTTAATTCTCTTTCAATTGAAGTTGTTCATATCTTATTAGTTTGTGTCTTTTGTCACAAAAAAAACTGTAGCGATTACTGTTCATCGTTACTGTTCCGAAATACTGTTCACGTTACTGTTCATCCGAAAAAAAAAAACTGTTTGGGTATTGTCTTTTTGTGTTTTCTGTCCAACTTTTGTTCTTGAGTCTGTTATACTTTTGTTCGGGTTGTTAGGGTTTAAAGACAAAAAAAAAAAAAAAAAAGAGTCACGTACCTTATATTGTTTTTAGTGTCCAAGTTGCTAGAGTATTGCTGGAATTTTTTTCTTTTGAGTATTGCTGAAATTCTGTCTTGCCTATTTCTTGAGTATTGGTTGTTGTTCTTGCAAACCCTAAACACCACAACATAATTTGGGGAAGTTCTTGAGTTTCTTGAACAAATTCTTGAAGTTCTTGGACCATCAAGTCTTGTTTTGAAAATTCTTGAACCATAAATCAAGAACCAGGGCCTTCTTGAAATTTGCATAACCTTTCATCCGTTTTCTTGAACTTGTTAGTGTGATCTGAATTTGTGTTCCTTGAAGAGCCGAAAAAAAAAAGAAAAAAAATGAAAGAGAAAAAAAAAGGAAGAAGAGAAGGAATTGGCTCTCATACAAAGGAAATCAAGTTTTCAAAAAAAAAAACAAAAAAAAAATCGTGAGTTTCCAATTCTTGGTGGGTTCCCAAATCTTGATTAGTCTCCAAATCTTGGTTGATTTCCCAAAATTTGAGTTTCCTAATCTTGATTGGTTTCTAACTCTTGAGTTCCAATCTTGATTGAATTCCAAAAACCCCAAACGACCTAACCAGCTCCAAACACACCCAATTCCATTTTCAACACCAAACCAAACCCTTAGCCCAAACCGCCTTGGGAGTTCTTGAGTTTCTAAAATCGGTTGAGCTAGTTTTGCGATCCGATTTGACTGAAATTTGAGGACTGGTTCGTACATTATTTGAGCACCCTAAAAGCACCACTTACCATCCAAAATACTGACCAGAAACTCAGCAAAAACAACAGCTAAAAAAAAAAAAAGTTCTAGCTTCGGGTAGAGTTTTTCTAAGATTTGCAAATTTCTGCTTTGTGTCTTGTTACTTGCTTATAGGGTAATTAATTCTGGAATTTTGAGAGTTTGAGTTGTTTTAAGAACTTCAAGAAGGAAAATTGAGAATGAGTGTGTTTTCCTTGAGTGATACACGAGTGCTTTGCAAGATAGACTAGGATACACTTGTTTTACAGGTTTGACAATATGTCTCAAGGGAACATACCCGAGCCGTCTGAGACCGACGTGTCACTCAAATTGGTACTCCAAGATCTTCTAAAACAAGGGGAGAGACAAGAATTTGTGATGACACAATTATCCGACAGGTTGGCTGCCATTGAGATGCGAGGTACCGGAAATACACATAATAGGGCTTCAAGTGCTCAGAGTGTTGAACATGATGCGGATGATGAGGGGTATCATTCTCACACCTCATTTCGATCAAGGAGAAGCCAGGAGGGAGTGAGGGAAGGTCGAGGCCGACCTAGGAGAACCGATGACAATCTTGGTTCCATCAAAACTAAAATGCCTACCTTTCATGGGAAAAATGATCCTGAAGCTTACTTGGATTGGGTTAGGCGAGTTGAGCAAGTGTTTGAAGTCCACAACTACTCTGAAGAGAAAAAGGTGAAACTTGCAGCTATTGAATTTCAAGATTATGCATTTATTTGGTGGGAGCAAGTATGTGCCACAAGGAGGAGAAATAGGGAACAACCGATTGACACTTGGACTGAAATGAAGCAAGTGATGAGGAAACGATTTGTACCCTCCCATTATACTACGGACTTGTACAATCGGCTCCAACGAGAGAACAAATCTCTCAAGAGGAGGGGTTCCATGCAATCTATCTCTTTAAAGCCGGTTTATACAAGAGATGACAAGAAGATTCATTCAACATTTTCTAGGACTAAACCTAGAGTTGAACCACCTCATGCAGAGTCATTTTGGGAGACATATCAACATCTTCTACACCAAAAACAAATGGAGTCAAATGGATGCTATCAAAGTGAGTTTTCTAAGAAGGAGGTAGCTGACCCTATTCCCAACAAAGGAGTATCTCATCCTGTTGAACCATTTGTTGAGGAGGTTGATAATGAGAAAACAATCGAGAGCGTTAAGTTAGCTAAAGAGATGGAAAAATCTGATGAGATGAGTGGTAAAAAGGAAGAAAAAAGAGAAAGTGAGCTGATTTTGAGCAAATATGTGAGGGCTTATTGTTTTCCTAACGAACTTACCTTTGCTTTATTTAGTGTTTCTTCATTTGTGCAGATTAAGCAACGTCAAGTGAAGTTAGTCATGCCATGCTCCATTCCAAAGTCACTTGTGCAATTCACTAGTTTCCATGGAGTTTGTCTTTTAGGAATTAAATCTATTTGGGATCACCCCATGGAACAATTTCAATTCAAATCTGTCCATACCAAAGGGGAATCAATTCAAACCAACCATGAAGGGAGAATTCCAAACTTTGACTCTCATTTACTACCTATGGCTCATTCATCATCTTTACCTTCTTTTGAGTATAATTTCCATCCTAACACTTGTATTTCTTATTCAGATTTTGAAGGAAAGTGTAAAAGGCTAGCAATGTCTTCTCAAGTTGAATCAATTGGTGGAAGGAATAATGAAGTGGCAAAGGGAGTATTCACACTTAAACCTTGTTCTCTACCTTCTTACCATTTAGTTGATGATGTACCATTACTTCTTTATCCAATTTCTAATTTGTTTCAGGTTGAAGGTTATTTTGTTTTTGTAGGTTGTAAAGCTGTCCAAAATTTTTCAGTTTTGATTCAAGACTTACAACCTGATTTTGTGCTTATTCCAACTAAAGGTGGTGATCTTTCATGCTTATTCATACAGCCAAAAGATGGTGGCCAAGTGCTCATTTTATCAACTTCAACTTGTGCTCATTCGAGTAACTCTCATGAAGTGGAATTCAATTGTTTGCTACCATATATGTTGGAAGATAAGAAATTGTGTGTTACGCAAGATGCCAAAGCTGTCCTCCACGAGTTGTTTAGTGCCTCATCCATGCAACAAGTTGCTCCCAATTTATCCATGCAAGATGATTCAAATCAATGTCAACTAGTGCTGGATTTTACACCTTTGCACAATCAAGGTGTCAATGTGAAGATTCATGACCAAAGGCTAATTAGAGAGTTTTGGATTGCCACTTGGGATTTTCACACGCCTTACACAAGCTCTTTCCTACCTTGGCGCATGTTCTTGTTTGAGAGCTTCTTGAAACTGACCAAACGACATGCAACATGGCTCGTAGTCATTCATCTATTTCCAACATTACTGTCCTTTAAGCGCACCGTCGATTTGTGGACAAATCACTTTCAAGAGGAGACCTTGAAGATTCGAGGACGAATCTTTTCGAGGAAAGAGGGAATGATGCAGATATGGCTGCGCAACAACTTCAACCTTGGGTCAAGGATCCTTTGGTCCACATTCGCAGTCCGATGACAAGATCAAGAACCAAGAAGGTGAAGGAAGTTTTACGAGCCTAGATCATTCACCATACAAGCAAGGAGCAAGCTAGGTTTGAAGATTTTTGATGGACCATGAAGTTACTTTGTTCACTTGTACGTTTGAAGTGAAGGAATGATCTCATACTTGTTAGCTTAGTTGGTAGTTGTTTTAAGACTGTTTAGTTTAGTAGTTGTTAGGCGTTGAGTATTTTATTACTTATTGGGCCTTATCGGAAAGCCTTAAAGAGCTGACTCTTTATGCGAACCGAATTCCTATTCCAGGTTTATTTGGGCCTGATTTACCCTAGTTTTAGCCTATAAAAGGCACCTATTGTATGAGTGAAAGAGAGAATATTATACAACCAGAAATCGTGAGGAATTTTCCTTCAAGTTCTTAATCGAACTTACTCTTGAATTCTTGAGTTCATTACTTAGGATTCAAATCTGACTTTATCGATTAGTTTGTTCCCTAATCGTGGTGTCTCTTCATCCATCATTATTTGCTTAAGGTTGCTGATTGCCTTTGTGTGTCAGAGGTCTTGAGTTCATGAGAACAATCGAGTTCAATTTCCATTGGGAGAAACGATCCAACTCTGATAATTACAAGGTTGGGAGGTTCTAGGAGGGTCTTCCCCTAGGGTTGCTCATCACTCTGTGGAATCATTGTTCTACCGCCTATAATCACATCGTGTCGTCCCGTTTGATTCTATGTTTCGCAATCCAAGCGTTGGACCACCTCGCTAGATCCTTGGGCAAACGTGTTTCGTGTCTCGAAACGAGTTGATCGAGGTGTATCCATTAGAAGTAATCACCTCTCTGGGGTCGTCGTTCTACCGCCTATAATCAAATCGTGTCGTCAGTTTGATTCTAGGTTCCGCAATCCAAGCGTTGGACTACCTCGCTAGATCCTTGGGCAAACGTGCTACGTGTCCCGAAACGAGTTGATCGAGGACCATCTCAGCGATGTGAGCATGGATCAGGGCCCATGCAATACCCTGTCCGATTTCCATTTGTACTAGTCACACGTGCCTGAGCCAAGCTCTTCAAGTAATCCCTCCAAGGCCTTGTTCGAATGGTCCAAGACCAACATGCAGTCCATAGGGATATTGAAGGCCAAGAAGGAGAAAAGTAAATCATCTACACCATGATCAAAGCCCATGCAGAGTCAATGTGGCCTCCAAGTGATTGGGCTGAATAGGGTCTTTAGGCCTTAATATTGCTTAGGGTTAGATTAACTGCGTAGTAGAAGCATGGGCCGGCCATCTTGACACCAAGATGGCCGACTGCTCTTTTAGGGTTTCTTTAGGGTTTTAGTAACCTCTAGCCTATAAAAGGGCTTGCTTTGTAAGGGTTTTTCAAACAAGTTCGACCAATAAAGTTTGATCAATTTCGATTCTTCTTGTTAGGAGAGATTTGAGCCTTTTTACTTGCCTTGGCTAGGGTTGTGAGGATTCTTGCGTCTCGTCCTACATTTTTCTACCGACCTATCCATTAGAGTAATCACCTCTGTGGAGTCGTCATTTCTACCGTCTTTAATCAAATCGTGTCGTCCGTTTGACTCTAGGTTCCGAAATCCAAGCGTTCAACCACCTCGCTAGATCCTTGCGCAAACGTGCTACGTGTCTTGAAACGAGTTGATCGAGGACCGTATCAGTGATGTGTGCATGGATCAGAGCCCACGCAATGTCCCGGTCTGAGTTCGATTAGGCCCAGTCACACGTGCACGAGCTATGATCTTCAAGGAATCCCTCCAAGGCCTTGTTCGAACTGTCCAAGACTAACATAGAGTCCATAGGAATATTCAAGGCTTAGAAAGAGACAAGCAAATCATATACACCATGATCCAAAACCATGAATAGTCAAGCGGGCCTCCAAGTGATTTGGCCGAGTAGGGTCTTTAGGCCTTAATGTTGGTCAGGGTTAGATTAACTGCGTAGTAGGAGCATGGGCCGGGCCATCTCAACACCATGATGACCGACTGCTCTTGTAGGGTTTCCTTAGGGTTTTACTTACCTCTAGCCTATAAAAGGGCTAGATTTGTAAGGGTTTTGGACACAAGTTGGATCAATAAAGTTTGATTAATTTCGATTCTTCTTGTTAAGAGTGATTCGAGCCTTTTCACTTGCCTTGGCAAGGGTTGTGAGCAATCTTGCATCTCGTCCTAGATTGTTCTACCGACCTATCCATTAGAGTAATCACCTCAGTAGAGTCGTCGTTCTACCGCCGATAATGAAATCGTGTCGTCCGTTTGATTCTAGGTGCCACAATCCAAGCGTTAGACCACCTCACTAGATCCTTGGGCAAACGTGCTACGTGTCTCGAAACGAGTTGATCGAGGCGTATCCATTAGAGTAATCACCTCTGTGGAGTCGTCGTTCTACCGCCTATAATGAAATCGCCGTTTGATTCTAAGTTCCGTAATCCAAGCGTTGGACTACCTCGCTAGATCCTTGGGCAAACGTGCTACTTGTCTCGAAACGAGTTGATCGAGGTGTATCCATTAGAGTAATCACTTTTGTGGAGTCGTAGTTCTGCCGCCCATAATCAAATTGTGAGTCCCCAGTCCGTTCTACGTTGATATATTCATTAGTTGGGCGGTAACGTTTGGTTTAGGGAGTATTTCGAAAACCCTAAGTAGGGAGTAAGATTTAAACCCTAGTTTTGTATTCATACAAGTTTGACTGGTGATTAAAGTTAGTTATGTTAATGTGTGTTTTCGTGTGGGTAAGTATAGGATTTAATCCATTTTGTATAGGTTAATTAAGTTCAAGAAGGTTAGAAACCCTAAGTGAGCAAAATCTCGAATGTTAGGATTTATTAGAAGTTTTAAGTTGGGTTTAAACCCTAATTTTGCCCTTGACAAAAAGGTTATTGTTTAATTACTTTTATGTGGGATAAAGTATGCTTAAGTGTAAGTGATTAAGATGGGAAAGTGATTAGTGAAGTAATTAAGTGCGATTGTGTGTTTTAAACTAGATTAAGCTAGAACCTATGGAGTAAATTGAAAGATTATCAAATGTTTGAGGGAACATGTATAAGAAAGAGAAAGTTGAAGTGCAAGGGTTAAAACAACAAATAAGGCATTTTATGTGATTGGTTAACCTTAAAAATATCTCCCAAAGTCTTGCCTAACTTTGACTAACATGTTGTCTTATGAGTTATAAGAGAAACAAGAGAAAACAAAACAAAACAAAATTGAGAGAAAAGAGAAAGGTAGAGCCGAGAGAGAGAGGAAGAGAAGGTGAGAAATTTTCTTCAAAAATCTTCAAGTTTTAGCTTCCATCTTGAGTTTGGATCTTGGAGTAACAACTTGGGTGCTTGATTAGTGAAGGTTAATCATCTACAAAGCTTATTTGAAGGTATGCCTCTTACTTGAAAGTTAAACTTTTGGGGTTTTAATCTCTAAGCTATGGAAATGATGTATTATGTTATGATGATGGATTTGTATGGTGGATTTGATGTTTATATTGAAGTTTTATGGTTTAATTATGATGATGATGTTGCTGAAATTTTTGATTAAGCTTATGAAAGAATGAGGGTTTCATGCTAAACAAGTTAACTAGCTTTAATTTTGTGCTATGGAGATTGTAGTGGTTGTGTTTGATAATTTGTCTCAATTGATTGGTTGGTTTCTAGCAAAAATCTGATTTGGGTTAAGAAACCCTAGACTCCATTAGGTTAGTTTAGTTGAGCTTATGGCATTTGAGTTAGGGTTTGTGTAGTTGGATGGTAAAACAAGTTCTATGGTGCAAATAAAATTTAGATTAAGGATTATGGTTAGTATTTGGTGATGTTGGGTTAACTTGTGAAGGAATTTTGGATCACTCTTAGACTGATATAGGTATGGTTGTTGGGTATCAAATTGGTTAGAAAAACTTGCATAAGAATCATAAGAACGGACCGTACGGTTGTGACGCGCAAAACCGGCAAATCTGGGAAATTAGGGCAGTTCAGGATCCGAACTTCGGCTTTGTTTTTCTCCATGTTATGTATGGATTCAGAAGTTCCTAAAAACATGAAAGTTGTAGCCTTGTAGGTCCTGAATATGCTTGTAAAATTTCAGGTCAATCGGATTAGCGTACCCTGAGTTATAGATGAAATGCTCAATCGGATTGCCGTATTGCTTGTTTTAAGTACGTTAGTGGCCGTTTGTGATATATTGTGACACAATCTTCTATTTCAGACGTCGGTGAGCTAGGTGGAGCCGGTGGGGCCTACTAGCTGCGACACGAATTTCGAACTTTTGCCCTTTTGTTCATTGCGTAAGTGTTCAGGCCGCTCTTACGTGTTAGTTGTTTATGTGTTTCGATTTGTATGAAAAGAGTACCTAGGCGAGGGTGTACTTTATCGCACTCGACCTAAACCCTAGTTTGCGCACACATTTGTACATGACATATGTATATAAATCATTTTGGAACAACCCTTGAGCTTGTGGCTCGGGGTGACTTTTGAATAAATTTTGTGAAGTTTGTGAGTTTGGGGCCCGATCTCATGACCTAGATGGACTATTCGAGCCGGTTAGGGCTTGGTCGAAGTCAGTCCAACTTGGTTTGAGGTCACCAAGTTTGTGAATCCGGTTCACTGATTATGTGGACCAAGTTTGTGACCCGAGCTTGTGAACCAAGCTCAATTTCGTTCGCTCGAGCAAGTTTGTGAGGTGTCTGGCCAGAGAGGGTGATAAGGTGTACAGTGGGAGTACGAGTGAAGTTCTACGGACCATTAATTGTGGTCGACGGAGTGTCGGCAGGAGATCATACATGGCACATGAATTGGCTTTGGAGCCACCTGTATCCTGATTATGTGATATCATTTTTCTGCTTTTGCTTTACTCTTACTGTGTAACTGTTGTTACGTGAAATTTACGCTTTTGCCTCTGTTTACTTACTAAGCATATAGCTTACCCCTTTCTTTTCGTTTTCCTTAGCAGGGACCGACGCGGGGAACTTTTGGTACATACACTAGTATAGTTAGATTGGCTTGTAATAGTCGGACAGTTAGTATGTTTGTTTTTTTTGTTTTGGTGGTTTGTATAAGGACCCTCCTTAGGGTCTATCTTCTGCTGGTTGTAGTTATAGTACATTAGAATGGTTTGACTCGAGACTTTTGAAGATGTAAATATAACTTTTGGGATTGTATATACTGTATATAGTGCTCTTGCGATTTATCTAGTTTTATTGCTTTAAGTTTTGAGTCCTGGCGCGAGCTAGGCAGGCGGCCCGCCGTTACCCTAGGGTTCGCCCTTGGGAGAAATGGGGTCGTCACAGTTGGTATCAGAGCGCCTAGGTTAGAGGACTTGGGCAAGTGGGACATACGCGATAGGCACTAGGCATATTTGACCCTTTTAAGTTGAATGATATATTTTAAGCTAAAATGCCGGTTGACTGACGACTTAATGTTTTGTAGGTATGTATCCGGGCAGTTTGAGTGGTGCAGGACCCAGTGGTGTGGGACCGAGATTTCCGAGTACGAGAGGCGTAGAGGATCGAGTGCTGCGTAAGCGGGCGATCCGCTATCGGCAGAGACCTGGAGAGCCTTATACTTTATACTCCCCTTTTGGTCAGGTGGCGCACCGACCTTGCGGATGTTGGTACACATACTGTTATCCTGACGAGATCGTCCTGGCTGTGGACGACGAGCGACACAGCCTGCTTAGACAGCTAGACGAGGCTAGAGAGGTTGGCCTTGGGCAGGCGATGCGTATTAGGGACTTGGAGCAGGGTCTCCGAGAGGAGATGGAGAGGACAGACGCTTTGCACCGTCAGCTTCAGGACACACACCAGCACCTCTTCGCTATGAAGAGACAGCTGAGGGATAGGGCTCGGAGTATGTTTGTCGACTGCGAGCTCCTACTAGATCTAGCCGCAGAGGCACCGCCACGGGCCACCGGTCCAGAGAGGATGGACGAGGTGGACACGTTAGGTTCCGTTGGGAACCTGGGCCCTAGGGGAGGCGATTAGGGTCGCTTTTGTATTTTTGTTTAGCTAGTGTATGACTTTTGTTAGAACTAGCATGACTACTCTCTTTTGTTATTTGGTTGGCTGACTAGATTTTGGAGCCAGTGCTCATGTGTACATTGGGTTTTGTACCGACTGGAGGTCGGTAATGTGTAAATCTTTTGTTGTGACTTTGTAAATATATGTATATGTTTCAAAAGCATTTTGAACTTATCTTTTGTGTGTCTTCTGTGCATACACTTTACGTCCGTATTTTTGCTTATAGTCTGGATAATAAGTATATGTCATGTTCCAATCTATAGACTTTTGCACTTAAATGGCCTCCGGTACTCGAGGTGGAGGTAGAGGGCGAGCACGAAACCCTGAAAGGGAACAAGGACAAGATCCAGATCAAGTAGCTACAGCCATTCAGCGGATGGCTGACTTGCTAGAACGTATGGTCGACCATCAGGGTCAGGGCCATGGGAATGTTGCTGGAAACCCTGGAAATAATCCGGGTAATCACGAAGGAGAGGACCGTGCTTTAGAACGGTTCCAAAAATTTGCGCCCCCTAAGTTTGTAGGTGGACCCGACCCTGACCTAGCGGAGGGTTGGATGGACCGTATGCTAGATATTTTTGCCGCACTTAGGTATTCGGAGGAGCGGCAGATATCTTTTGCTGTTTTCCAGTTTGAGGGGGCCGCCCGACCCTGGTGGAATGTGATCAGAACCAAGTGGGAGCGGGAACAGACCCCCTGGACCTGGATCAACTTTACACGAGAATTTAACGAAAAATATTTACCTCCCATCGTACACGAGAAACGGGAAGATGATTTTATCCACCTGCGTCAAGGGACACTGAGTGTAGCGGAGTACGAGACCCAGTTTACAAAGCTCTCCCATTTTGCCCCGGAGTTGGTACTAACGGAGCGAAAACGAATCTGCCGCTTCGTTCAAGGTTTAAATGTGGAGATCCAGGAGGCACTTGCAGCTGCTCAGTTGGACACTTTTAGCGAAGCACTAGAAAAGGCACAGAGAATTGAAACAGCTAGGGGACAGGTAAAAGCTTTTCATGACCAAAAAAGAAAGCAACCCAGCTCCGACGTTGCCACTGGACAAAGTTCGGGAAATGAGCCACCTTTTAAGAGAGGTCGCGGAATAGATGGCTCCCGACTCGTAGGAACCCTAAACCAGGGTAACTTTGGAAGAGGTCGAGTAGGGTAGGAGCCCCAGAGGAGTGCCCATCGTGGAGGGCCAAGTGTGAGCAGGAAGGCAACCTGTGGTTTCTGTGGGGGCAACCACACCGATGAAAATTGTTGGAAAAATAGTTCGGTACGGAAATGCTTCAAATGTGGTAGCACCGAACATCTGATTGCCCGGTGTCCTAAGATGCAGAAGGAAGGACTCAAGCCACCGACTGAAGGGACCACAACTAAGCCGTCAAATGCAGGGGAAAATCGACCCAAAGGGCCAGCAAGAGTCTATGCGATGGGTCAACCTGAGATGACTAATCCTTCGGTGGACCTTGAAGGTACGCTTTGAACAAACGAATCAATTTCGAGGATGAAATTGTCCTAAGTGGGGAAGATTGTGAGGCCCCAGTTCGTTCTACGTTGATATATTCATTAGTTGGGCGGTAACGTTTGGTTTTGGGAGTATTTCGAAAACCCTAAGTAGGGAGTAAGATTTAAACCCCAGTTTTGTATTCATACAAGTTTGACTGGTGATTAAAGTTAGTTATGTTAATGTGTGTTTTCGTGTGGGTAAGTATAGGATTTAATCCATTTTGTATAGGTTAATTAAGTTCAAGAAGGTTAGAAACCCTAAGTGAGCAAAATCTCGAATGTTAGGATTTATTAGAAGTTTTAAGTTGGGTTTAAACCCTAATTTTGCCCTTGACAAAAAGGTTATTGTTTAATTACTTTTATGTGGGATAAAGTATGCTTAAGTGTAAGTGATTAAGATGAGAAAGTGATTAGTGAAGTAATTAAGTGCGATTGTGTGTTTTAAACTAGATTAAGCTAGAACCTATGGAGTAAATTGAAAGATTATCAAATGTTTGAGGGAACATGTATAAGAAAGAGAAAGTTGAAGTGCAAGGGTTAAAACAACAAATAAGGCATTTTATGTGATTGGTTAACCTTAAAAATATCCGGATAGTTCTGACGGGTACTTTGACACTCAACTTTCGTTCTGTTCTGAGTGGATTCAGGTCTTGGCCAAAACATCAAAGTTTTAGCCTTATGTCTCAGCTTTCTAATGCCTTTGGAATTTCCTAATTTGGATTTGCGAGCTGGGAGTTATAGTCCAGCAAACATACCCTGTCCATTACATTGCAGTGCGAATTCCTGGAACGGTTTTCTGCACTTTCGACCCATCTCTGTTCAGATCCGGAGTTAGGGGTCTTCATAAAAGTTATGGACTTTTCTCTTTGCTTCGTAACGGTACCTCATGTACCTTGATCCGACACTCATAGCTTCGATTAGGCTCAAAACAGTTTTGACGGCAAAATGGCTAGGCCGCTATTCCCGTTTCCGTGTGCCGTTTCCGCACTCGTATGTGGTGATTTTGCCGTTTTGCTTGGTTTAGGCATATTAGTAGCCGTTTATGATATTATGTGACACAATCTTCTATTTCAGACAGTGGTGAACTGGGCGGAGCCGGTGGGGCCCACTACTAGCAAACACGCGCGATGTGATTTTGCTCTTGTACCATTTTTGTATTTTGAGTAAGTATTCAGGCCGCTCTTACGTGCTAGTTGTTTATGTGTTTCGATTTGTATGAAAAGGGTACCTAGGCGAGGGTGTACTTTATCGCACTCGACCTAAACCCTAGTTTGCGCACACATTTGTACATGACATATGTATATAAATCATTTTGGAACTAAACCCCTTGAGCTTGTGGCTCGGGGTGACTTTTGAATAAATTTGGTGAAGTTTGTGAGTTTAGGGCCGATCTCATGACCTAGATGAACTATTCGAGCCGGTTAGGGCTTGGTCGAAGTCAGTCCAACCTGGTTTGAGGTCACCAAGTTTGTGAATCCGGTTCACCGATTATGTGGACCAAGTTTGTGACCCGAGCTTGTGAACCAAGCTCAATTTCGTTCGCTCGAGCAAGTTTGTGAGGTGTCTGGCCAGAGAGGGTGATAAGGTGTACGGTGGGAGTACAAGTGAAATTCTACGGACCATTAATTGTGGTCGACGGAGTGTCGGCAGGAGATCATACATGGCACATGAATTTGCTTTGGAGCCACATGTATCCTTATTATGTGATATCATTTTTCTGCTTTTGCTTTACTCTTACTGTGTAACTGTTGTTACGTGAAATTTACGCTTTTGCCCCTGTTTACTTACTAACCATATAGCTTACCCCTTTCTTTTGTTTTCCTTAGCAGGGACCGACGCGGGGAACTTTTGGTACATACACTAGTATAGTAAGATTGGCTTGTAATAGTCGGACAGTTAGTATGGTTGTTTTTTTGTTTTGGTGGTTTGTATAAGACCCTCCTTAGGGTCTATCTTCTGCTGGTTGTGGTTATAGTACATTAGAGTGGTTTGACTCGAGACTTTTGAAGATGTAAATATAACTTTTGGGATTGTATATACTGTATATAGTGCTCTTACGATTTATCTAGTTTTATTGCTTTAAGTTTTGAGTCCTGGCGCGAGTTAGGCAGGCGGCCCGCCGATACCCTAGGGTTCGCCCTTGGGAGAAGTGGAGTCGTCACAGAAAGTCCTCATAGAGGCCGCGAATGATGCAAATGAAGACTCAAATATGAATGCAAGTGTGAAAATGTAAGAGAACGTGCATGTGTGCGAATGTAAGACAAGTGCATGTGTGCAAATTGAGAAAATAAAGTTGTTTGTGTGCAAATTGATGAAAATATGATAGTAGATACATATAAGTGCAATTCGTGAGGTAGAAAATAAATAAGTGATAGGAAAAAAGTGCGTGAACATGGCATGTGGAGTGAGAAAAATATAAGTTGTGAGAAAATATGGATAAAAGAGTGGGGAAGTGATATGATAAGAATGAGAGTGCATGAACCTAGAGGAATGCATCAAGTCGGGTTCGGGAATGATTCCTAATTTCACGACTTTAATTTTCCCTTTGATTGAAAGGAAGAACTAGCGTGCTAAGGCTATTGAGTAGCCACACTCGCTCGTTTCCCTTATCGAAAGGGGTCCCTCAAGCAAATGTACCCTATACCTAACATGAGGATGCAAAAATCTAAAATGAGGGAAAAGGGTTGGAGGGGCATGCCAAATGATAGAAAACTAAGAAAAATGAATGAAATGTAGTGAAACATGCAAGTATGCACTAACGAAAGGGGGACGGCCTATTGGGTCTAGCGTTGGACTAGCCCTTTCTATGAATTCCTACTAGCGTTGGACTAGTGGAAATGGACAATGAGCCACAACTAGCGTTGGACTAGTGTGGTGACGTACATTCATCCATCACATTCATTCATGACTATAAAAAGCGAGTAGACATGCGAATCACTTATAAACACGTAGCACATAACACTTAGCATGCTCGACTAGATGCAAGAGTCTAATAAAGCAAGTAACACGTAGCACGTAAGCATGCAAATCACACAAGGCAATTAAGGCCCTAACTATTACATTTGCTAACTAAAACAAAAGGGGAAGGGAAAAAATGGACAAAATTGCTCTCCAAGCCCTATCTATTACAAGCCAAGAGGTGTACACATACCCCATAAAAGAATAGCTTACTAAAAGCAAAAGTAAATGAAGTAAATGAAAGGAATTAAAGAAAAGAAAGGAAAGCAAAATAAACATGCAATTCTCACTTAGCACGTTGAATCACATAGGAGAGAGACAAAAAGGGATAAAAGAAATTATACCTTCCCGTTTATGATGTTAGTAAAGTAAACACGACTTAACTTGGGCTAAAGTCACCAAAGAAAGGGATAACTTGGGCTAAAAACATCAAAACAAAGAATTAATGCACCAATTTAGTGGTAAAATGTAAATAAGCCAATTTGAATCCACAAAATCATTGAATCCTTCTTCAATTGCAACTTAAAAATGATCAAATAATGCATAATTTCCAAGCAAAAGTGAATCATTGATCAAATTTCTAAATAGCAAAATGACTAAAAACCCAATAGCAACCATTAATCAATCAATCAAGGCCAATTGAAACATTTTAGGAACTTTAAAGGTCCAAGAGCACGAAAAGGTCAAGTAATGGCTCAAATTGCAATTATTCTAAGACCTATTTGCAAGAAATTAGAACCTAAGTGGGTCTTTGTAGCATTGCTGCAAAATGACAGGGACCAAATTGGTTAGTTTTCCCAATTTTTGGGTCATAGTGGCATAAGGGGAAACTTGAGGGGGTTAGAATGCAATTTCTGAAAATTGTTTTTGCATGCAAATTCATGCAAAGCATGCAGACACCACGAAATATTTCTGCAACCAAAAGAAAACTGATGCATTTGAATGAAGGCTTTCTGCAACCCAAGAACATAGCCGCAGTTTTCTTTTCATTTCACCATACAAACGAGTTCAACAAATACCAAAGCTTCAACTGCTGACTAAATAAAACGCAGACTCTTGTTGCAGAATTGAAGCCAAACATTTAAGTTGTTCAACAGCAAGGGAAAAGCCAAAACTTTGTACAAAAACTTATTTGTTTTATCAACTTAGTCCACATGCCTCCAAACATCAGTTTTAGCATCAAGGAAAACAAAAAGAATGCAGCAAAGAAAACATCAACATTCATTTGAGAAGGCAAACTAAAACATCACAGAAAAATAAGGGAAACATAGTCTGTCATGGGTAAAGGATGGTATGGCTCTCTTGTCACATTTTCTTTTGACAGCAAGGAAAACAATACTCAATGCAGACATCATATTCATGGCATCTCAATCCAACAGCAAATCACAACAAAACGTCAAAACAAATCACAGTCCCAGCAACCCAAAGAACACCAATCTGATTTTGCTCGTACTACTGCATCAAGCCGAGAATCTTACACTTGTTTCAGCAAACTTCCTGCATGAAACTCAGTCCAAGGCAAAACCAACCCACGCAGGAGGATCATCAAGCATTCTTCATACTTTTAGGCAGCAAAATTTTTTAGTTTAAACACCAAACAACCGGACAAAAAGGCACACAAAAACCAGGAAATTTGTGGCTGCTGCTGGATTTTATTATCAAATCTACAAGTTCTATAGACCAGATCCTAGATTGACGAAAAACTTGCTACCTATGCCCTTCATTATCGAAACCAAACGCTATGAACACACAGGAGAAACAGTCAAAGGGCCTGAATTGCTTCTGAAGGCATATAGAGGACGCATAGGACGGACTCTTTCGGCTCAAGATTGCTACTTTAGGGCAATTTATCAAGTAACTAACAAGCATGAGAGAACTTCGATAACACAGGAACGAAAGAAAAACAGGGACAGGCTACCTTCACTCCTTTTGGTAGCAAAACAGCGCTGGAAAGGCGGAGTGATGAGCTTCAGCACGGGTCAAGCGAAGCTGGGAACCGTTTCACCTGGTGCTGTGGCTGCCTTCCAGACTCTGCACTACCTCTCTCTTTACGTCTTCCTGGACCGAAAACTTTCCTCTTCTAGTTTTTCATTTTTGTCCAGATTTCCCAGATCTTCAACTCAGCCCCGATGTTTCTCTTCCTTGGTTCTTTTCTTGCCTAGCCGAAACCTCCTTTTTTTCTCTCTCTCCAGCCGTCTGTCAAACCCCCAACTCTCTCTCTATCTCCCAAAACCTAGCCATCCTAAAACCTCTCCCTTTCCTCTTCCGTTGTTTTTCTTTTCCTCTCAGCCCAAAACCCTTAGTTTCCTCGCTGCCGTTGCTCTCTCCCTAGCCCTTTTCTTTTCCTTCCATATTTCTCTTCTTTCCCTTGCAGCCGCTCTCTCCCAACACTCTTCCTTAGCCGACAGATTCTCTAAGCTTTTCGGCCGTCACCCTTCTTTTACCCACTTCAGCCTCTCTCTTCCGTCGCACACACACACTCTCTACTTCCTCAAGATTTTTCAACCGCCACTCTACTCAGCTCTCTCCCCGTGAGCTTTTTCTGTGTTTTTTTCTTATTTTTTATCCCCCTATGGAGCTCTAGCCGATACTCTATCCTCCTCTCCAAAACTTCTAGCCGTCCCCCTCTCTCTGTGTTTTTCGTTTCCCGTTTCTTTCTAGCCGTCAACCTTCAATCCTTCCCCCCTTGGCTGCGGTTACTTTTTTTCTTTTATATGAAACCCCAAGGCTCCTAAACCCTCACCCCAATGGTGAGGATAAAAGCTTTGCTCTACACTCTCCCACAGCCATCCGATCCATTGAGCCCAGAATCCTCCAGCCCTCCTGTGAAAAATTTTGGTGCCGCATGCATGTGCGGCTTTTTTTTTAAAATTTAACAAAATTGATAATAATAGTAAAAATAAGTAACAAAAGCAACAATTTAAGTAAATCATTTAACACAATTTAAATCATTTTTCATTTTCATCATTTTTCTCTTTTTCCAAGAAAACAGCTAAATCATATTTTTTGAATGCTTTTCCTTTTTTTCCTTTTTTTCTTTTTTCTTCTCTTCTTTTTTTTTCTTTTTTTTCTTTTTCGAGAAATTCTATGCTAAAACTTATAAATAAAAATAAAAACCAAAAAACTAAAAACTAACACGACAAATAAAAACCAAAATAGTAAATGAAATTACACTAAAATTTTGGTGTCTACACTCATCCTAAATTGTTCAACCGACCTATCCATTAGAGTAATCACCTCTGTGGAGTCGTCGTTCTACCGCCTATAATCAAATCGTGTCGTCCCGTTTGATTCTAGGTTTCGCAATCCAAGCATTGGACCACCTCGCTAGATCCTTGGGCAAATGTGCTACGTATCTCGAAACGAGTTGATCAAGGTGTATCCATTAGAGTAATCACCTCTGTGGAGTCGTAGTTCTACCGCCTATAATCAAATCATGTCGTCCGTTTGATTCTCGATTCCGCAATTCAAGCAATGGACAACCTCGCGAGATCCTTGAGCAAACGTGCTACGTGCCTCGAAACTAGTTGATCGGGGACCGCATCAGTGATGTGTGTATGGATCAGGGCCCACCTAATGACCCGGTCCGAGTTCCATTGGGCCTAGTCACACGTGCACGAGCCATGCTTTTCAAGGAATCCCTCCGAGGTCATGTTCGAATGGTCCAAGACCAACATGGAGTCCATAGGGATATTGAAGGCCTAGAAAGAGACAAGAAAATCATCTACACCATGATCCAAGCCCATGGAGAGATTCGAGCCTTTTTACTTGCCTTGGCAAGGGTTGTTAGCAATCTTGCGTCTCATTCTCGATTGTTCTACCGACCTATTCATTAGAGTAATCACCTCTGTGTAGCCGTCTTTCTACCGCCTATAATCAAATCGTGTCGTCCGTTTGATTCAAGGTTCCGTAATCCAAGTGTTGGAGCACCTCGCTAGATCCCTGGGCAAACGTGCTACGTTTCTCGAAACGATTTGATCGAGAACCGTATCAGTGATGTGTGCATGGATCAGAGCCCACGCAATGACCCGATCCACGTGCACGAGCCAAGCTCTTCAAGGAATCCCTCCAAGACCTTGTTCGAATGGTCCAAGACCAACGTGGAGTCCATAGGGATATTTAAGGCCTAGAAGGAGACAAGCAAATCATCTACACCATGATCCAAGCCCATGGAGAGTCAAGCAGGCCTCCAAGTGATTGGGCAGAGAAGGGACTTTAGGCCTTAATGTTGCTTAGGGTTAGATTAACTGCGTAGTGGAAACATGGGCGGCCCACCTTGAAACCAAGATGGCCGACTGCTCTTTTAGGGTTTCCATAAGGTTTTAGTAACCTCTAGCCTATAAAACGGCTTGCTTTGTAAAGGTTTTGGAGACAAGTTCGATCAATAAAGTTTGATCAATTTTGATTCTTTTTGTTAAGAGAGATTCGAGCCTTTTTACTTGCCATGGCAAGGGTTGTGAGCAATCTTGCGTCTCGTCCTAGATTGTTCTACCGATCTATCCATTAGAGTAATTACCTTTGTGGAGTCGTTGTTCTACCACCTATAATCAAATCGTGTCATCCCGTTTGATTCTAGGTTTCGCAATCCAAGCGTTGGACCACCTCGCTAGATCCTTGGGCAAACGTGCTACGTGTCTCGAAACGAGTTGATCGAGGTGTATCCACTAGAGTAATTATCTCTGTGGAGTCGTAGTTCTTCCGCCTATAATCAAATCGTGTCGTCCGTTTGATTCTCGGTTCCACAATCCAAGCATTGGACCACCTCGCGAGATCCTTGAGCAAACGTGCTACGTGCCTAGGAACGAGTTGATCGAGGACCACATCAGTGATGTGTGTAAGGATCAGGGCCCTCCCAATGACCCGGTCCGAGTTCCATTGGGCCCAGTCACACATGCACGAGCCATGCTTTTCAAGAAATCCCTCCGAGACCTTGTTCGAATGGTCCAAGACCAACATGGGGTCCATAGGGATATTGAAGGCCTAGAAGGAGACAAGCAAATCATCTACACCATGATCCAAGCCCATGGAGAGTCAAGCTGGCCTCCAAGTGATTAGGCAGAGTAGGGTCTTTAGGCCTTAATGTTGCTTAGGGTTAGATTAACTGTGTAGTGGAAACATAGGCGGCCCACCTTGAAACCAAGATGGCCGACTGTTCTTTTATGGTTTTAGTAACCTCTAACCTCTAAAATGGCTTGCTTTGTAAGGGTTTTGGACACAAGTCGGATCAATAATGTTTTATTAATTTCGATTGTTCCGGTTAACAGAGATTCAAGCCTTTTTACTTGCCTTGGCAAGGTTTGTGAGAAATCTTGCGTCTCATCCTAAATTGTTCTACCGACCTATCCATTAGAGTAATCACCTCTGTGGAGTCGTCGTTCTACCGCCTATAATTGTGACGACCCCACTTCTCCCAAGGGCGAACCCAAGGGTATCGGCGGGCCGCCTGCCTAACTCGCGCCAGGACTCAAAACTTAAAACAATCAAAGCCAGAAAATTCAAAAGAGTACTATATACAACCCCAAAATAGTTATAATTACATTCTCCAAAAGTATCGAGTCAAACCACCAAAACAAAAACAAACATCCTAACTGTTCAACTATTACAAGCCAATCTTACTATACTAGTATACGAGCCAGAAGTCCCCGCGTCGGCCCCTGCTAAGGAAAACAAAAGGAATGGGGTAAGCTATATGCTTAGTAAGTAAACAGGGGCGAAAGCATAAATTTCACGTAACAGTTATACAATAAGAGTAAAGCAAAAGCAGAAAAGTAACATCACATAATAAGGATACGGGTGGCTCCAAAGCCAATTCATGTGCCATGCATGATCTCCTGCCGACACTCCGTCGACCACAAATAATAGTCCGTAGAACTTCACTTGTACACCCACCGACACCTTATCACCCTCACTGGCCAGTCACCTCACAAACTTGCCCGGGCGAACGAAATCACAAACTTGAGCTTGAGTCACAAGCTCGGGTCACAAACTTGGTCACCTTCTCGGTGAACCGGATTCACAAAATTGGTTCATAACATGAACCTACAAACTTGGTGACCTCAGACTAAGTTGGACTGCCTTCGACCAAGCCCTAACCGGCTCGAATAGTCCAACCAGGTCAAGAGTTCGCCCCAAACTCACAAACTTCACAAAATTATTCAAAATCACAAACTTTACAAACTTCACAAACTTTATTCGAAAGTCGCCCCGAGCCACAAGCTCAAGGGTTTTGGTTCCAAAAGGTTCATATACATATGCCATGTACAGATATGTGCGCAAATTAGGGTCTAGGTCGAGTGCGATAAAGTACACCCTCGCCTAGGTACCCTCTTCATACAAATCGAAACACATAAGCAACGAACACACAAAAGCGGCCTGAATACTTACCCAAAATACAAAAGTAGTACTAAAGCAAAATCGCTTCGCGCGTGTTCGCTAGTAGTGGGCCCCACCGGCTCCGCCTAGCTCACCACTGTCTGAAATAGAAGATTGTGTCATAATATATCACAAACGGCCACTAACGTACTTAAAACAAGCAAAACGGCAAAATTGGCACACGCAAGTGCGGAAACGACAAAAATGGCACACGCGCGCGCGGAACGGCAAACGGGACGGCCAAATCTGCCATCTCAAACCGTTTTGGTCAAAAGTTAGGCTAGGAGTGTCGGATCAAGGTACATGAGGTACCGTTGCGAAGCTAAGAGGAAGGGCTACAACTTCCCTTTAGACATCTCAACCCAGATCTCAATAGATATAGGTAAAAAATGCACGAAATTGTGCTAGCTGTTTCATTGCGAGTTACCAAACAGGCCCTGTTTACAAGGCCGTAACTCATGGCTCAGAAATCGAAATCAAGAAATTCCAAAGGCGTTAGAAAGCTGGGACATAAGGCTAAAACTTTCATGTTTTGGCCAAGACCTGAATCCATTCAGAACAGAACGAAAATCGAGTGCCAAAATACCCGTCAGAACTGTCCAAATACCGGGCAGTTCTGACGATCGATATTGTTTTGATCAAAACCGGAGCTACGGAACTCAGATTTCAACGTACTTTATACCGTTTCGAAGATGAGACCAAGATCTAAATTTCTTATGAAGGAGTTGACACCCAAATCGTACTGTATCAAAACCGAAAGATCACGGGCAGAAGCTAAACTAAAAGACGTACCAAATCTGATGTTCAAAACAGGCTTGAGCATTTCATCTATAACTCATGATACACTAATCCGTTTAACCTGAGATTTTACAGGCATACACAGGACTCAAGGGGCTACAATGTTGAAGAAGGCTACTCAATCTAGTTTCGAGTGCAACCAGGTCGAAAGTGCAATATACTATACCAGAATCGCAAAAACAGATTCACAAAACGTATTCTAGTGCAAACATCATAACTCAGCCTACACAAGTCCAAATCCAGAAATTCCAAAGGCATATGGTAGCTAATACATCAAGATACACTTCATTAGAAGACCATAACAACTAATTCTGAAGCAATACCAGCCAAAACAACCAATTACAAGTGCAGTTTTCACATTCTGATCAACCTAGAACAGCAACAGTAAAATCGACATATCTCACTCTACACTACTCCAAATGACCTGAAATTTTACAGGTACCTCAAACACATCAATACCTACAACTTTCATGTTTTAAGCAAAGGCCAATTCGGCCTCTAAGTAGGAGATACAAAATCGGACAGAAAAGGGGGCGGTGAAACCCTAAGTTGCTGAAATTTCCTCCAAATCCAAAATTACTTGCAATTATCACTCATTTGCACTTACTAGAGTCATTACCCCTCATTTACAATCATCATACATAGCCACATCATAGTGATCATATGCAACCAGCAAAAATTCCAAATAAATAGAAAACTTCATCAATCTTAACTAAAATCAAGAAATAGTCCACAAAATCACACTCATAGCAACCACAAGTCATTTATTAAGCATCTTTAGATAGAAGAGAGGGGTTCCATAGTCACTTACCTTAGAACCAAAGAAGAGAGACCACTTAGCACCTTAAGCTTCCAAACAACTCCACACAACACCTTACAAGCACTAAACTAAGAGGTTTTATGGAAGGAATTCAAGATTAAACGGTTAAGTTGTTGATTTGGGCAAGATTAGAGCAAGGAATTGAGAGAGGTTTTCTTCCTTCTTGCAAGAGAGAGGGCCGGCCAAAGGTAAGAGAAAAATGGTGATTTTTGGTTAATTTTAAGATATTTAACCAATTGGGTCAAAAGTCAAAAAATGGAATAGTAAATCTTATTGTAAGAGTTAATCTTATGGTGACACTTGTCACCTTTTATGAAATATCTACCTAACTTTTCTCTCTCATATCAATCCAAATTGCAATCTCTACTTATCTCTTAACACCCGGTAAATTAAACCCAGTATTCGAAACTTAACCTAATCGGCCGAAATTTTCCGAACTTTTCGCACTCGTGGGTCCCACGTTCGATATACGTTGTGAATTTCTCAAAAACCAACTAATACTAGAAAAATCATCTAAAAACTCCATTTACTCAATAAAAATTATCTGGGGAATTTTTCTAATACAGAAAAATGTAGAAAAGACGAGTTTCCAATCTTAACCGGAAATTAGGGTTTTTGTTCACTTCGGGTTTCTAACCTTCTTAAACTTAATTAATCTATACAAAATGGATTAAATCCTATACTTACCCACACTAAAACACACATTAACAGAACTAACTTTAATCACCACTCAAACTTGTTCGAATACAAAACTAGGGTTTAAATCTTACTCCCTACTTAGGGTTTTCGAAATACTCACAAAACCAAACGTTACCGCCTAACTAATGAATATATCAACGTAGAACGAACTGGGGCCTCACAATAATCAAATCATGTCGTCCCGTTTGATTCGAGGTTTCGCAATCCAAGCGTTGCACCACCTCGCTAGATCCTTGAGCAAACGTGCTACTGTCGCGCCCTATTTTTTGATAAATAAATAAATGGTTTAAAAATGTATTTTTGATTCAATTTGTGATTGGAAAATGAATTGTGATTTAAAAGAAAAATGGGTCTAAATGGGGGTTTGAGAATGCGACAATTTGACCCAAAATTATAGTTTAAAAAGGGTTTTTGAAAATGAAATAAAAAAATCGGAGTCGCCACTTGGTAATGAGTTAAGGTGTACCAAGTCACCTAAAAATGAATTTTTAAAGAAAAAATAGGAAAAAGTAGTAAGAAACCCCTTTTAAACGACTCCTAGTCCACGTAAACCAAAGAAAAAGGTTCGGGAGTCACATTTGACAAAGAGGAAGGCAAGGATAAAATCCAAGGCACCCCTTTGACCTAGCCAAGGCTAGTTGCATGATTTAATCAAAGATTTTCTTGTTTTAACCAAAGAATTTATTACATTTGGATGCACTACATGAATGCAAACCCTAGACCTAGGGGGATTGGGGAAATTTCTCTTCAAAGATTGAGTGGTGCCAATCACATTAATTGTGAAGCCCAATAATGATCCTTTGGAGAGGTCACACATAATCCTAAATGACGTACGAATGAGTGGAATGCATGTCATGTGAAAATGTGAGTTTGCGTGAAGTGAGAAAAATAATAAAAATAATAGGATGTAGGTGGAGGTGTGCAAATGTATTTACAAGATAAGGTGAGTAAAGTAATAATGTGAAAATGTATGAGAAATGGAAAAATACCAATAAAGAAAGTAAGTGCAAGTGTGCGAATGTGATAAAAGTGCATGTGTGCACATATAAGGAAAGTGTACGTGTGCCAAGTGAGAAAGTAAGAGTGTTTGTGTGCAAATAGGGTATAATAGTAGTAAATGAGTGCAATGTGTGAGACATGTCATTTGAATTGAAAAAAGGTATAGGTAGTGAAAAAAATGTGGATAAAAAGGTGAGGAAATGGTATGAGAATGTATGAACCTAGAGGAATGCATCAAGTCGGGTACGGGGACTCCTAACTTTGTGACTTTAATTTTCCCTTTTGATTAGAAAGGATAACTAGCGTGCTAAGGCTACTTTTGTAGCCACACTCGCTCCTTTCCCTTATCGAAAGGGGACTCGTCAAGCAAATGTCACTATAACTAGCATGAGATGCGAAAACCTAAAATGAAAGGGAAAGGGTCGGAGGAACATGCAAAATGCTAGAAAACTAAAAAAATGCATGAAATGAAGTGAAACATGCAAGTATGGACTCACGAGAGAAATCCCCAAGGGTCTAGCATTGGACTAGCCCATTCTATGAATTCCTACTAGCGTTGGACTAGTGGAAACGTACATTCATCCATCACATTCATTCATGGCTATGGAAAGCGAGTAGACATGTCAATCACCTATAAACACATAGCACATAACACTTAGCATACTCGACTAGATGCAAGAACCTAATTAAAGCAAGTAACACATAACACATAGGCATGCAAATCATGCAAGGCAAATGAAGTAAAGGAACCCGTAACTATTACATTTGTTAACTAGGCACACGTCTTCAATAGGTCTTTATCAAATGCTCCTCCAAGCCCTATCTATTACAAGCCAAGAGGTGTACACATACCCCATAAAAGAAAAAACTTAATAAAGCAAAAGTAAATGAAAGGAATGAAAGGAATCAAGGAAATGTAAAGAAAGCAAAGTAGACATGCAATTCACTTAGCACATTGGATCACATAGGAGAGACAAAAAGATAAAAGAAATTATACCTCCCCCCTTTTGTGGTGCTAATAAAGTGGACAAGACTTAAATTGGGCTAAAGTCGTCAACAAAAGGAATAACTTGGGCTAAATCCATCAAAGGAAAAGATTAATGCACCAATTTAGTGGTAAACATATATAAACCAATTTGATTCCACCAAAACATCGAATTCTTGCTCAATTGCAATTAAAAATCAAATAATGCATAATGACCAAGGAAAAGTGGAATAACTCATCAAATTCCCAAACATAGCAACTACTAAGAGCTCAAAACAACCCTTAAACGATCATTCAAGTCCAAATGACACATTTTAGGAACTTTAAAGGTCCAAAAGCAAGAAAAGGTCAAATAACCCATTTATTTAGGGAAATTAAAGAAAATAGGCAAACACAAGCTCATTTAGACGCAAAGTTCACAAATTCATGCATTAAATACCACCTAAACAAAACATGGTAATTAGTGAAAGCAAACAAGCCATCGAGTTGAGAAATTGATGCTACCAAGGATTCAATTGCGAACACTAACCAAGCACTCAAGCTTAAATCAAACACTTTTAAGAGCTTCAAGGGTCCAAGGGCAAAGGAAAAGTCAAGTAAAGATTGAACTTGCAAGTACTTTAGGACCTAATTGCAAAAAAAATTGGAGCACGATTGAGTCTTAATGAAACAAGGAGATATGTGAACGGTCAAAGTGCAATTATTCTAGGACTTGATTGCAAGCAATTGGAATGTAATTGGGTCCTTGTAGAACAAAGGGGGACTTGAAGGGTTAAAAGACAATTTTTCTTTGGCTTTTCATGCATGCATACGTGAACTTCAGTTTCTGCAATGCTTTCCTTTGCTGCAAAATTTGCAGCTTATCAAATTGCTTTCCTTAAACTCCAGATAACCAAATTTAAAACAGCAAAAACTACCTTACAGATTCTTCTAACATGAACATCCAAACAAGAAAAAAAATGGAATCAGATTCTCAAAGCGCAAATCTGGCTTAACACAAAGATTCAATGAAAATCATACGAAAAAACTGGAAAAAAAAAAACTTTGCTGCAATTTCAAATTCCAAACACAAAGTTCAATCCACAGGCTCAATTTTGAGGAGAACTTCACCCACCAAACATCAAAACTCTAGACTAAACAACCGAGTATAGAACCTTAACACCTAAACAAGCGAAACATAAAGGAACCTCACGCAAAAGATGCAAAGAAACTCATGCATTCTGCAATTTTTCCAGCCGCAGCTTTTCTTTCCATTTCGATTATGCAAACCAGATTTTTGATCCAAACGCACAGCTTTGATTAGATATGCCTCATTTCGATATCCAACTTTTACCGAGCAACAAAACTATATGATGATCACAATTAAATGACCAGAAACTTAAAAAGGTATCATACGAAAATTCTGGAAAAACTACAGAAAAGGAAGAACAAAAACTGCTATAAACTTCTTATCATTTCACCAACTCAGGCTGAATATCAGAATTTTGGCTTGGGCAGGCATGTGGTGTATGAACTGAGCAACAAATCTCAGATTTCAGTCCAAACAAAAAGTTCCAACAACAACCAAAACAAATGCTCCAACATCCGAACCAAACCAGACAATAAAAAACGAAACAGGCGACTTTTCTTCATGATCGTATTTCGACAATTTAAATGGACAGGCCATGCAAAAATCCTTCCTTTTCAAAGCTAGGAACTTGCTATGGAATTTAAATCTATGAACAAAAACCAAATGGGCCTCAAACTGTCCCCGCTGAACGTGCAAAGCAAAGGCAGACATAAAAGACCACAGCTTTGACGCTAAAAACACGAGCAAGGCAACATGGAACTCACAGATTTGAGTTTGTAAAGTTCCAATCACGCATATAAATGCTTGGAAAGCTTAAGGAATCAGCACTTAAAACTCAAGGTTCAGAGGGGAGAATGGCTTACAGTGGCCTCTCTTTTGTCGGCGATCCAGGCTACAAGGCGTGGTGAACGACGACCGCTTCTCAGGAGACCAGCCGCTGCGGTGATATCTGGGCTCACCGAGGAAACAACAGGCTTCGTCGTCCTCCTTCACTCACAGTTCTTCTGTCTTCCCTATCTCAAGGTCACGTCCCTCTCAGCCAGAAAAAATCTCTTCTTTTTAACCTCCCTTTCCTTTTCTTTCCTGCTATTTCCCTGGAAGTTCTCTCTTTCGCACTCTATCCCTAGCCGCTAGCTCTCTCCATTTTTCAGCCTTCAAAACTATCAGACCTTCCTACCAAAAAAAAAAACCCTCTCGGCCTTTCTTTTCTTTTTTCAGACCTCTTTCTTTCCTACGCTGTTTTTCTTTCTGCTCCTCCGAGAGCCTCTCCCCTTGCGGCTGATGTTCTCTTTTTCTATTTATATCCACTCCCCAATCTCCTAAACCCTCACCCCAATGGTGAGGATGAAGAGTCTGTCCTTGCCTTCACATCCAGCCATCCGATGAGGCCTCTGTGATCGTCCTTGCAAACTGCGGCCAATACGCAACTTCATGCAAAGTTTTTTTTTTTCCAGTTTTTTTGTATGATTTTCATTGAATCTTTGTGTGAAGCCAGATTTGCGCTTTGAGAATCTGATTCCATTTTTTTTCTTGTTTGGATGTTCATGTTAGAAGAATCTGTAGGGTAGTTTTTGCTGTTTTAAATTTGGTTATCTGGAGTTTAAGGAAAGCAATTTGATAAGCTGCAAATTTTGCAGCAAAGGAAAGCATTGCAAAAACTGAAGTTCACGTATGCATGCATGAAAAGCCAAAGAAAAATTGTCTTTTAACCCTTCAAGTCCCCCTTTGTTCTACAAGGACCCAATTACATTCCAATTGCTTGCAATCAAGTCCTAGAATAATTGCACTTTGACCGTTCACATATCTCCTTGTTTCATTAAGACTCAATCGTGCTCCAATTTTTTTTGCAATTAGGTCCTAAAGTACTTGCAAGTTCAATCTTTACTTGACTTTTCCTTTGCCCTTGGACCCCCGAAGCTCTTAAAAGTGTTTGATTTAAGCTTGAGTGCTTGGTTAGTGTTCGCAATTGAATCCTTGGTAGCATCAATTTCTCAACTCGATGGCTTGTTTGCTTTCACTAATTACCATGTTTTGTTTAGGTGGTACTTAATGCATGAATTTGTGAACTTTGCGTCTAAATGAGCTTGTGTTTGCCTATTTTCTTTAATTTCCCTAAATAAATGGGTTATTTGACCTTTTCTTGCTTTTGGACCTTTAAAGTTCCTAAAATGTGTCATTTGGACTTGAATGATCGTTTAAGGGTTGTTTTGAGCTCTTAGTAGTTGCTATGTTTGGGAATTTGATGAGTTATTCCACTTTTCCTTGGTCATTATGCATTATTTGATTTTTAATTGCAATTGAGCAAGAATTCGATGTTTTGGTGGAATCAAATTGGTTTATATATGTTTACCACTAAATTGGTGCATTAATCTTTTCCTTTGATGGATTTAGCCCAAGTTATTCCTTTTGTTGACGACTTTAGCCCAATTTAAGTCTTGTCCACTTTATTAGCACCACAAAAGGGGGGAGGTATAATTTCTTTTATCTTTTTGTCTCTCCTATGTGATCCAATGTGCTAAGTGAATTGCATGTCTACTTTGCTTTCTTTACATTTCCTTGATTCCTTTCATTCCTTTCATTTACTTTTGCTTTATTAAGTTTTTTCTTTTATGGGGTATGTGTACACCTCTTGGCTTGTAATAGATAGGGCTTGGAGGAGCATTTGATAAAGACCTATTGAAGACGTGTGCCTAGTTAACAAATGTAATAGTTACGGGTTCCTTTACTTCATTTGCCTTGCATGATTTGCATGCCTATGTGTTATGTGTTACTTGCTTTAATTAGGTTCTTGCATCTAGTCGAGTATGCTAAGTGTTATGTGCTATGTGTTTATAGGTGATTGACATGTCTACTCGCTTTCCATAGCCATGAATGAATGTGATGGATGAATGTACGTTTCCACTAGTCCAACGCTAGTAGGAATTCATAGAATGGGCTAGTCCAACGCTAGACCCTTGGGGATTTCTCTCGTGAGTCCATACTTGCATGTTTCACTTCATTTCATGCATTTTTTTAGTTTTCTAGCATTTTGCATGTTCCTCCGACCCTTTCCCTTTCATTTTAGGTTTTCGCATCTCATGCTAGTTATAGTGACATTTGCTTGACGAGTCCCCTTTCGATAAGGGAAACGAGCGAGTGTGGCTACAAAAGTAGCCTTAGCACGCTAGTTATCCTTTCTAATCAAAAGGGAAAATTAAAGTCACAAAGTTAGGAGTCCCCGTACCCGACTTGATGCATTCCTCTAGGTTCATACATTCTCATACCATTTCCTCACCTTTTTATCCACATTTTTTTCACTACCTATACCTTTTTTCAATTCAAATGACATGTCTCACACATTGCACTTATTTACTACTATTATACCCTATTTGCACACAAACACTCTTACTTTCTCACTTGGCACACGTACACTTTCCTTATATGTGCACACATGCACTTTTATCACATTCGCACACTTGCACTTACTTTCTTTATTGGTATTTTTCCATTTCTCATACATTTTCACATTATTACTTTACTCACCTTATCTTGTAAATACATTTGCACACCTCCACCTACATCCTATTATTTTTATTATTTTTCTCACTTCACGTAAACTCACATTTTCACATGACATGCATTCCACTCATTCGTACGTCATTTAGGATTATGTGTGACCTCTCCAAAGGATCATTATTGGGCTTCACAATTAATGTGATTGGCACCACTCAATCTTTGAAGAGAAATTTCCCCAATCCCCCTAGGTCTAGGGTTTGCATTCATGTAGTGCATCCAAATGTAATAAATTCTTTGGTTAAAACAAGAAAATCTTTGATTAAATCATGCAACTAGCCTTGGCTAGGTCAAAGGGGTGCCTTGGATTTTATCCTTGCCTTCCCCTTTGTCAAATGTGACTCCCGAACCTTTTTCTTTGGTTTACGTGGACTAGGAGTCGTTTAAAAGGGGTTTCTTACTACTTTTTCCTATTTTTTCTTTAAAAATTCATTTTTAGGTGACTTGGTACACCTTAACTCATTACCAAGTGGCGACTCCGATTTTTTTATTTCATTTTCAAAAACCCTTTTTAAACTATAATTTTGGGTCAAATCGTCGCATTCTCAAACCCCCATTTAGACCCATTTTTCTTTTAAATCACAATTCATTTTCCAATCACAAATTGAATCAAAAATACATTTTTAAACCATTTATTTATTTATCAAAAAATGGGGCGCGACAGCTACGTATCTCGAAACGAGTTGATCGAGGTGTATCCATTAGAGTAATCACCTCTGTGGAGTCGTAGTTCTACCGCCTATAATCAAATCATGTCGTCCGTTTGATTCTCGATTCCGCAATTCAAGCGTTGGACAACCTCGCGAGATCCTTGAGCAAACGTGCTACGTGCCTCGAAAAGAGTTGATTGAGGACCGCATCAGCGATGCGTGTATGGATCAGGGCCCACCCAATGACCCGGTCCGAGATCCATTGGGCCCAATCACACGTGCACGAGCCATGCTTTTCAAGGAATCCCTCCGAGGCCATGTTCGAATGGTCCAAGACCAAAATGGAGTCCATAGGGATTTTGAAGGCCTAGAAAGAGACAACCAAATCATCTACACCATGATCAAAGCCCATGAAGAGTCAAGCAGGCCTCCAAGTGATTGGGCAGAGAAGGGTCCTTAGGCCTTAATTTTGCTTAGGGTTAGATTAACTGCGCAGTGGAAACATGGGCGGCCCACCTTGAAACCAAGATGGCCGACTGCTCTTTCAGGGTTTCCATAAAGTTTTAGTAACCTCCAACCTATAAAATGGCTTGCTTTGTAAGGGTTTTGGACACAAGTCGGATCAATAATGTTTTATTAATTTCGATTCTTCCTGTTAAGAGAGATTCGAGCCTTTTTACTTGCCTTGGCAAGGGTTGTTAGCAATCTTGCGTCTCATCCTAGATTGTTCTACTGACCTATTCATTAGAGTAATCACCTCTGTGTAGCCGTCTTTCTACCGCCTATAATCAAATCGTGTCGTCCGTTTGATTCAAGGTTCCGCAATCCAAGTGTTGGAGCACCTCGCTAGATCCTTGGGCAAACGTGCTACGTTTCTCGAAACGATTTGATCGAGAACCGTATCAGTGACGTGTGCATGGATCAGAGCCACGCAATGACCCGGTCCACGTGCACGAGCCAAGCTCTTCAAGAAATCCCTCCAAGGCCTTGTTCGAATGGTCCAAGACCAACATGGAGTCAATAGGGATATTTAAGGCCTACAAGGAGATAAGCAAATCATTTACACCATGATCCAAGCCCACGGAGAGTCAAGCTAGCCTCCAAGTGATTGGGCTGAATAGCGTCTTTAGGCTTTAATATTGCTTGGGGTTAGATTAACTGCATTGTAGAAGCATGGGCTGGCCCATCTTGAAACCAAGATGGCTGACTGCTCTTTTAGGGTTTCTTTAGGGTTTTAGTAACCTCTAGCCTATAAAACGGCTTGCTTTGTAAAGGTTTTGGAAACAAGTTCGATCAATAAAGTTTGATCAATTTCGATTCTTCTTGTTAAGAGAGATTCGAGCCTTTTTACTTGCCATGGCAAGGGTTGTGAGCAATCTTGCGTCTCGTCCTAGATTGTTCTACCGATCTATCCATTAGAGTAATTACCTCTGTGGAGTCGTTGTTCTACCGCCTATAATCAAATCGTGTCGTCCCGTTTGATTCTAGTTTTCGCAATCCAAGCATTGGACCACCTCGCTAGATCCTAGGGCAAACGTGCTACGTGTCTCGAAACGAGTTAGTCGAGGTGTATCCAATAGAGTAATTACCTCTGTGGAGTCGTAGTTCTACCGCCTATAATCAAATCGTGTCATCCGTTTGATTCTCGGTTCCACAATCCAAGCGTTGGACCACCTCGCGAGATCCTTGAGCAAACGTGGTACGTGCCTAGAAACGAGTTGATCGAGGACGACATCAGTAATGTGTGTAAGGATCAGGGCCCACCCAATGACACGGTCCGAGTTCCATTGGGCCCAGTCACACGTGCACGAGCCATGCTTTTCAAGGAATCCCTCCGCGGCCTTGTTCGAATGGTCCAAGACCAACATGGGGTCTATAGGGATATTGAAGGCCTAGAAGGAGACAAGCAAATCATCTACACCATGATCCAAGCCCATGGAGAGTCAAGCTGGCCTCCAAGTGATTGGGCCGAATAGGGTCTTTAGGCCTTAATGTTGCTTAGGGTTAGATTAACTGCGTAGTGGAAACATAGGCGGCCCACCTTGAAACACAAGCCTTTTTACTTGCCTTGGCAAGGGTTGTTAGCAATCTTGCGTCTCATCCTAGATTGTTCTACTGACCTATTCATTAGAGTAATCACCTCTGTGTAGCCGTCTTTCTACCGCCTATAATCAAATCGTGTCGTCCGTTTGATTCAAGGTTCCGCAATCCAAGTGTTGGAGCACCTCGCTAGATAATTGGGCAAACGTGCTACGTTTCTCGAAACGATTTGATCGAGGTGTATCCATTAGAGTAATCACCTCTGTGGAGTCGTAGTTCTACCACCTATAATCAAATCGTGTCGTCCGTTTGATTCTCGATTCCGCAATTCAAGCGTTGGACAACCTCGCGAGATCCTTGAGCAAACGTGCTACGTGCCTCGAAAAGAGTTGATTGAGGACCGCATCAGTGATGTGTGTATGGATCAGGGCCCACCCAATGACCCGGTCCGAGATCCATTCGGCCCAGTCACACGTGCACGAGCCATGCTTTTCAAGGAATCCCTCCGAGGCCATGTTCGAATTGTCCAAGACCAAAATGGAGTCCGTAGGGATATTGAAGGCCTAGAAGGAGACAACCAAATCATCTACACCATGATCCAAGCCCATGAAGAGTCAAGCAGGCCTCCAAGTGATTGGGCAGAGAAGGGTCCTTAGGCCTTAATTTTGCTTAGGGTTAGATTAACTGCGCAGTGGAAACATGGGCGGCCCACCTTGAAACCAAGATGGCCGACTGCTCTTTCAGGGTTTCCATAAAGTTTTAGTAACCTCCAACCTATAAAATGGCTTGCTTTGTAAGGGTTTTGGACACAAGTCGGATCAATAATGTTTTATTAATTTCGATTCTTCCTGTTAAGAGAGATTCGAGCCTTTTTACTTGCCTTGGCAAGGGTTGTTAGCAATCTTGCGTCTCATCCTAGATTGTTCTACTGACCTATTCATTAGAGTAATCACCTCTGTGTAGCCGTCTTTCTACCGCCTATAATCAAATCGCGTCGTCCGTTTGATTCAAGGTTCCGCAATCCAAGTGTTGGAGCACCTCGCTAGATCCTTGGGCAAACGTGCTATGTTTCTCGAAACGATTTGATCGAGAACCGTATCAGTGACGTGTGCATGGATCAGAGCCACGCAATGACCCGGTCCACGTGCACGAGCCAAGCTCTTCAAGGAATCCCTCCAAGGCCTTGTTCGAATGGTCCAAGACCAACATGGAGTCCATAGGGATATTTAAGGCATAGAAGGAGACAAGCAAATCATTTACACCATGATCCAAGCCCACGGAGAGTCAAGCTAGCCTCCAAGTGATTGGGCTGAATAGCGTCTTTAGGCTTTAATATTGCTTGGGGTTAGATTAACTGCGTTGTAGAAGCATGGGCTGGCCCATCTTGAAACCATGGTGGCTGACTGCTCTTTTAGGGTTTGTTTAGGGTTTTAGTAACCTCTAGCCTATAAAATGGCTTGCTTTGTAAAGGTTTTGGAAACAAGTTCGATCAATAAAGTTTGATCAATTTCGATTCTTCTTGTTAAGAGAGATTCGAGCCTTTTTACTTGCCATGGCAAGGGTTGTGAGCAATCTTGCGTCTCGTCCTAGATTGTTCTACCGATCTATCCATTAGAGTAATTACCTCTGTGGAGTCGTAGTTCTACCGCCTATAATCAAATCGTGTCGTCCGTTTGATTCTCGGTTCCACAATCCAAGCATTGGACCACCTCGCTAGATCCTAGGGCAAACGTGCTACGTGTCTCGAAACGAGTTAGTCGAGGTGTATCCAATAGAGTAATTACCTCTGTGGAGTCGTAGTTCTACCGCCTATAATCAAATCGTGTCATCCGTTTGATTCTCGGTTCCACAATCCAAGCGTTGGACCACCTCGCGAGATCCTTGAGCAAACGTGGTACGTGCCTAGAAACGAGTTGATCGAGGACGACATCAGTAATGTGTGTAAGGATCAGGGCCCACCCAATGACACGGTCCGAGTTCCATTGGGCCCAGTCACACGTGCACGAGCCATGCTTTTCAAGGAATCCCTCCGCGGCCTTGTTCGAATGGTCCAAGACCAACATGGGGTCTATAGGGATATTGAAGGCCTAGAAGGAGACAAGCAAATCATCTACACCATGATCCAAGCCCATGGAGAGTCAAGCTGGCCTCCAAGTGATTGGGCCGAATAGGGTCTTTAGGCCTTAATGTTGCTTAGGGTTAGATTAACTGCGTAGTGGAAACATAGGCGGCCCACCTTGAAACACAAGCCTTTTTACTTGCCTTGGCAAGGGTTGTTAGCAATCTTGCGTCTCATCCTAGATTGTTCTACTGACCTATTCATTAGAGTAATCACCTCTGTGTAGCCGTCTTTCTACCGCCTATAATCAAATCGTGTCGTCCGTTTGATTCAAGGTTCCGCAATCCAAGTGTTGGAGCACCTCGCAAGATAATTGGGCAAACGTGCTACGTTTCTCGAAACGATTTGATCGAGGTGTATCCATTAGAGTAATCACCTCTGTGGAGTCGTAGTTCTACCGCCTATAATCAAATCGTGTCGTCCGTTTGATTCTCGATTCCGCAATTCAAGCGTTGGACAACCTCGCGAGATCCTTGAGCAAACGTGCTACGTGCCTCGAAAAGAGTTGATTGAGGACCGCATCAGTGATGTGTGTATGGATCAGGGCCCACCCAATGACCCGGTCCGAGATCCATTCGGCCCAGTCACACGTGCACGAGCCATGCTTTTCAAGGAATCCCTCCGAGGCCATGTTCGAATTGTCCAAGACCAAAATGGAGTCCGTAGGGATATTGAAGGCCTAGAAGGAGACAACCAAATCATCTACACCATGATCCAAGCCCATGAAGAGTCAAGCAGGCCTCCAAGTGATTGGGCAGAGAAGGGTCCTTAGGCCTTAATTTTGCTTAGGGTTAGATTAACTGCGCAGTGGAAACATGGGCGGCCCACCTTGAAACCAAGATGGCCGACTGCTCTTTCAGGGTTTCCATAAAGTTTTAGTAACCTCCAACCTATAAAATGGCTTGCTTTGTAAGGGTTTTGGACACAAGTCGGATCAATAATGTTTTATTAATTTCGATTCTTCCTGTTAAGAGAGATTCGAGCCTTTTTACTTGCCTTGGCAAGGGTTGTTAGCAATCTTGCGTCTCATCCTAGATTGTTCTACTGACCTATTCATTAGAGTAATCACCTCTGTGTAGCCGTCTTTCTACCGCCTATAATCAAATCGCGTCGTCCGTTTGATTCAAGGTTCCGCAATCCAAGTGTTGGAGCACCTCGCTAGATCCTTGGGCAAACGTGCTATGTTTCTCGAAACGATTTGATCGAGAACCGTATCAGTGACGTGTGCATGGATCAGAGCCACGCAATGACCCGGTCCACGTGCACGAGCCAAGCTCTTCAAGGAATCCCTCCAAGGCCTTGTTCGAATGGTCCAAGACCAACATGGAGTCCATAGGGATATTTAAGGCATAGAAGGAGACAAGCAAATCATTTACACCATGATCCAAGCCCACGGAGAGTCAAGCTAGCCTCCAAGTGATTGGGCTGAATAGCGTCTTTAGGCTTTAATATTGCTTGGGGTTAGATTAACTGCGTTGTAGAAGCATGGGCTGGCCCATCTTGAAACCATGGTGGCTGACTGCTCTTTTAGGGTTTGTTTAGGGTTTTAGTAACCTCTAGCCTATAAAATGGCTTGCTTTGTAAAGGTTTTGGAAACAAGTTCGATCAATAAAGTTTGATCAATTTCGATTCTTCTTGTTAAGAGAGATTCGAGCCTTTTTACTTGCCATGGCAAGGGTTGTGAGCAATCTTGCGTCTCGTCCTAGATTGTTCTACCGATCTATCCATTAGAGTAATTACCTCTGTGGAGTCGTAGTTCTACCGCCTATAATCAAATCGTGTCGTCCGTTTGATTCTCGGTTCCACAATCCAAGCATTGGACCACCTCGCTAGATCCTAGGGCAAACGTGCTACGTGTCTCGAAACGAGTTAGTCGAGGTGTATCCAATAGAGTAATTACCTCTGTGGAGTCGTAGTTCTACCGCCTATAATCAAATCGTGTCATCCGTTTGATTCTCGGTTCCACAATCCAAGCGTTGGACCACCTCGCGAGATCCTTGAGCAAACGTGGTACGTGCCTAGAAACGAGTTGATCGAGGACGACATCAGTAATGTGTGTAAGGATCAGGGCCCACCCAATGACACGGTCCGAGTTCCATTGGGCCCAGTCACACGTGCACGAGCCATGCTTTTCAAGGAATCCCTCCGCGGCCTTGTTCGAATGGTCCAAGACCAACATGGGGTCTATAGGGATATTGAAGGCCTAGAAGGAGACAAGCAAATCATCTACACCATGATCCAAGCCCATGGAGAGTCAAGCTGGCCTCCAAGTGATTGGGCCGAATAGGGTCTTTAGGCCTTAATGTTGCTTAGGGTTAGATTAACTGCGTAGTGGAAACATAGGCGGCCCACCTTGAAACACAAGCCTTTTTACTTGCCTTGGCAAGGGTTGTTAGCAATCTTGCGTCTCATCCTAGATTGTTCTACTGACCTATTCATTAGAGTAATCACCTCTGTGTAGCCGTCTTTCTACCGCCTATAATCAAATCGTGTCGTCCGTTTGATTCAAGGTTCCGCAATCCAAGTGTTGGAGCACCTCGCAAGATAATTGGGCAAACGTGCTACGTTTCTCGAAACGATTTGATCGAGGTGTATCCATTAGAGTAATCACCTCTGTGGAGTCGTAGTTCTACCGCCTATAATCAAATCGTGTCGTCCGTTTGATTCTCGATTCCGCAATTCAAGCGTTGGACAACCTCGCGAGATCCTTGAGCAAACGTGCTACGTGCCTCGAAAAGAGTTGATTGAGGACCGCATCAGTGATGTGTGTATGGATCAGGGCCCACCCAATGACCCGGTTCGAGATCCATTCGGCCCAGTCACACGTGCACGAGCCATGCTTTTCAAGGAATCCCTCCGAGGCCATGTTCGAATTGTCCAAGACCAAAATGGAGTCCGTAGGGATATTGAAGGCCTAGAAGGAGACAACCAAATCATCTACACCATGATCCAAGCCCATGAAGAGTCAAGCAGGCCTCCAAGTGATTGGGCAGAGAAGGGTCCTTAGGCCTTAATTTTGCTTAGGGTTAGATTAACTGCGCAGTGGAAACATGGGCGGCCCACCTTGAAACCAAGATGGCCGACTGCTCTTTCAGGGTTTCCATAAAGTTTTAGTAACCTCCAACCTATAAAATGGCTTGCTTTGTAAGGGTTTTGGACACAAGTCGGATCAATAATGTTTTATTAATTTCGATTCTTCCTGTTAAGAGAGATTCGAGCCTTTTTACTTGCCTTGGCAAGGGTTGTTAGCAATCTTGCGTCTCATCCTAGATTGTTCTACTGACCTATTCATTAGAGTAATCACCTCTGTGTAGCCGTCTTTCTACCGCCTATAATCAAATCGCGTCGTCCGTTTGATTCAAGGTTCCGCAATCCAAGTGTTGGAGCACCTCGCTAGATCCTTGGGCAAACGTGCTATGTTTCTCGAAACGATTTGATCGAGAACCGTATCAGTGACGTGTGCATGGATCAGAGCCACGCAATGACCCGGTCCACGTGCACGAGCCAAGCTCTTCAAGGAATCCCTCCAAGGCCTTGTTCGAATGGTCCAAGACCAACATGGAGTCCATAGGGATATTTAAGGCATAGAAGGAGACAAGCAAATCATTTACACCATGATCCAAGCCCACGGAGAGTCAAGCTAGCCTCCAAGTGATTGGGCTGAATAGCGTCTTTAGGCTTTAATATTGCTTGGGGTTAGATTAACTGCGTTGTAGAAGCATGGGCTGGCCCATCTTGAAACCATGGTGGCTGACTGCTCTTTTAGGGTTTGTTTAGGGTTTTAGTAACCTCTAGCCTATAAAATGGCTTGCTTTGTAAAGGTTTTGGAAACAAGTTCGATCAATAAAGTTTGATCAATTTCGATTCTTCTTGTTAAGAGAGATTCGAGCCTTTTTACTTGCCATGGCAAGGGTTGTGAGCAATCTTGCGTCTCGTCCTAGATTGTTCTACCGATCTATCCATTAGAGTAATTACCTCTGTGGAGTCGTAGTTCTACCGCCTATAATCAAATCGTGTCGTCCGTTTGATTCTCGGTTCCACAATCCAAGCATTGGACCACCTCGCTAGATCCTAGGGCAAACGTGCTACGTGTCTCGAAACGAGTTAGTCGAGGTGTATCCAATAGAGTAATTACCTCTGTGGAGTCGTAGTTCTACCGCCTATAATCAAATCGTGTCATCCGTTTGATTCTCGGTTCCACAATCCAAGCGTTGGACCACCTCGCGAGATCCTTGAGCAAACGTGGTACGTGCCTAGAAACGAGTTGATCGAGGACGACATCAGTAATGTGTGTAAGGATCAGGGCCCACCCAATGACACGGTCCGAGTTCCATTGGGCCCAGTCACACGTGCACGAGCCATGCTTTTCAAGGAATCCCTCCGCGGCCTTGTTCGAATGGTCCAAGACCAACATGGGGTCTATAGGGATATTGAAGGCCTAGAAGGAGACAAGCAAATCATCTACACCATGATCCAAGCCCATGGAGAGTCAAGCTGGCCTCCAAGTGATTGGGCCGAATAGGGTCTTTAGGCCTTAATGTTGCTTAGGGTTAGATTAACTGCGTAGTGGAAACATAGGCGGCCCACCTTGAAACACAAGCCTTTTTACTTGCCTTGGCAAGGGTTGTTAGCAATCTTGCGTCTCATCCTAGATTGTTCTACTGACCTATTCATTAGAGTAATCACCTCTGTGTAGCCGTCTTTCTACCGCCTATAATCAAATCGTGTCGTCCGTTTGATTCAAGGTTCCGCAATCCAAGTGTTGGAGCACCTCGCAAGATAATTGGGCAAACGTGCTACGTTTCTCGAAACGATTTGATCGAGGTGTATCCATTAGAGTAATCACCTCTGTGGAGTCGTAGTTCTACCGCCTATAATCAAATCGTGTCGTCCGTTTGATTCTCGATTCCGCAATTCAAGCGTTGGACAACCTCGCGAGATCCTTGAGCAAACGTGCTACGTGCCTCGAAAAGAGTTGATTGAGGACCGCATCAGTGATGTGTGTATGGATCAGGGCCCACCCAATGACCCGGTCCGAGATCCATTGGGCCCAGTCACACGTGCACGAGCCATGCTTTTCAAGGAATCCCTCCGAGGCCATGTTCGAATTGTCCAAGACCAAAATGGAGTCCATAGGGATATTGAAGGCCTAGAAGGAGACAACCAAATCATCTACACCATGATCCAAGCCCATGAAGAGTCAAGCAGGCCTCCAAGTGATTGGGCAGAGAAGGGTCCTTAGGCCTTAATTTTGCTTAGGGTTAGATTAACTGCGCAGTGGAAACATGGGCGGCCCACCTTGAAACCAAGATGGCCGACTGCTCTTTCAGGGTTTCCATAAAGTTTTAGTAACCTCCAACCTATAAAATGGCTTGCTTTGTAAGGGTTTTGGACACAAGTCGGATCAATAATGTTTTATTAATTTCGATTCTTCCTGTTAAGAGTGATTCGAGCCTTTTTACTTGCCTTGGCAAGGGTTGTTAGCAATCTTGCGTCTCATCCTAGATTGTTCTACTGACCTATTCATTAGAGTAATCACCTCTGTGTAGCCGTCTTTCTACCGCCTATAATCAAATCGCGTCGTCCGTTTGATTCAAGGTTCCGCAATCCAAGTGTTGGAGCACCTCGCTAGATCCTTGGGCAAACGTGCTATGTTTCTCGAAACGATTTGATCGAGAACCGTATCAGTGACGTGTGCATGGATCAGAGCCACGCAATGACCCGGTCCACGTGCACGAGCCAAGCTCTTCAAGGAATCCCTCCAAGGCCTTGTTCGAATGGTCCAAGACCAACATGGAGTCCATAGGGATATTTAAGGCATAGAAGGAGACAAGCAAATCATTTACACCATGATCCAAGCCCACGGAGAGTCAAGCTAGCCTCCAAGTGATTGGGCTGAATAGCGTCTTTAGGCTTTAATATTGCTTGGGGTTAGATTAACTGCGTTGTAGAAGCATGGGCTGGCCCATCTTGAAACCATGGTGGCTGACTGCTCTTTTAGGGTTTGTTTAGGGTTTTAGTAACCTCTAGCCTATAAAATGGCTTGCTTTGTAAAGGTTTTGGAAACAAGTTCGATCAATAAAGTTTGATCAATTTCGATTCTTCTTGTTAAGAGAGATTCGAGCCTTTTTACTTGCCATGGCAAGGGTTGTGAGCAATCTTGCGTCTCGTCCTAGATTGTTCTACCGATCTATCCATTAGAGTAATTACCTCTGTGGAGTCGTAGTTCTACCGCCTATAATCAAATCGTGTCGTCCGTTTGATTCTCGGTTCCACAATCCAAGCGTTGGACCACCTCGCGAGATCCTTGAGCAAACGTGGTACGTGCCTAGAAACGAGTTGATCGAGGACGACATCAGTAATGTGTGTAATGATCAGGGCCCACCCAATGACACGGTCCGAGTTACATTGGGCCCAATCACACGTGCACGAGCCATGCTTTTCAAGGAATCCCTCCGAGGCCATGTTCGAATTGTCCAAGACCAAAATGGAGTCCGTAGGGATATTGAAGGCCTAGAAGGAGACAACCAAATCATCTACACCATGATCCAAGCCCATGAAGAGTCAAGCAGGCCTCCAAGTGCTTGGGCAGAGAAGGGTCTTTTGGCCTTAATGTTGCTTAGGGTTAGATTAACTGCGTAGTGGAAACATGGGCGGCCCACCTTGAAACCAAGATGGCCGACTGCTCTTTCAGGGTTTCCATAAAGTTTTAGTAACCTCCAACCTATAAAATGGCTTGCTTTGTAAGGGTTTTGGACACAAGTCGGATCAATAATGTTTTATTAATTTCGATTCTTCCTGTTAAGAGAGATTCGAGCCTTTTTACTTGCCTTGGCAAGGGTTGTTAGCAATCTTGCATCTCATCCTAGATTGTTCTACTGACCTATTCATTAGAGTAATCACCTGTGTGTAGCCGTCTTTTTACCGCCTATAATCAAATCGTGTCGTCCGTTTGATTCAAGGTTCCGCAATCCAAGTGTTGGAGCACCTCGCTAGATCCTTGGGCAAACGTGCTACGTTTCTCGAAACGATTTGATCGAGAACCGTATCAGTGATGTGTGCATGGATCAGAGCCACGCAATGACCCGGTCCACGTGCACGAGCCAAGCTCTTCAAGGAATCCCTCCAAGGCCTTGTTCGAATGGTCCAAGACCAACATGGAGTCCATAGGGATATTTAAGGCATAGAAGGAGACAAGCAAATCATTTACACCATGATCCAAGCCCACGGAGAGTCAAGCTAGCCTCCAAGTGATTGGGCTGAATAGCGTCTTTAGGCTTTAATATTGCTTGGGGTTAGATTAACTGCGTTGTAGAAGCATGGGCTGGCCCATCTTGAAACCAAGATGACTGACTGCTCTTTTAGGAAACTTTAGGGTTTTAGTAACCTCTAGCCTATAAAACGGCTTGCTTTGTAAAGGTTTTGGAAACAAGTTCGATCAATAAAGTTTGATCATTTTCGATTCTTCTTGTTAAGAGAGATTCGAGCCTTTTTACTTGCCATGGCAAGGGTTGTGAGCAATCTTGCGTCTCGTCCTAGATTGTTCTACCGATCTATCCATTAGAGTAATTACCTCTGTGGAGTCGTTGTTCTACCACCTATAATCAAATCGTGTCGTCCCGTTTGATTCTAGGTTTCGCAATCCAAGCATTGGACCACCTCGCTAGATCCTAGGGCAAACGTGCTACGTGTCTCGAAACGAGTTAGTCGAGGTGTATCCAATAGAGTAATTACCTCTGTGGAGTTGTAGTTCTACCGCCTATAATCAAATCGTGTCGTCCGTTTGATTCTTGGTTCCACAATCCAAGCGTTAGACCACCTCGCGAGATCCTTGAGCAAACGTGCTACGTGCCTAGAAACGAGTTGATCGAGGACGACATCAGTAATGTGCGTAAGGATCAGGGCCCACCCAATGACACGGTCCGAGTTCTATTTGGCCCAGTCACACGTGCACGAGCCATGCTTTTCAAGGAATCCCTCCGAGGCCTTGTTCGAATGGTCCAAGACCAACATGGGGTCTATAGGGATATTGAAGGCCTAGAAGGAGACAAGCAAATCATCTACACCATGATCCAAGCCCATGGAGAGTCAAGCTGGCCTCCAAGTGATTGGGCAGAATAGGGTCTTTAGGCCTTAATGTTGCTTAGGGTTAGATTAACTGCGTAGTGGAAACATAGGCGGCCCACCTTGAAACCAAGATGGCCGACTGTTCTTTTAGGGTTTTAGTAACCTCTAACCTCTAAAATGGCTTGCTTTGTAAGGGTTTTGGACACAAATCGGATCAATAATGTTTTATTAATTTCGATTGTTCCGGTTAACAGAGATTCGAGCCTTTTTACTTGCCTTGGCAAGGTTTGTGAGAAATCTTGCGCCTCATCCTAAATTGTTCTACCGACCTATCCATTAGAGTAATCACCTCTGTGTAGTCATCGTTCTACCGCCTATAATCAAATCCTGTCGTCCCGATTGATTCTAGGTTTCGCAATCCAAGCGTTGGACCACCTCGCTAGATCCTTGAGCAAACGTGCTACGTATCTCGAAACGAGTTGATCGAGGTGTATCCATTAGAGTAATCACCTCTGTGGAGTCGTAGTTCTACCGCCTATAATCAAATCGTGTCGTCCGTTTGATTCTCGATTCCGCAATTCAAGCGTTGGACAACCTCGCGAGATCCTTGAGCAAACGTGCTACGTGCCTCGAAAAGTGTTGATTGAGGACCGCATCAGTGATGTGTGTATGGATCAGGGCCCACCCAATGACCCGGTTCGAGATCCATTGGGCCCAGTCACACGTGCACGAGCCATGCTTTTCAAGGAATCCCTCCGAGGCCATGTTCGAATTGTCCAAGACCAAAATGGAGTCCGTAGGGATATTGAAGGCCTAGAAGGAGACAACCAAATCATCTACACCATGATCCAAGCCCATGAAGAGTCAAGCAGGCCTCCAAGTGATTGGGCAGAGAAGGGTCTTTTGGCCTTAATGTTGCTTAGGGTTAGATTAACTGCGTAGTGGAAACATAGGGGCCCACCTTGAAACCAAGATGGCCGACTTCTCTTTCAGGGTTTCCATAAAGTTTTAGTAACCTCCAACCTATAAAATGGCTTGCTTTGTAAGGGTTTTGGACACAAGTCGGATCAATAATGTTTTATTAATTTCGATTCTTCCTGTTAAGAGAGATTCGAGCCTTTTTACTTGCCTTGGCAAGGGTTGTTAGCAATCTTGCATCTCATCCTAGTTTGTTCTACTGACCTATTCATTAGAGTAATCACCTTTGTGTAGCCGTCTTTTAACCGCCTATAATCAAATCGTGTCGTCCGTTTGATTCAAGGTTCCGTAATCCAAGTGTTGGAGCACCTCGCTAGATCTTTGGGCAAACGTGCTACGTTTCTCGAAACGATTTGATCGAGAACCGTATCAGTGATGTGTGCATTGATTAGAGCCACGCAATGACCCGGTCCACGTGCACGAGCCAAGCTCTTCAAGGAATCCCTCCAAGGCCTTGTTCGAATGGTCCAAGAC
Source organism: Coffea arabica (assembly GCF_036785885.1). Taxonomy (NCBI): domain Eukaryota; kingdom Viridiplantae; phylum Streptophyta; class Magnoliopsida; order Gentianales; family Rubiaceae; genus Coffea; species Coffea arabica. Next base: position 13,182,303 of record NC_092330.1, read on the forward strand.
CAACATGGAGTCCATAGGGATATTTAAGGCCTAGAAGGGGACAAGCAAATCATTTACACCATGATCCAAGCCCACGGAGAGTCAAGCTAGCCTCCAAGTGATTGGGCTGAATAGCGTCTTTAGGCTTTAATATTGCTTGGGGTTAGATTAACTGCGTTGTAGAAGCATGGGCTGGCCCATCTTGAAACCATGGTGGCTGACTGCTCTTTTAGGGTTTGTTTAGGGTTTTAGTAACCTCTAGCCTATAAAATGGCTTGCTTTGTAAAGGTTTTGGAAACAAGTTCGATCAATAAAGTTTGATCAATTTCGATTCTTCTTGTTAAGAGAGATTCGAGCCTTTTTACTTGCCATGCCAAGGGTTGTGAGCAATCTTGCATCTCGTCCTAGATTGTTCTACCGATCTATCCATTAGAGTAATTACCTCTGTGGAGTCGTTGTTCTACCGCCTATAATCAAATCGTGTCGTCCCGTTTGATTCTAGGTTTCGCAATCCAAGCATTGGACCACCTCGCTAGATCCTAGGGCAAACGTGCTACGTGTCTCGAAATGAGTTAGTCGAGGTGTATCCATTAGAGTAATTACCTCTGTGGAGTCGTAGTTCTGCCGCCTATAATCAAATCGTGTCGTCCGTTTGATTGTCGGTTCCGCAATCCAAGCGTTGGACCACCTCACGAGATCCTTGAGCAAACGTGCTACGTGCCTAGAAACGAGTTGATCGAGGATGACATCAGTAATGTGCGTAAGGATCAGGGCCCACCCAATGACACGGTCCGAGTTCCATTGGGCCCAGTCACACGTGCACGAGCCATGCTTTTCAAGGAATCCCTCCGAGGCCTTGTTCGAATGGTCCAAGACCAACATGGGGTCTATAGGGATATTGAAGGCCTAGAAGGAGACAAGCAAATCATCTACACCATGATCCAAGCCCATGGAGAGTCAAGCTGGCCTCCAAGTGATTGGGCAGAATAGGGTCTTTAGGCCTTAATGTTGCTTAGGGTTAGATTAACTGCGTAGTGGAAACATAGGCGGCCCACCTTGAAACCAAGATGGCCGACTGTTCTTTTAGGGTTTTAGTAACCTCTAACCTCTAAAATGGCTTGCTTTGTAAGGGTTTTGGACACAAGTCGGATCAATAATGTTTTATTAATTTCGATTATTCCGGTTAACAGAGATTCGAGCCTTTTTACTTGCCTTGGCAAGGTTTGTGAGAAATCTTGCGCCTCATCCTAAATTGTTCTATCGACCTATCCATTAGAGTAATCACCTCTGTGTAGTCATCGTTCTACCACCTATAATCAAATCCTGTCGTCCCGATTGATTGTAGGTTTCTCAATCCAAGCGTTGGACCACCTCGCTAGATCCTAGAGCAAACGTGCTACGTATCTCGAAACGAGTTGATCGAGGTGTATCCATTAGAGTAATCACCTCTGTGGAGTCGTAGTTCTACCGCCTATAATCAAATCGTGTCGTCCGTTTGATTCTCGATTCCGCAATTCAAGCGTTGGACAACCTCGCGAGATCGTTGAGCAAACGTGCTACGTGCGTCGAAAAGAGTTGATTGAGGACCGCATCAGTGATGTGTGTATGGATCAGGGTCCACCCAATGACCCGGTCTGAGATCCATTGGGCCTAGTCACACGTGCACGAGCCATGCTTTTCAAGGAATCCCTCCGAGGCCATGTTCGAATTGTCCAAGACCAAAATGGAGTCCGTAGGGATATTGAAGGCCTAGAAGGAGACAACCAAATCATCTACACCATGATCCAAGCCCATGAAGAGTCAAGCAGGCCTCCAAGTGATTGGGCAGAGAAGGGTCTTTTGGCCTTAATGTTGCTTAGGGTTAGATTAACTGCGTAGTGGAAACATGGGCGGCCCACCTTGAAACCAAGATGGCCGACTGCTCTTTCAGGGTTTTAGTAACCTATAACCTCTAAAATGGCTTGCTTTGTAAGGGTTTTGGACACAAGTCGGATCAATAATGTTTTATTAATTTCGATTGTTCCGGTTAACAGAGATTCGAGCCTTTTTACTTGCCTTGGCAAGGTTTGTTAGCAATCTTGCATCTCATCCTAGTTTGTTCTACTGACCTATTCATTAGAGTAATCACCTTTGTGTAGTCGTCTTTTTACAGCCTATAATCAAATCGTGTCGTCCGTTTGATTCAAGGTTCCGTAATCCAAGTGTTGGAGCACCTCGCTAGATCCTTGGGCAAACGTGCTACGTTTCTCGAAACGATTTGATCGAGAACCGTATCAGTGATATGTGCATGGATTAGAGCCACGCAATGACCCGGTCCACGTGCACGAGCCAAGCTCTTCAAGGAATCCCTCCAAGGCCTTGTTCGAATGGTCCAAGACCAACATGGAGTCCATAGGGATATTTAAGGCCTAGAAGGAGACAAGCAAATCATTTACACCATGATCCAAGCCCACGGAGAGTCAAGCTAGCCTCCAAGTGATTGGGCTGAATAGCGTCTTTAGGCTTTAAGATTGCTTGGGGTTAGATTAACTGCGTTGTAGAAGCATGGGCTGGCCCATCTTGAAACCATGGTGGCTGACTGCTCTTTTAGGGTTTCTTTAGGGTTTTAGTAACCTCTAGCCTATAAAATGACTTGCTTTGTAAAGGTTTTGGAAACAAGTTCGATCAATAAAGTTTGATCAATTTTGATTCTTCTTGTTAAGAGAGATTCGAGCCTTTTTACTTGCCATGGCAAGGGTTGTGAGCAATCTTGCGTCTCGTCCTAGATTGTTCTACCGATCTATCCATTAGAGTAATTACCTCTGTGGAGTCGTTGTTCCACAGCCTATAATCAAATCGTGTCGTCCCGTTTGATTCTAGGTTTCGCAATCCAAGCATTGGACCACCTCGCTAGATCCTAGGGCAAACGTGCTACGTGTCTCGAAATGAGTTAGTCGAGGTGTATCCATTAGAGTAATTACCTCTGTGGAGTCGTAGTTCTGCCGCCTATAATCAAATCGTGTCGTACGTTTGATTCTCAGTTCCGTAATCCAAGCGTTAGACCACCTCGCGAGATCCTTGAGCAAACGTGCTACGTGCCTAGAAACGAGTTGATCGAGGACGACATCAGTAATGTGTGTAAGGATCAGGTTCCACCCAATGACACGGTCTGAGTTCCATTGGGCCCAGTCACACGTGCACGAGCCATGCTTTTCAAGGAATCCCTCCGAGGCCTTGTTCGAATGGTCCAAGACCAACATGGGGGTCCATGGAGAGTCATGCTGGCCTCCAAGTGATTGGGTAGAATAGGGTCTTTAGGCCTAAATGTTGCTTAGGGTTAGATTAACTGCGTAGTGGAAAGCCCACCTTGAAACCAAGATGGCCGACTGTTCTTTTACGGTTTTAGTAACCTCTAACCTCTAAAATGGCTTGCTTTGTAAGGGTTTTGGACACAAGTCGGATGAATAATGTTTCATTAATTTCGATTGTTCCGGTTAAGAGAGATTCGAGTCTTTTTACTTACCTTGGCAAGGTTTGTGAGAAATCTTGCGTCTCATCCTAAGTTGTTCTACCGACCTATCCATTAGAGTAATCACCTCTGTGGAGTCGTCGTTCTACCGCCTATAATCAAATCCTGTCGTCCCGTTTGATTCTAGGTTTCGCAATCCAAGCGTTGGACCACCTCGCTAGATCCTTGGGCAAACGTGCTACATGTCTCGAAACGAGTTGATTGAGGTGTATCCATTAGAGTAATCACCTCTGTGGAGTCGTAGTTCTACCGCCTAAAATCAAATCGTGTCGTCCGTTTGATTCTCGGTTCCGCAATCCAAGCGTTGGACAACCTCGCGAGATTCTTGAGCAAACGTGCTACATGCCTCGAAACGAGTTGATCGAGGACCGCATCAGTGATGTGTGTATCTATCAGGGCCCACCCAATGACCTGGTCCGAGTTCCATTGGGCCCAGTCACACGTGCACGAGCCATGCTTTTCAAGGAATCCCTCCGAGGCCATGTTCGAATGGTCCAAAATCAACATGGAGTCCATAGGGATATTGAAGGCCTAGAAGGTGACAACAAAATCATCTACACCTTGATCCAAGCCCATGGAGAGCCAAGCAGGCCTTCAAGTGATTGGGCAGAGAAGGGTCTTTTGGCCTTAATGTTGCTTAGGGTTAGATTAACTGCGTAGTGGAAACATGGGCGGCCCACCTTGAAACCAAGATGGCCAACTGCTCTTTCAGGGTTTCCATAAAGTTTTAGTAACCTCCAACCTATAAAATGGCTTGCTTTGTAAGGGTTTTGGACATAAGTCGGATCAATAATGTTTTATTAATTTCGATTCTTCCGGTTAAGGGAGATTCGAGCCTTTTTACTTGCCTTGGCAAGGGTTGTTAGCAATCTTGCATCTCATCCTAGATTGTTCTACTGACCTATTCATTAGAGTAATCACCTCTGTGTTGCCTTCTTTCTACCGCCTATAATCAAATCGTGTCGTCCGTTTGATTCAAGGTTCCGCAATCCAAGTGTTGGAGCACATCGCTAGATTCTTGGGCAAACGTGCTACGTTTTTCGAAATGATTTGATCGAGAACCATATCAGTGATGTGTGCATGGATCAGAGCCCACGCAATGACCCGGTCCACGTGCACGAGCCAAGCTCTTCAAGGAATCCCTCCAGGGCCTTGTTTGAATGGTCCAAGACCAACATGGAGTCCATAGGGATATTTAAGGCCTAGAAGGAGACAAGCAAATAATCTACACCATGATCCAAGCCCATGGAGAGTCAAGCAGGCCTCCAAGTGATTGGGCAGAGAAGGGTCTTTAGACCTTAATGTTGCTTAGGGTTAGATTAACTGTGTTGTGGAAACATGGGCGGCCCACCTTGAAACCAAGATGGCCGACTGCTCTTTTAGGGTTTCCATAAGGTTTTAGTAACCTCTACCCTATAAAACGGCTTGCTTTGTAAAGGTTTTGGAAACAAGTTCGATCAATAAAGTTTGATCAATTTCGATTCTTCTTGTTAAGACAGATTCGAGCCTTTTTACTTGCCTTGGCAAGGGTTGTGAGCAATGTTGCGTCTCGTCCTAGATTGTTCTACCGATCTATCCATTAGAGTAATTACCTCTGTGGAGTCGTTGTTCTACCGCCTATAATCAAATCCTGTTGTCTCGTTTGATTCTAGGTTTTGCAATCCAAGCGTTGGACCACCTCGCCAGATCCTTGGGCAACCGTACTACGTGTCTCAAAACGAGTTGATTGAGGTGTATCCACTAGAGTAATTATCTCTGTGGAGTCGTAGTTCTACCGCCTATAATCAAATCGTGTCGTCCGTTTGATTCTCGGTTCCATAATCCAAGCATTGGACCACCTCGCGAGATCCTTGAGCAAATGTGCTACGTGCCTAGAAACGAGTTGATCGAGGACCACATCAGTGATGTGTGTAAGGATCAGGGCCCTCCCAATGACACGGTCCGAGTTCCATTGGGCCCAGTCACACGTGGACGAGCCATGCTTTTCAAGGAATCCCTCCGCGGCCTTGTTCGAATGGTCCAAGACCAATATGGGGTCTATAGGGATATTGAAGGCCTAGAAGGAGACAACCAAATCATCTACACCATGATCCAAGCCCATGGAGAGTCAAGCTGGCCTCCAAGTGATTGGGCAGAATAGGGTCTTTAGGCCTTAATGTTGCTTAGGCTTAGATTAACTGCGTAGTGGAAACATAGGCGGCCCACCTTGAAACCAAGACGGCCGACTGTTCTTTTAGGGTTTTAGTAACCTATAACCTCTAAAATGGCTTGCTTTGTAAGGGTTTTGGACACAAGTCGGATCAATAATGTTTTATTAATTTCGATTGTTCCGGTTAACAGAGATTCGAGCCTTTTTACTTGCCTTGGCAAGGTTTGTGAGAAATCTTGCGTCTCATCCTAAATTGTTCTACCGACCTATCCATTAGAGTAATCACCTCTGTGGAGTCATCGTTCTACCGCCTATAATCAAATCCTGTCGTCCCGTTTGATTCTAGGTTTCGCAATCCAAGCGTTGGACCACCTCGCTAGATCCTTGGGCAAATGTGCTACATGTCTCGAAACGAGTTGATCGAGGTGTATCCATTAGAGTAATCACCGCTGTCGAGTCGTAGTTCTACCGCCTGTAATCAAATCGTGTCGTTCGTTTGATTCTCGATTCCGCAATTCAAGCGTTGGACAACCTCGCGAGATCCTTGAGGAAACGTGCTACGTGCCTCGGAAAGAGTTGATTAAGGACCGCATCAGTGATCTGTGTATGGATCAGGGCCCACCCAATGACCCGGTCCGAGATCCATTGGGCCCAGTCACACGTGCACGAGCCATGCTTTTCAAGGAATCCCTCCGAGGCCATGTTCGAATGGTCCAAGACCCAAATGGAGTCCACAGGGATATTGAAGGCCTAGAAGGAGACAACCAAATCATCTACACCATGATCCAAGCCCATGAAGAGTCAAGCAGGCCTCCAAGTGATTGGGCAGAGAAGGGTCTTTTGGCCTTAATGTTGCTTAGGGTTAGATTAACTGCGTAGTGGAAACATGGGCGGCCCACCTTGAAACCAAGATGGCCGACTGCTCTTTCAGGGTTTCCATAAAGTTTTAGTAACCTCCAACCTATAAAATGGCTTGCTTTGTAAGGGTTTTGGACATAAGTCGGATCAATACTGTTTTATTAATTTCGATTCTTCCTGTTAAGAGAGATTCGAGCCTTTTTACTTGCCTTGGCAAGGGTTGTTAGCAATCTTGCATCTCATCCTAGTTTGTTCTACTGACCTATTCATTAGAGTAATCACCTTTGTGTAGCCGTCTTTTTACAGCCTATAATCAAATCGTGTCGTCCGTTTGATTCAAGGTTCCGTAATCCAAGTGTTGGAGCACCTCGCTAGATCCTTGGGCAAACGTGCTACGTTTCTCGAAACGATTTGATCGAGAACCGTATCAGTGATATGTGCATGGATTAGAGCCACGCAATGACCCGGTCCACGTGCACGAGCCAAGCTCTTCAAGGAATCCCTCCAAGGCCTTGTTCGAATGGTCCAAGACCAACATGGAGTCCATAGGGATATTTAAGGCCTAGAAGGAGACAAGCAAATCATTTACACCGTGATCCAAGCCCACGGAGAGTCAAGCTAGCCTCCAAGTGATTGGGCTGAATAGCGTCTTTAGGCTTTAATATTGCTTGGGGTTAGATTAACTGCGTTGTAGAAGCATGGGCTGGCCCATCTTGAAACCAAGATGGCTGACTGCTCTTTTAGGGTTTCTTTAGGGTTTTAGTAACCTCTAGCCTATAAAACGGCTTGCTTTGTAAAGGTTTTGGAAACAAGTTCGATCAATAAAGTTTGATCAATTTCGATTCTTCTTGTTAAGAGAGATTCGAGCCTTTTTACTTGCCATGGCAAGGGTTGTGAGCAATCTTGCGTCTCATCCTAGATTGTTCTACCGATCTATCCATTAGAGTAATTACCTCTGTGGAGTCGTTGTTCTTGTCGCGCCCCACTTTTTGAATTGTGGTGTGTGGTGTAGTGTGTGAAATGTGAATGTGTGTGAAAGTGACAAAATAAAAAGCCGTGGGATTGTGAAATGCGACGGTTTGGCCAAATAAAGTTCAAAAAGGGTTTTTGAGATAAAAATGGAGTCGCCACTTGGTATAGAGTTAGGGTGTACCAAGTCACCCAAAAATGATTTTTTATTTTTGAACGAAAAAGTAAACAAACCCTTTTTAAAGAACTTTTGAGTCTACGTAACCAAAGAAAGGGATCGGGGGTCACATTTGATAAGGGAGAAGGCAAAGGCAAAGTCTAAGGCACTCCCTCACCCTAGCCAAAGCTAGTTGCGTGACTTAGCCCCACTTTTCCTAATTTTTCTACCCAAGGTATGTATCGCATGTTGGATATGACTAATGGATGCGAAAAGGAAAGAAAAATGAAATCCTAAATCTAAAATGTTTCTCATGAGGCTTTTAGGTCCCAACCACATGAATTGTGGTGGCCAATGAGGAAAGCTCTCACGGAAGTCGTGATTAATGCAAGTGAGGACTCAAGTGCAAGTGTGCAAATGTGAGAAAATAAAGGTGTTTGTGTGTGCAAATGAATGAAAATAGGATATTAGATACGTAGAAGTGCAATTTGAGTGCCATTTGTGAGGTTGAAAATAAATGAGAGATAGGAAAAAGGTGGTGAGAAAATGGATTGAGAAAAATCTAAGTAGTGAGAAAACGTGGCTAAAAGAGTGTGAATGTGATATAAAAGGAATGCAAGTGTATGATCCTAAGGGAATGCATCAAGTGGGGTACGGGAAGGACTCCTAACTTTACGACTTTGATTTTCCCTTGGATTAGAAGGAAGAACTAGCGTGCTAAGGCTATTTTGTAGCCAAACTCGCTCGTTTCCCTTATCGAAAGGGGACTTTTCAAGCAAATGTACCCTATAACTAGCATGAGGTGCAAAAAGCCTAAAATGAGGGGAAAAGGATGGGAGGAGCATGCCAAATGATAAAACTAAGGAAAATGCATGAAATGTAGTGAACATGCAAGTATGCACTAGTGAAAGGGGGATGGCCTATTGGGTCTAGCATTGGACTAGCCCTTTCTATAAATGAGCCACAACTAGCGTTGGACTAGTGTGGTGACGTACATTCATCTATCACATTCATCCATCACATTCATCCATGGCTATAGAAAGCAAGTAGACATGCCAAACACTCATAAACACATAGCACATAACACTTAGCATGCTCGACTAGATGCAAGAGTCTAATAAAGCAAATTAACACATAGCAACAAAGCAAGCAATCAAGCTAATGAACCTATTACATTTGCTAGCTAGGCACATGTCTTCAATAGGTCTTCATCAAGTGCTTTCCAAGCCCTATCTATTACAAGCCAGGAGGTGTACACATACCCCATAAAGAAACTTAAATAAAAAGCAAAAGTAAAAATGAAATAAATGAAAGGAATTAAGGAAAGGCAAGGGAAGCAAGTAGACATGCAATTCTCACTTAGCACGTTGGATCACATAGGAGAGACAAAAAAAGATAAAAGAAGTTATACCTCCCTCGCGATGGTAATCAAATGAAGTAAAATGGCTTCAAAACAATAAAAAGGTCAAGGTACCACTTTATTTAAGAAAAATTAAAAGAAATGTGCAAAACAAAGCTTACTTGATCGTAAAGTCCCTAAAGTCATGACTTAAGTGCAATTGAAACAAAGCATGGTAGTTAATTGAAGCAAACAAGCAATGAAGTTGCACAAATTAAAATTACCAAGGACCAAATTGATGAAAATTTTCAATTACTTGGGTCCTAGTGGAACAAGGAGAGACTTGGGGGGTCAAACTGCAATTTTCAGAAAAAGATTTTCATGCAAAAGCATGCAAATGCTACGACCCAACTTTCTGCAACAAACAAACTCATTCCAGCGTGCTTTGTCTATGATTTCACCCTCAAATTTCAATCACAAACTTTCGGCAAGCAAAGCTTTGAACTAACTCTAATCAAAACATGACTAAACACCTCATGGCAAGGCAATTCTTAGTAGTTTTTCATGTAAACAAAACACAGCTCTCGGCAAAAAACTGAAGCTACGTTCCTTCTCTTGCTTCTACTGTTTCTGCCGCAACTTCCTTTTCACTTTCAAAACATTAAGTTCAGGTTTGATCTCACACTTTAAACAAAAACATGATTTTGGCATCCAAACAAACAGAATCATGAAAAGAGATCATACAAATACTGAAATAAAACTTCACGCAAAAGGCCTGGAGAAGCTTTTGATAACAAGAAAAACTGCTGCATTTTTTGCTTCCCCACGGGTACTTCAGATTTGACATCAAGTTTGATAAAAAATTTCTAAACCAAACCTACAAACCTTGAACTAAGCACTAAGACACATAACTTAAACATTCAAACAAGCAGGGAGTTAGGAAATTAAACCAACACCAAGGAACTTTTCATGCAAAAATGGTTTTAAACTTCAGCATTTCGCATGGCAGATTCGCTGTCAAATCGAAAACCAGCTTCAAGTTCTTATCATGCATGCAGGGGAATGACAAAACCAGAATGAGGAAAATTTTCATGCAAAACTTCATGCAGAAAAACAAACAAAACTTTCTGCCGAGAATTCCAGCAGCTAATGAAGCTTTCTGCAACAACCAAATGGACTTCAGCAGCTAAGGTAATCTATCCACAAAGCTTCATCCATGAAACCTTTAGCAAACAAACTTGCACTAACTCTAATTCAGCATGTCTAAACATCACTAAACCAAGCAATTCTTAAAAGAATTTCATGCAAGTCTCATGTAACATATGAGCATAAGGAAACAGAAAAAACAGGACAGCAAACGCAGTTTTCTTTCTACCATTTTCTGCTGCGCACTCGTAGCTTGATAAAAACCCAGAAAAATGACCGACATTATAAACAAAGCCCAAGCTTTATCAATTTCTCTATAACCATCATTGACATAAAATTGTGCATGCAAACAAGGTGAGGAATCCAGCTTCATGGGCTGTTACGGGACAAAGGAAAAGCAGCATAAACATAAGAAAGAGATGCAGCTTTCTTTCATTCAACCGAGAACTCCAAACTCATCTTAACAGAATGCAATGATAAAACACTTCATGGGCTAGATTAAGACAATAAAAATGACCCAAAACTCAGATTTAACACCAGATGTTGTTCATGGCATCTCACTCAAGTATAGACAACCAAGAACAAGCAAAACAAAGCGAGTCACAGCTTCAGCAAAACAAAGGAAAAGAGGCCGACATGTCCGAATTTGCTGCTGTGAGGACCCGAAAAATTTCTTATTTTTATCGAATATTAATGGTTTAATTAAATATTTATCCAACTGTTTTTCTCAAATAATTTATTACGACCATTTTAAATCCATTCGTATGGAATAATGTCTTCATTATGCTTTTAAAACGTCCCGTTACCAACTTCAATTTTCGGAGGATTGCTTAAGTGAGAAATAATGAACACGAGTGTTTCAAGGTGATATTATATTCGAGAGTATGATTATCCTGGAGAAATTAAGAACGGACAATAGCAGATTAAGAAAAGTTAATCGAGAATTAAAGGTGAATAAGTTCTAAGTGAGCATATACTACTCACGCGTGGATAGTTTTCCAAAAGACGCATGGATACAAATTTATTGGAGATTTGAGGAGTTAATACTCGACTCATGTGAGAACTCGTAAAACTCCTATTAAAACCTTAATTTGAGCTTATTTAATTATTTACTTGTTCATTTATTCCAAGTATTATTTTCTAGACCTATTGAACCTAATTACGTGGAAATATAGCTTCGTTATACTTTTAAAGTGACTTGTTTCAAGAATTAATTTCCTGGAGTATGTTTAGTAAAAATAGTGAATAGTGCTTGGAGATCTTATCCGCGTAGTAGCACAATAAGCTTGGAATATTGGAGACTTGTACTATGGTCCTAAAATAGGTAATCTTATGAATAAATACTCAAGTGATAGTTAGTAGTGCAATCGTTATAAGAAATTCTCGGAAGTTTCGCGTTATAGCGTTAAAATTGACGGTACGCGTTTTCACATGCGCGACTTTATTTGAGGGACTTTAGACCCTTATTTCGGGACAATTAAGAGTGAATAATATTTACATGAGTATAAATGCATTGGAGGTTTAGTGTACTAGTGAACCAAACGCGCGAGAAAATCGAGCCTAAAACGTGCCAAACGAGCCCTAATGAGAGTTGATTTTGGAGTGAATTTACACCACTCATTTAATCTTCTCTTGGAAGCTAACTTGGATCAAAATTCACTCTCTCTTCTCTCACCAAGAGTGCCGACCAGTCTTCCCTCTCTCACTCACTCTCTTGCTTCACAAATTTCTTCACTAAATCAACCCAAAACCTCAACCAATCTTCACCAAACTTGGAGATCATCTAGCAAACTACTTGGAGGTTGGATTTAGCTAACAAAAAGGGCTGCATTTTCACGGTTTCTTGGAGCTCTTGAGGACCGAAAATTTCTGGGTTAAGGCACTAAGGAGGTATAACTTCATCCTACACCTTAAACTTGAATTATGATGGTAGAAATGCATCTTTATGCTAGTGCATGTGTATGGATGGCTTGATATGGTTGTAAAATGTGAAAGTGGGCTCTTTGTATTCCCACACTTGGGTTGTTGTTGCTGATTAGAGGATTAATGTTGGATTTAATGGTAGTTTAATGGTTATAATGATGGATTCATGGAGTATTATTGTTGGAAACTCAAAGTAGAGGTCATGACAAGAAATTTCCGAAACTGCCCCTGTTTTATTCGGCCACTATAAGGCCAATTTTTGGTGATTTATTGGCATGAACCTGATGTTTATATGTTATATTATATGTGTAAAAATTTTCGTTGGAAAACATTAACGTTTGGATGGGCAAATGAATTTTTTTGAGAAACTAGCAAATCTGGAAAACTGTTCGCGTATGACTCTGACCAGCGGTAGTATTTCGACCATAACTCTGTCCTCGGGTGTCGAAATCAAGTGCCGTTGGTGGCGTTTGAAACTAGACATTTCTGGCTTTAATTTAAGATAAAATTCACGTTCTGATTCTTTGTGAGTGATCCGAACCAAACGTTTTAAGTTAGCTGTCCTGTCTCTCAGATTTGCTGGAATGGCTTGTAGAGGCAGCAACTTGAGGCTCAATTTTGAGCTGGTTGCTTGCAGAATTTCAGAACATTTCCTTCTGTGAACTTTTAGTCCTATGAATGTATTTTCTAATTCCATAAACCATGCCTCATTCTGAGTTAAATTGACTGAGTTGTGACTAAAACAAGTGGACTGCCCTGTTTTGGAAAAACGTAGTATTTGGACTGATTTGGGGCAAAACTTGGGAATGATTTTATTACTTGAAGTTCTTGATGCTAAGCCATTACCAAAGGTATCATGGATGTATCTTAGACCTTTATTTCACCAATGAACCATGGTTGGATAGCTTTCTTGGTTAAACGATTTGAACTTGGGAAATGAAAGTCAAAAGGCAGATTGCCTTAGAATTTTTCCTAAACTTTGGTTGACTAATTAACTATCTTTCCGAAGGTATTTTTTCCCTGAAGTTTGATAGATCGGTACCTTTCATATAGAAGTAAAATACTGCCAATTTTGGTACCAATCCAAGTTCGTTTCGATACCTAATTAAATTTCTAGTGTTGGAGGTTCAAATCTGGAAATTTTTCTCCAGTCTTGAATTTTCCCAACTTTGAGCTACCGTATCTCGGTACTCGAAACTCCGATTCTTGATCCGCTTGTTTTGTTATAAACCTCACTTGCAACACTACTTGAGTGACAAATTTCAGAGGCTGGTTTGCAACGTGTGAATCGTGCTGAATTTTCAAAGTTGGCCGAAATCCAACTTAATTCTGCCTTGTAAACCAATCCTGCATCTTCAAGCTCATTTTTGAACACTTTCCACTTTGATTCATGGAAAAGTGTCTTCTAGGAACTTATAGTACTTTCTAAGAGGTTTCCAACGGTATAAAGTTTTCCAATTCTCGACTTATGCCGAGCGAGTTACGATTTTTTCAAAGATTTAGGATAAAACTGAAATTTCTCAATTTTCAAGGCAAAGGAGTTTTTCCAAAATTCTTAATTCTCTTAGTATTATTCAAACGTTTTGCCCTCGCTTTTCGTGATAAAAATTCAAATAATATTGTACATAATAAAAGGCTAGTTGAACCTCGATTTGCGTGTAATTGAGGTTCCTTTTGTGAAATAATCTTTAGATTGTACTAGAGTACAATCTTCCTTGATAGCCGAAACATCTCCCGATTGAGTTTCAACTATTGGCAGGGCGGTCATACTTCCTTCACCTAAATTCGAACTTGATTTAGCGGCTCTTTCCAAAAGGCGTGAGTGTGTGATTATCCGCTATTAATTGCCAGGCGCACAAGGAGACCTTCAAGAGGATCTCACTGTGGACACTTGAATCTCCAAAGAATAGTCCCTATTGAATTGCTCGGTGAGTGTCAAGTGTGTGAATTTTTGATACTTGCTTGCTTGTGGTAATTGTTGGAAGTTTTAAAAATAAGGGCGGGTGCGTACTTTATCGCACTCGTCCTAATTTCAAATGAATGATTGAAATGTATTGAATGAATGAAATGTATTGAATGAATGAATGAAATGCAATGTTATGTTATGATTACATATGTCGTTGGAGTGAACCTCCTCGACTTTCAAATGAATGGGGGACGCCCAAACTCATAGGCCGACCTTGGACTCGAGCCGGCAATGGGCTTGGTCGGGAAGCTAGGCGAGCCATGAGATATATAAGCTCGACCTAATAAGAGGTCTTGCTTGGCATACTCGTAGAGTATCGCCTTATAATAGACTTGTGGGCCCTTGAGGTGTACGGTGGACGGAGGGAAGTAAGTGGTGATCTACGGAAATGGAAATACCGACCCGGTTGACAGGAGGGTCAACGCGGGAAGGTATACGAATGACATCGGCAGAGCGAGTGGAACTTAGCTCCTGAGAGCTACTATATCCTTCAATTGTTTCTGATTACTTTTCCTGTTCGAATGGTTGAATATTGAAACATCACGGTTTTATGCAATAAATTTGGGATTGCTATTTGAACAATGTGCTTGCATGTGTGTTCTTGGCCTCACGAGCGTTTTGCTCACCCTATAGATTTGTTTTCCTTAACAGGATTGGACTTGGAGAAATGTTGGAGAAACCCCTCTTGGCGTACTCTTGTTTTTTTAGGGTTTCCGTTGCACTTTGGGGCTAGACTTGTGGTTGATATATATATATATTTTGAATATTGATGTATTTCGAGATTCCGATGTAATGATTGGGCAGATGTTGAATATTGATAAGCTTGAATGCTTACGCACTGATTGTATTTATGATATTTAATCGTAACGTCTAGTATTGTATTAAGCTTGGACGGAAATTGCTTGAGTCCTGGCGAGATCTGGGCAGGCGTCCCGCGGATACCCTTTGGTTCGCCTTTGGGAGAAGTGGGGGCGTCACAGTTGGTATCAGAGCTTAGGCTTTAGATCTCTGTAGTGTATCCTAGGCTTAAACGTTTAGGATGCCGGACTGTGGAATTGGATTGAAAGTTAAGTGACTGCTTGTGAAAATGAGAATTAAAACCTAGGTTTGAATTAGTGGATGACAAGGAGTCTTGATATGGTGTGATACATGTGGAATAGTATGCAATGATCAAATCTTGTTTATTTAGTGTATTTGGACCTACTTGAGCTTTTACTCTTAAGTGTAAAATATAGAAGGTAATGGTGATATTAAATTGTCTCGGGGGCGCCTTCCAGTGGTCCACTATCGAGAGAGAGTGACCTAAGAGAGCATTGGAGAAATGGTCCAATTTGCTGGGTTAGGACTTCATGTGAATTTCAAAGGACTTGCTCGAGCCCAAATAGTGGGGTGTTAATAGTGGTCGATCATTGGAAGTGGCTATCCAAGGAAACTAGAGTGATTCGAAGGGATGATCGAGAACTGAGGACAATTGTGGATGCCTAGACTACTAGAATTCCTGAAGTGGAGATTGAGATATTTAAGGAGCGAGGAAGACAAAGGCTCCTAGTGAGAAGCTTCAAAAGCTAAAAACCAACTTGTTAGAGTAGTGCTCGAAATTAAAGACAGGATGGATGAGTCGGTGGCTGGGTGTGTTACCTTGGTCGAATGAGTGGAGAATGACAAGATATTCGATAAGGGACATGAAATCTAAAACTCCTAGTGCTGAAAATGAAATTGATCCTACGAAGGTAGTGAAGACTTTTGGATTCCGCCAATCACAAATTTAGTGATTTAAACTATTTTGATAGTTTTTGCCAAAGATAGACAGGGTGACGCTCGCTTAAAGGCCGTTGTATTTTGTGTCTTCTTTCAATATGTTTCCTACATTTTGAGGCAATTAAACATTTCTCACGACATGTTTGACTTTACTGTTTTATGATTTCAAATCCATGATTGGGGGTTGTACGTATTTGCGATTATCTTAGCGTCTTCCCTTTTATTCTCGTATTTGTTTAGCGTGATCAAAGTCTCACTTTTCAAACTTCGTTTATGTGCATTCATTTTATGCCATGTTTAGATGACTGTTAAAGTTATGAGTGGCCAAAAAAAAAAAAAAAAAAAGCCGAATGCGAAGGATTATGCCACCCCAAGCTCCAGGGGATAATTAGGGAATGATTGCTGGATTGAACCGAAACCCTAGAAATGAAGGAAAACACCTACATAGCTCCCACCATTGACCATACGATTGATATCCTAGAACGGTTGGTTAAGTACCAAAGCTCTGGACAAATAAGCCAACATAAGAACCAGGAGAAGTGTGAAAATGAAATAATTCTTGAAGGTCGTCTATCTTGGTTTTCCGAGGGACCTAACCTTGAAACAGTAAGATTGATTTGAAAGGATACTATAAGGCACTAATGGGACTACGAGATTTTGATCCCTTTTCAAACCACTTCATAGACAAGTATCGAAGATTGAAGTAAGACATGGAAAATTTTATATCAAGAAAAAAAGTCCCCGTATCTGGTTGTAATTTGAATTAATGGTAGTGATTTTATGGAGACTTAAGAACTCATCCATGTTCGGCAGAGAATAGCTAAGATTTATATTTCGGGGTGACCTATAAACAAAAGAATGAAAGAGTAATTTGGCTCGAACTTCCATTATGCATAGCTACTCTTTTGATCCTTTGAATTGCTTGGTAGGTTAGCATTTGACTTAAGCCAACTAGTAAAATGACAACTTTGGAAGAAATGCGTAAGGAATTGGACTTTTTTGAAATGAGGTAGAATTTCAAAAGAAATTGGCTGACTACTGGGAAGGACGGTGGAAACAAGAATATGCAGAGAAAATTGAATTACTACGCCAGAATGTAGAATTAGAGAAGAAATGCAAAGAAAATCCTCGAACTAGCCAAGTCGCCACTTCTCATGCAAATTGTGGAAACTGCGGCAAGGTTAACCACGTTGAGGCCGAGTGCTGGATGAAGCAAGGAAAGTGTCTGGGGTGCGGTAGTACCAAGCATAAGATTTCGGATTGCCCTAGAGCTTTTAAAAAGAGGAAGTACTCAATAGCCAACTAGGTCCACCGCAAAGCGGTCAAGTGCCAGATGGGGGTAGTTAGTACTAATGGCTATGAACGGGGTCCTAGTAGTGAAGGTTTCACAGATTGAGATGGTTTGACTTCACTCGAGGAATAGAGGTTGTAGTTTTACCCTAGACTAGGCTAGCACCTTTGGAGGTTGTGATCTTTTGAAAAAGAGAAAAGTCTTTTGTTGTTTTGCATCCTGGCAACTTGACATGTTTTGCTACAATCCTGTCGTTTCTCCTTTTCCTTTTGAGAGGATTTGATAAACCTCTTCCAACTGGATGTAATTATTATGATCTTTATGACTCATGAAAATTTACTTCGCTTTTAATTATTTTTATGACTGACACGTATGTTTAAATCTTGCCCCACGCCCTTAGAATTATAATAAGACACGAATGGTATTGGTTGTGGTCGAGATTTTGCTTGAGAATGTAGACCACGTGAGGTCTTGATAGTGACTAGAGATCGAGAACGAAGTGAGAACTTAGCGTTGAAATGGGATTCAATGTTTGAAATGCCAATTTGAGAAAAAAAAATAAAACAAAAAGAACGGTGGATTTGAGTTAGTGAAAGGAAATAATTAATGGATTCCATGTGCCTAACGATTAAGGACTAGATATCGTATTTGGAATGAAGGCCTTGTTCGAATGGTCCAAGACCAAAATGGAGTCCATAGGGATATTGAAGGCCTAGAAGGAGACAACCAAATCATCTACACCATGATCCAACCCCATGAAGAGTCAAACAGGCCTCCAAGTGATTGGGCAGAGAAGGGTCTTTAGGCCTTAATGTTGCTTAGGGTTAGATTAATTGCGTACTGGAAACATGTGCGGCCCACCTTGAAACCAAGATGGCCGACTGCTCTTTCAGGGTTTCCATAAAGTTTTAGTAACCTCCAACCTATAAAATGGCTTGCTTTGTAAGGGTTTTGGACACAAGTCGGATCAATAATGTTTTACTAATTTCGATTCTTCCTGTTAAGAGAGATTCGAGCCTTTTTACTTGCCTTGGCAAGGGTTGTTAGCAATCTTGCGTCTCATCCTAGATTGTTCTACTGACCTATTCATTAGAGTAATCACCTCTGTGTAGCCGTCTTTCTACCGCCTATAATCAAATCGTGTCGTCCCGTTTGATTCAAGGTTCCGCAATCCAAGTGTTGGAGCACCTCGCTAGATCCTTGGGCAAATGTGCTACGTTTCTCTAAACGATTCGATCGAGAACCGTATCAGTGAAGTGTGCATGGATTAGAGCCCACGCAATGACCCGGTCCACGTGCACGAGCCAAGCTCTTCAAGGAATCCCTCCAAGGCCTTGTTCGAATGGTCCAAGACCAACATGGAGTCCATAGGGATATTTAAGGCCTAGAAGGAGACAAGCAAATCATTTACACCATGATCCAAGCCCACGGAGAGTCAAGCTAGCCTCCACGTTATTGGGCTGAATAGCGTCTTTAGGCTTTAATATTGTTTGGGGTTAGATTAACTGCGTTGTAGAGGCATGGGCTAGCCCATCTTGAAACCAAGATGGCTGACTGCTCTTTTAGGGTTTCTTTAGGGTTTTAGTAACCTCTAGCCTATAAAACGGCTTGCTTTGTAAAGGTTTTGGAAACAAGTTCGATCAATAAAGTTTGATCAATTTCGATTCTTCTTGTTAAGAGAGATTCGAGCTTTTTTACTTGCCATGGCAAGGGTTGTGAGCAATCTTGCGTCTCGTCCTAGATTGTTCTACCGATCTATCCATTAGAGTAATTACCTCTGTGGAGTCATTGTTCTACCGCCTATAATCAAATCATGTCGTCCGTTTGATTCTCGGTTCCACAATCCAAGCGATGGACCACCTCGCGAGATCCTTGAGCAAACGTGCTACGTGCCTAGAAACGAGTTGATCGAGGACGACATCAGTAATGTGTGTAAGGATCAGGGCCCACCCAATGACATGGTCAGAGTTCCATTGGGCCCTGCCAAATGTGCACGAGCCATGCTTTTCAAGGAATCCCTCCGAGGCTTTGTTCGAATGGTCCAAGACCAACATGGGGGTCCATAGGGATATTGAAGGTCTAGAAGGAGACAAGCAAATCATCTACACCATGATCCAAGCCCATGGAGAGTCAAGCTGGCCTCCAAGTGATTGGGCAGAATAGGGTCTTTAGGCCTTAATGTTGCTTAGTTTTAGATTAGCTGCGTAGTGGAAACATAGGCGGCCCACCTCGAAACCAAGATGGCCGACTGTTCTTTTAGGGTTTTAGTAACCTCTAACCTCTAAAATGGCTTGCTTTGTAAGGGTTTTGGACACAAGTCGGATCAATAATGTTTTATTAATTTCGATTGTTCCGGTTAAGAGAGATTCGAGCCTTTTTACTTACCTTTACAAGGTTTGTGAGAAATCTTGCGTCTCATCCTAAGTTGTTCTACCGACCTATCCATTAGAGTAATCACCTCTGTGGAGTCGTCGTTCTACCGCCTGTAATCAAATCCTGTCGTCCCGTTTGATTCTAGGTTTCGTAATCCAAGCGTTGTACCACCTCGCTAGATTCTTGGGCAAACGTGCTACATGTCTCGAAACGAGTTGATCGAGGTGTATCCATTAGAGTAATCACCTCTGTGGAGTCGTAGTTCTACCGCCTATAATCAAATCGTGTCGTCCGTTTGATTCTCGGTTCCGCAATCCAAGCGTTGGACAACCTCGCGAGATTCTTGAGCAAACGTGCTATGTGCCTCGGAACGAGTTGATCAAGGACCGCATCAGTGATGTGTATGGATCAGGGCCCACCCAATGACCTGGTCCGAGTTCTATTGGGCCCAGTCACACATGCACGAGCCATGCTTTTCAAGGAATCCCTCCGAGGCCATGTTCGAATGGTCCAAGACCAACATGGAGTCCACAGGGATATTGAAGGCCTAGAAGGAGACAAGCAAATCATCTACACCATGATCCAAGCCCATGGAGAGTCAAGCAAGCCTCCAAGTGATTGGGTAGAGTAGGGTCTTTAGGCCTTAATGTTGCTTAGGGTTAGATTAACTGCGAAGTGGAAACATGGGCGGCCCACCTTGAAACCAAGATGGCCGACTGTTCTTTTAGGGTTTCCTTAGGGTTTTAGCAACCTCGAACCTATAAAATGGCCTGCTTTGTAAGGGTTTTGGAGACAAGTTCGATCAATAAAGTTTGATCAATTTCGATTCTTCTTGTTAAGAGAGATTTGAGCCTTTTTACCTGCCTTGGCAAGGGTTGTGAGCAATCTTGCGTCTTGTCCAAGATTGTTCTACCGATCTATCCATTAGAGTAATTACCTCTGTGAAGTCGTTGTTCTACCACCTATAATCAAATCGTGTCGTCCCGTTTGATTCTAGGTTTCGCAATCCAAGAGTTGCACCCCCTCGCTAGATCCTTGGGCAAACGTGCTACGTGTCTCGAAACGAGTTGATTGAGGTGTATCCACTAGAGTAATTACCTCTGTGGAGTCGTAGTTCTACCGCCTATAATCAAATCGTGTCGTCCGTTTGATTCTCGGTTCCGCAATCCAAGCGTTGGACCACCTCACAAGATCCTTGAGCAAACGTGCTACGTGTCTCGAAACGAGTTGATCGGGGACCGCATCAGCGATGTGTGTATGGATCAGGGCCCACCCAATGACCCGGTCCGAGTTCCATTGGGCCCAGTCACACGTGCACGAGCCATGCTTTTCAAGGAGTCCCTCCGAGGCCATGTTCGAATGGTCCAAGACCAACATGGAGTCCATAGGGATATTGAAGGCCTAGAAGGAGACAAGAAAATCATCTACACTATGATCCAATCCCATGGAGAGTCAAGCAGGCCTCCAAGTGATTGGGCAGAGAAGGGTCTTTAGGCCTTAATGTTGCTTAGGGTTAGATTAACTGCGTAGTGGAAACATGGGCGGCCCACCTTGAAACCAAGATGGCCGACTGCTCTTTCAGGGTTTCCATAAAGTTTTAGTAACCTCCAACCTATAAAATGGCTTGCTTTGTAAGGGTTTTGGTCACAAGTCGGATCAATAATATTTTATTAATTTCGATTCTTCCTGTTAAGAGAGATTCGAGCCTTTTTACTTGCCTTGGCAAGGGTTGTTAGCAATCTTGCATCTCATCCTAGCTTGTTCTACTGACCTATGCATTAGAGTAATCACCTTTGTGTAGCCGTCTTTCTACCGCCTATAATCAAATCGTGTCGTCCGTTTGATTCAAGGTTCCGCAATCCAAGTGTTGGAGCACCTCGCTAGATCCTGGGGCAAACGTGCTACGTTTCTCGAAACGATTTGATCGAGAGCCGTATCAGAGATGTGTGCATGCATCAGAGCCCACGCAATGACCCGGTCCACGTGCACGAGCCAAACTCTTCAAGGAATCCCTCCAAGGCCTTGTTCGAATGGTCCAAGACCAACATGGAGTCCATAGGGATATTTAAGGCCTAGAAGGTGACAAGCAAATCATCTACACCATGATCCAAGCCCACGGAGAGTCAAGCTAGGCTCCAAGTGATTGGGCTGAATAGGGTCTTTAGGCTTTAATATTGCTTAGGGTTAGATTAACTGCGTTGTAGAAGCATGGGCCGGTCCATCTTGAAACCAAGATGGCCGACTGCTCTTTTAGGGTTTCTTTGGGGTTTTAGTAACCTCTAACCTACAAAACGGCTTGCTTTGTAAAGGTTTTGGAGACATGTTCGACAAATAAAGTTTGATCAATTTCGATTCTTCTTGTTGAGAGAGATTTGAGCCTTTTTACCTGCCTTGGCAAGGGTTGTGAGGAATCTTGCATCTCGTCCTAGATTGTTCTACCGATCTATCCATTAGAGTAATTACCTCTGTGAAGTCGTTGTTCTACCGCCTATAATCAAATCGTGTCATCCCGTTTGATTCTAGGTTTCGCAATCCAAGCGTTGCACCCCCTCGCTAGATCCTTGGGTAAACGTGCTACGTGTCCCGAAACGAGTTGATCGAGGTGTATCCACTAGAGTAATTACCTCTGTGGAGTCGTAGTTCTACCGCCTATAATCAAATCGTGTCGTCCGTTTGATTCTCGGTTCCACAATCCAAGCGTTGGACCACCTCGCAAGATCCTTGAGCAAACGTGCTATGTGTCTCGAAACGAGTTGATCGGGGACCGCATCAGCGATGTGTGTATGGATCAGGGCCCACCCAATGACCCGGTCCGAGTTCCATTGGGCCCAGTCACACGTGCACGAGCCATGCTTTTCAAGGAATCCCTCCGAGGCCATGTTCGAATGGTCCAAGACCAACATGGAGTCCATAGGGATATTGAAGGCCTAGAAGGAGACAAGAAAATCATCTACACTATGATCCAATCCCATGGAGAGTCAAGCAGGCCTCCAAGTGATTGGGCAGAGAAGGGTCTTTAGGCCTTAAAGTTGCTTAGGGTTAGATTAACTGCGTAGTGGAAACATGGGCGGCCCACCTTGAAACCAAGATGGCCGACTGCTCTTTCAGGGTTTCCATAAAGTTTTAGTAACCTCCAACCTATAAAATGGCTTGCTTTGTAAGGGTTTTGAACACAAGTCGGATCAATAATGTTTTATTAATTTCGATTCTTCCTGTTAAGAGAGATTCGAGCCTTTTTACTTGCCTTGGCAAGGGTTGTTAGCAATCTTGCGTCTCATCCTAGATTGTTCTACTGACCTATGCATTAGAGTAATCACCTTTGTGTAGCCGCCTTTCTACCGCCTATAATCAAATCGTGTCGTCCGTTTGATTCAAGGTTCCGCAATCCAAGTGTTGGAGCACCTCGCTAGATCCTTGGGCAAAAGTGCTACGTTTCTTGAAACGATTTGATCGAGAGCCATATCAGTGATGTGTGCATGCATCAGAGTCCACGCAATGACCCGGTCCACGTGCACGAGCCAAACTCTTCAAGGAATCCCTCCAAGGCCTTGTTCGAATGGTCCAAGACCAACATGGAGTCCATAGGGATATTTAAGGCCTAGAAGGTGACAAGCAAATCATCTACACCATGATCCAAGCCCACGGAGAGTCAAGCTAGGCTCCAAGTGATTGGGCTGAATAGGGTCTTTAGGCCTTAATGTTGCTTAAGGTTAGATTAACTGCGTAGTGGAAACATGGGTGGCTCACCTTGAAACCAAGATGGCCGACTGTTCTTTTAGGGTTTCCTTAGGGTTTTAGTAACCTCTAACCTATAAAATGGCTTGCTTTGTAAGGGTTCTGGACACAAGTTGGATCAATAATGTTTTATTAATTTCGATTCTTCTGGTTAAGAAATATTCGAGCCTTTTTACTTGTCTTGGCTAGGGTTGTGGGCAATCTTGCATCTCAACCTAGATTGTTCTACCGACCTATCTATTAGAGTAATCACCTCTGTGGAGTCGTCGTTCTACCGCCTATAATCAAATCGTGTCGTCCCGTTTGATTCTAGGTTTCGCAATCCAAGCGTTGGACCACCTCGCTAGATCCTTGGGCAAACGTGCTACGTGTCTCGAAACGAGTTGATCGAGGTCTATCCATTAGTGTAATCACCTCTGTGGAGTCGTAGTTCTACCGCCTATAATCAAATCGTGTCGTCCGTTTGATTCTCGGTTCCGCAATCCAAGCGTTGGACAACCTCGCGAGATCCTTGATCAAACGTGCAACGTGCCTCGAAACGAGTTGATCGAGGACCGCATCAGTGATGTGTGTATGGATCAGGGCCCACCCAATGACCCGGTCGGAGTTCCATTGGGCCCAGTCACACGTGCACGAGCCATGCTTTTCAAGGAATCCCTCCAAGGCCTTGTTCGAATGGTCCAAGGCCAACATAGAGTCCATAGGTGTATTAAAGGCCTAGAAGGAGACAAGCAAATCATCTACACCGTGATCCAAGCCCTTGAAGAATCAAGCGGGCCTCCAATTGATTGGGCCCTAATGTTGCTTAGGGTTAGATTAACAGCGTAGTAGGAGCTTGGGCCGGCCCATCTTGACACCATGATGGCCGACTGCTCTTTTATGGTTTTAGTAACCTCTAACATAGAAAAGGGCTTGCTTTCTAAGGGTTTTGGACGCAAGTTGGATCAATAAAGTTTGACTAATTTTGATTTTTCTTGTTAAGAGAGATTCGAGCCTTTTTACTTGCCTTGGCAAGGGTTGTGAGTATTCTTGAGTCTCGTCCAAGATTTTTCAACAGACCTATCCATTAGAGTAATCACCTCTGTGGAGTCGTCGTTCTTCCATCTATAATCAAGTCGTGTCGTCCGTTTGAATCTAGGTTCCGCCATCCAAGCATTCGACCACCTCGCTAGATCCTTGCGCAAACGTGCTACGTGTCTCGAAACGAGTTGATCGAGAACCGTATCAGAGATGTGTGCATCTATCAGAGCCGACACAATGACCCGGTCCGAGTTCCATTAGGCCCAGTCAAACGTGCACGAGCTATGATCTTCAAGGAATCCCTCCAAGGCCTTATTCGAATGGTCCAAGACTAACAAGTCATATATACCACGATCCAAAACCATGAATAGTCAAGCGGGCCTCCAAGTGATTGGGCCAAGTAGGGTCTTTAGGACTTAATGTTGGTTAGGGTTAGATTAACTGCGTAGTAGGAGCATGGGCCGGCCCATCTCAATACCAAGATGGCCGACTGCACTTTTAGGGTTTCCTTAGGGTTTTACTTACCTCTAGCCTATAAAAGGGCTAGATTTGTAAGGGTATTGGACACAAGTTGGATCAATGAAGTTTGATTAATTTCCATTCTTCTTGTTAAGAGTGGTTAGAGCCTTTTTACTTGCCTTGGCACGGGTCTTGAGCAATCTTGTGTCTCGTCCTAGATTCTTCTACCGACCTATCCATTAGAGTAATCACCACTGTAGAGCCGTCGTTCTACCGCCAATAATTAAATTGTGTCATCCGTTTGATTCTAGGTGCCGCAATCCTAGCGTTAGACCACCTCACTAGATTCTTGAGTGCTACATGTCTCGAAACGAGTTGATCGAGGTGTATCCATTTGAGCAATCACCTCTGTGGAGTCGTAGTTCTACCGCCTAAAATCAAATCATGTCGTCCGTTTGATTCTCGGTTCCGCAATCCAAGCATTGGACAACCTCGCGAGATCCTTGAGCAAACGTGCTACGTGCCTCGAAACGAGTTGATCGAGGACAGCATCAGTGATGTGTGTATGGATCAAGGCCCACTCAATGACCTGGTCCGAGTTCCATTGGGCCCAGTCATACGTGCATGAGCCATGCTTTTCAAGGAATCTCTCCAAGGCCATGTTCGAATGGTCCAAGACCAACATGGAATCCATAGGGATATTGAAGGCCTAGAAGGAGACAAGCAAATCATCTACACCATGATCCAAGCCCATGGAGAGTGAAGCAGGCCTCCAAGTGATTGGGTAGAGTAGATCCTTGGGCCGTAATGTTGCTGAGAGTTAGATTAACTGCGTAGTAGATACATGGGGCGGCCCACCTTGAAACCAAGATGGCCGACTGCTCTTTTAGGGTTTCATTAGGGTTTTAGTAATCTCTAACCTATAAAATAGCTTGCATTGTAAGGGTTTTGGACACAAGTCGGATCAATAATGTTTTATTAATTTCTATTCTTCCTGTTAAGAGAGATTCGAGCCTTTTTACTTGCCTTGGCAAGGGTTCTGAGCAATCTTGCATCTCATCCTAGATTGTTTTACCGACCTATTTATTAGAGTAATCACCTCTGTGCAGCCATCTTTCTACCACCTATAATCAAATCGTGTCGTCCATTTGATTCAGGTTCCGCAATCCAAATGTTGGAGCACCTCGCTAAATCCTTGGGTAAATGTGCTACGTGTCTCGAAACGAGTTGATTAGGGACCGCATCAGCGATGTGTGTATGGATCAGGGCCCACCCAATGACCAGGTCCGAGTTCCATTGGGCCCCGTCACACGTGCATGAGCCATGCTTTTCAAAGAATCCCTCCGAGGCCATGTTCGAATGGTCCAAGACCAACATGGAGTCCATAGGGATATTGAAGGCCTAGAAGGAGACAAGCAAATCATCTACACTGTAATCCAATCCCATGGAGAGTCAAGCAGGCCTCCAAGTGATTGGACAGAGAAGGGTCTTTAGGCCTTAATGTTGCTTAAGGTTAGATTAACTGCGTAGTGGAAACATGGGCGGCCCACCTTGAAACCAAGATGGCCGACTGTTCTTTTAGGGTTTCCTTAGGGTTTTAGTAACCTCTAACCTATAAAATGGCTTGCTTTGTAAGGGTTTTGGACACAAGTTGGATCAATAATGTTTTATTAATTTCGATTCTTCTGGTTAAGAGAGATTCGAGCCTTTTTACTTGTCTTGGCTAGGTTTGTGGGCAATCTTGCATCTCAACCTAGATTGTTCTACCGACCTATCTATTAGAGTAATCACCTCTGTGGAGTCGTCGTTCTACCGCCTATAATCAAATCGTGTCGTCCCGTTTGATTCTAGGTTTCGCAATCCAAGCGTTGGACCACCTCGCAAGATCCTTGGGCAAACATGCTACGTGTCTCGAAACGAGTTGATCGAGGTCTATCCATTAGTGTAATCACCTCTGTGGAGTCGTAGTTCTACCGCCTATAATCAAATCGTGTCGTCCGTTTGATTCTCGGTTCCGCAATCCAAGCGTTGGACAACCTCGCGAGATCCTTGATCAAACGTGCAACGTGCCTTGAAACGAGTTGATCGAGGACCGCATCAGTGATGTGTGTGTGGATCAGGGCCCACCCAATGACCCGGTCCGAGTTCCATTGGGCCCAGTCACACGTGCACGAGCCATGCTTTTCAAGGAATCCCTCCAAGGCCTTGTTCGAATGGTCCAAGGCCAACATAGAGTCCATAGGTATATTGAAGGCCTAGAAGGAGACAACCAAATCATCTACACCGTGATCCAAACCCTTGGAGAATCAAGCGGGCCTCCAATTGATTGGGCCCTAATGTTGCTTAGGGTTTGATTAACTGCGTAGTAGGAGCTTCGGCCGGCCCATTTTGACACCATGATGGCCGACTGCTCTTTTATGGTTTTAGTAACCTCTAACATAGAAAAGGGCTTGCTTTGTAAGGGTTTTGGACGCAAGTTGGATCAATAAAGTTTGACTAATTTTGATTCTTCTTGTTAAGAGAGATTCGAGCCTTTTTACTTGCCTTGGCAAGGGTTGTGAGTATTCTTGAGTCTCGTCCAAGATTTTTCGACCGACCTATCCATTAGAGTAATCACTTGTGTGGAGTCGTCGTTCTTCCATCTATAATCAAGTCGTGTCGTCCGTTTGAATCAAGGTTCCGCCATCCAAGCATTCGACCACCTCGCTAGATCCTTGCGCAAACGTGCTACGTGTCTCGAAACGAGTTGATCGAGAACCGTATCAGTGATGTGTGCATCTATCAGAGCCCACGCAATGACCCGGTCCGAGTTCCATTAGGCCCAGTCACACGTGCACGAGCTATGATCTTCAAGGAATCCCTCCAAGGCCTTGTTCGAATGGTCCAAGACTAACAAGTCATATATACCACGATCCAAAACCATGAATAGTCAAGCGGGCCTCCAAGTGATTGGGCCAAGTAGGGTCTTTAGGCCTTAATGTTGGTTAGGGTTAGATTAACTGCGTAGTAGGAGCATGGGCCGGCCCATCTCAACACCAAGATGGCCGACTGCACTTTTAGGGTTTCCTTAGGGTTTTACTTACCTCTAGCCTATAAAAGGGCTAGATTTGTAAGGGTATTGGACACAAGTTGGATCAATGAAGTTTGATTAATTTCCATTCTTCTTGTTAAGAGTGGTTAGAGCCTTTTTACTTGCCTTGGCACGGGTCTTGAGCAATCTTGCGTCTCGTCCTAGATTCTTCTACCGACCTATCCATTAGAGTAATCACCACTGTAGAGCCGTCGTTCTCCCGCCAATAATTAAATTGTGTCATCCGTTTGATTCTAGGTGCCGCAATCCTAGCGTTGGACCACCTCACTAGATTCTTGGGCAAACGTGCTACATGTCTCGAAACGAGTTGATCGAGGTGTATCCATTTGAGCAATCACCTCTGTGGAGTCGTAGTTCTACCGCCTAAAATCAAATCGTGTCGTCCGTTTGATTCTCGGTTCCGTAATCCAAGCGTTGGACAACCTCGCGAGATCCTTGAGCAAACGTGCTACGTGCCTCGAAACAAGTTGATCGAGGACAGCATCAGTGATGTGTGTATGGATCAAGGCCCACTCAATGACCCGGTCCGAGTTCCATTGGGCCCAGTCATACGTGCATGAGCCATGCTTTTCAAGGAATCCCTCCGAGGCCATGTTCGAATGGTCCAAGACCAACATGGAATCCATAGGGATATTGAAAGCCTAGAAGGAGACAAGCAAATCATCTACACCATGATCCAAGCCCATGGAGAGTGAAGCAGGCCTCCAAGTGATAGGGTAGAGTAGAGTCTTTGGGCCGTAATGTTGCTTCGAGTTAGATTAACTGCGTAGTAGATGCATGGGGTGGCCCACTTTGAAACCAAGATGGCCGACTGCTCTTTTAGGGTTTCATTAGGGATTTAGTAATCTCTAACCTATAAAATAGCCTGCATTGTAAGGGTTTTGGACACAAGTCAGATCAATAATGTTTTATTAATTTCGATTCTTCCTGTTAAGAGAGATTCAAGCCTTTTTACTTGCCTTGGCAAGGGTTGTGAGCAATCTTGCATCTCATCCTAGACTGTTCTACCGACCTATTTATTAGAGTAATCACCTCTGTGCAGCCATCTTTCTACCGCCTATAATCAAATCGTGTCGTCCATTTGATTCAGGTTCCGCAATCCAAGTGTTGGAGCACCTCGCTAGATCCTTGGGTAAATGTGCTATGTGTCTCGAAACTAGTTGATCGGAGACCGCATCAGCGATGTGTTTATGGATCAGGGCCCACCCAATGACCCGGTCCGAGTTCCATTGGGCCCCGTCACACGTGCACGAGTCATGCTTTTCAAGAAATCCCTCCGAGGCCATGTTCGAATGGTCCAAGACCAACATGGATTCCATAGGGATATTGAAGGCCTAGAAGGAGACAAGCAAATCATCTACACTGTGATCCAGTCCCATGGAGAGTCAAGCAGGCCTCCAAGTGATTTGGCAGAGAAGGGTCTTTAGGCCTTAATGTTGCTTAAGGTTAGATTAACTGCGTAGTGGAAACAAGGGCGGCCCACCTTGAAACCAAGATGGCCGATTGTTCTTTTAGGGTTTCCTTAGGGTTTTAGTAACCTCTAACCTATAAAATGGCTTGCTTTGTAAGGGTTTTGGACACAAGTTGGATCAATAATGTTTAATTAATTTCGATTCTTCTGGTTAAGAGAGATTCGTGCCTTTTTACTTGTCTTGGCTAGGTTTGTGGGCAATCTTGCATCTCAATCTAGATTGTTCTACCGACCTATCCATTAGAGTAATCACCTCTGTGGAGTCGTCGTTCTACCGCCTATAATCAAATCGTGTCGTCCCGTTTGATTCTAGGTTTCGCAATCCAAGCGTTGGACCACCTCGCTAGATCCTTGGGCAAACGTGCTACGTGTCTCGAAACGAGTTGATCGAGGTCTATCCATTAGTGTAATCACCTCTGTGGAGTCGTAGTTCTACCGCCTATAATCAAATCGTGTCGTCCGTTTGATTCTCGGTTCCGCAATCCAAGCGTTGGACAACCTCGCGAGATCCTTGATCAAACGTGCAACGTGCCTCGAAACGAGTTGATCGAGGACCGCATCAGTGATGTGTGTATGGATCAGGGCCCACCCAATGACCCGGTCCGAGTTCCATTGGGCCCAGTCACACGTGCACGAGCCATGCTTTTCAAGGAATCCCTCCAAGGCCTTGTTCGAATGGTCCAAGGCCAACATGGAGTCCATAGGTATATTGAAGGCCTAGAAGGAGACAAGCAAATCATCTACACCGTGATCCAAGCCCTTGGAGAATCAAGCGGGCCTCCAATTGATTGGGCCCTAATGTTGCTTAGGGTTAGATTAACTGCGTAGTAGGAGCTTGGGCCGTCCCATCTTGACACCATGATGGCCGACTACTCTTTTATGGTTTTATTAACCTCTAACATAGAAAAGGGCTTGCTTTGTAGGGATTTTGGACGCAAGTTGGATCAATAAAGTTTGACTAATTTTGATTCTTCTTGTTAAGAGAGATTCGAGTCTTTTAACTTGCCTTGGCAAGGGTTGTGAGTATTCTTGAGTCTCATCCTAGATTTTTCGACCGACCTATCCATTAGAGTAATCACCTATGTGGAGTCGTCGTTCTTCCATCTATAATCAAGTCATGTCGTCCGTTTGAATCTAGGTTCCGCCATCCAAGTATTCGACCACCTCGCTAGATCCTTGCGCAAACGTGCTACGTGTCTCGAAATGAGTTGATCGAGAACCGTATCAGTGATGTGTGCATCTATCAGATCCCACGCAATGACCCGGTCCGAGTTCCATTAGGCCCAGTCACACGTGCACGAGCTATGATCTTCAAGGAATCCCTCCAAGGCCTTGTTCGAATGGTCCAAGACTAACAAATCATATATACCACGATCCAAAACCATGAATAGTCAAGCGGGCCTCCAAGTGATTTGGCCAAGTAGGGTGTTTAGGCCTTAATGTTGGCTAGGGTTAGATTAACTGTGTAGTAGGAGCATGGGCCGACCCATCTCAACACCAAGATGGCTGACTGCACTTTTAGGGTTTCCTTAGGGTTTTACTTACCTCTAGCCTATAAAAGGGCTAGATTTGTAAGGGTATTGGACACAAGTTGGATCAATGAAGTTTGATTAATTTCGATTCTTCTTGTTAAGAGTGGTTCGAGCCTTTTTACTTGCCTTGGCAAGGGTCTTGAGCAATCTTGCGTCTTGTCCTAGATTCTTCAACCGACCTATCCATTAGAGTAATCGCCACTGTAGAGCCGTCGTTCTACCGCCAATAATTAAATTGTGTCATCTGTTTGATTCTAGGTGCCGCAATCCTAGCGTTGGACCACCTCACTAGATTCTTGGGCAAACGTGCTACATGTCTCGAAACGAGTTGATCGAGGTGTATCCATTTGAGCTATCACCTCTGTGGAGTCGTAGTTCTACTGCCTATAATCAAATCTTGTCGTCCGTTTGATTCTCGGTTCCGCAATCCAAGCGTTGGACAACCCCGCGAGATCCTTGAGCAAACGTGCTACGTGCCTCGAAACGAGTTGATCGAGGACAGCATCAGTGATGTGTGTATGGATCAGGGCCCACTCAATGACTCGGTCCGAGTTCCATTGGACCCAGTCACACGTGCATGAGCCATGCTTTTCAAGGAATCCCTCCGAGGCCATGTTCGAATGGTCCAAGACCAACATGGAATCCATAGGGATATTGAAGGCCTAGACGGAGACAAGCAAATCATCTACACCATGATCCAAGCCCATGGAGAGTCAAGCAGGCCTCCAAGTGATTGGGTAGAGTAGAGTCTTTGGGCCGTAATGTTGCTTAGAGTTAGATTAACAACGTAGTAGATGCATGGGGCGGCCCACCTTGAAACCAAGATGGCCGACTGCTCTTTTAGGGTTTCATTAGGATTTTAGTAATCTCTAACCTATAAAATAGCTTGCATTGTAAGGGTTTTGGACACAAGTCGGATCAATAATGTTTTATTAATTTCGATTCTTCCTGTTAAGAGAGATTCGAGCCTTTTTACTTGCCTTAGCAAGGGTTGTGAGCAATCTTGAATCTCGTCCTAGATTGTTCTACCGACCTATTCATTGGAGTAATCACCTCTGTGCAGCCGTCTTTCTACCGCCTATAATCAAATCGTGTCGTCCATTTGATTTAGGTTCCGCAATCCAAGTGTTGGAGCACCTCGCTAGATCCTTGGGTAAATGTTCTACGTTTCTCGAAACGAGTTGATCGAGGACCGTATCAGTGATGTGTGCATGGATCAGGGCCCATGCAATGACCCGGTCCACGTGCACGAGCCGAGCTCTTCGAGGAATCCCTCTATGGCCTAGTTCGAATGGTCCAAGACAAACATGGAGTCCATAGAGATATTGTATGCCTAGAAGGAGACAAGCAAATCATCTACACCGTGATCCAAGCCTTTGGAGAATCAAGCGGGCCTCCAATTCATTGGGCCGAGTTGGGTGTTTAGGCCCTAATGTTGCTTAGGGTTAGATTAACTGCGTTGTAGGAGCATGGGCCGGCCAATCTTGACACCGAGATGGCTGACTACTCTTTTAGGGTTTCTTTAGGGTTTTAGTAACCGCTAGCCTTTAAAAGGGCTTGCTTTGTAAAGGTTTTGGAAACAAGTTCGATTAGTAAAGTTTGATCAATTTCGATTCTTCTTGTTAAGAGAGATTCAAGCCTTTTTACTTGCCTTGGCAAGGGTTGTAAGCATTCTTGAGTCTCGTCCTAGATTTTTCAACCAACCTATCCATTAGAGTTATCACCTCTGTGGAGTCGTCGTTCTACCGTTTATAATCAAATCATGTCGTCAGTTTGATTCTGGTTTCCGCAATCCAAGCGTTCGACCACCTCGCTAGATCCTTGCGCAAACGTGCTACGTGTCTCGGAACGAGTTGATCGAGGACCGTATCAGTGATGTGTGCATGGATCAGAGCCCACGCAATGACCCGGTCCGAGTTCCATTAGGCCCAGTCACATGTGCACGAGCTATGATTTTCAAGGAATCCCTCCAAGGCCTTGTTCGAATGGTCCAAGACTAACATGGAGTCCATAAGAATATTGAAGGCTTAGAAAGACACAAGCAAATCGTATACACCATGATCCAAAACCACGAATAGTCAAGCGGGCCTCCAAGTGATTGGGCCGAGTAGGGTCTTTAGGCCATAATGTTGGTTAGGGTTAGATTAACTACGTAGCAGGAGCATGGGCTGGCCCATCTCAGCACCAAGATGGCTGACTGCTCCTTTAGGTTTTCCTTAGGGTTTTACTTACCTCTAGCCTATAAAAGGGCTAGATTTGTAAGGGTTTTGGACACAAGTTGGATCAATAAAGTTTGATTAATTTCGATTCTTCATGTTAAGAGTGATTCGAGCCTTTTTACTTGCCTTGGCAAGGGTCGTGAGCAATCTTGCGTCTCATCCTAGATTGTTCTACCTACCTATCCATTAGAGTAATCACCTCTGTAGAGTCATCGTTCTACCACCTATAATCAAATCGTGTCGTCCCGTTTGATTCCAGGTTTCGCAATCCAAGCATTGGACCACCTCGCTAGATCCTTGGGCAAACGTGCTACGTGTCTCGAAACGAGTTTATCGAGGTTTATCCATTAGAGTAACCACGTCTGTGCTGTCGTAGTTCTACTGCCTATAATCAAATCGTGTCGTCCGTTTGATTCTCGGTTCCGCAATCCAAGCATTGGACAACCTTGCGAGATCCTTGCGCAAACGTGCTACGTGCCTCTAGACGAGTTGATCGAGGACCGCATCAGTGATATGTTTATGGATCAGGGCCCACCTAATGACCCGGTCCGAGTTCCTTTGGGCCCAGTCAGACGTGCACGAGCCATGCTTTTCAAGGAATCCCTCCGAGGCCTTGTTCGAATGGTCCAAGACCAACATGAAGTCCATAGGGATATTGAAGGCCTAGAAGGTGACAAGCAAATCATCTACACCATGATCCAAGCCCACGGAGAGTCAAGCTAGCCTCCAAGTGATTGGGCTGAATAGGGTCTTTAGGATTTAACATTGCTTAGGGTTAGATTAACTGCGTTGTAGAAGCATGGGCCGGTCCATGTTGAAACCAAGATGGCCGACTGCTCTTTTAGGGTTTCTTTAGGGTTTTAGTAACCTCTAGCCTATAAAACGGCTTGCTTTGTAAAGGTTTTGGGAACAAGTTCGATCAATAAAGTTTGATCAATTTCGATTCTTCTTGTTAAGAGAGATGCGAGCCTTTTTACTTGCCTTGGCAAGGGTTGTGAGCAATCATGCGTCTCGTCCTAGATTGTTCTACCGATCTATCCATTAGAGTAATTACCTCTGTGGAGTCATCGTTCTACCACCTATAATCAAATCGTGTCGTCCCGTTTGATTCCATGTTTCGCAATCCAAGCGTTGGACCACCTCGCTAGATCCTTGGGCAAACGTGCTACGTGTCTCGAAACGAGTTTATCAAGGTTTATCCATTAGAGTAACCACGTCTGTGCAGTCGTAGTTCTACCGCCTATAATCAAATCGTGTCCTCCGTTTGATTCTCGGTTCCGCAATCCAAGCATTGGACAACCTCACAAGATCCTTGAGCAAACATGCTACGTGCTTCGAGACGAGATGATCGAGGACCGCATCAGTGATATGTTTATGGATCAGGGCCCACCTAATGACCCGGTCCGAGTTCCTTTGGGCCCAGTCAGACGTGCACGAGCCATGCTTTTCAAGGAATCCCTCCGAGGCCTTGTTCGAATGGTCCAAGACCAACATGAAGTCCATAGGGATATTGAAGGCCTAGAAGGTGACAAGCAAATCATCTACACCATGATCCAAGCCCACGGAGAGTCAAGCTAGCCTCCAAGTGTTTGGGCTGAATAGGGTCTTTAGGCTTTAACATTGCTTAGGGTTAGATTAACTGCGTTGTAGAAGCATGGGCCGGTCCATGTTGAAACCAAGATGGCCGACTGCTCTTTTAGGGTTTCTTTAGGGTTTTAGTAACCTCTAGCCTCTAAAACGGCTTGCTTTGTAAATGTTTTGGAAACAAATTCGATCAATAAAGTTTGATCAATTTCGATTCTTCTTGTTAAGAGAGATGCGAGCCTTTTTACTTGCCTTGGCAAGGGTTGTGAGCAATCTTGCGTCTCGTCCTAGATTGTTCTACCGATCTATCCATTAGAGTAATTACCTCTGTGGAGTCATCGTTCTACCACCTATAATCAAATCGTGCCGTCCCGTTTGATTCCAGGTTTCGCAATCCAAGCGTTGGACCACCTCGCTAGATCCTTGGGCAAACGTGCTACGTGTTTCGAAACGAGTTTATCAAGGTTTATCCATTAGAGTAACCACATCTGTGCAGTCGTAGTTCTACCGCGTATAATCAAATCGTGTCCTCCGTTTGATTCTCGGTTCCGTAATCCAAGCATTGGACAACCTCGCGAGATCCTTGAGCAAACGTGCTACGTGCCTCGAGACGAGTTGATCGAGGACCGCATCAGTGATATGTTTATGGATCAGGGCCCACCTAATGACCCGGTCCGAGTTCCTTTGGGCCCAGTCAGACGTGCACGAGCCATGCTTTTCAAGGAATCCTTCCGAGGCCTTGTTCGAATGGTCCAAGACCAACATGGAGTCCATAGGATATTGAAGGCCTAAAAGGAGACAAGCAAATCATCTACACCGTGATCCAAGCCCTTGAAGGATCAAGTAGGCCTTCAATTGATTGGGCCGAGTAGGGTCTTTAGGCCCTAATTTTGCTTAGGGTTAGATTAACTGCGTAGTAGGAGCATGGGCCGGCCCATCTTGACACCAAGATGGCCGACTGCTCTTTTAGGGTTTCCTTAGGGTTTTAGTAACCTCTAACATAGAAAAGGGCTTGCTTTGTAAGGGTTTTGGATGCAAGTTGGATCAATGAAGTTTGACTAATTTCGATTCTTCTTGTTAAGAGAGATTCGTGCCTTTTTACTTGCCTTGGCAAGGGTTGGGAGCATTCTTGAGTCCCATCCAAGATTTTTCAACCGACCTATCCATTAGAGTAATCACTTCTGTGGAGTCATCGTTCTACCGTCTACAATCAAATCGTGTCGTTCGTTTGATTCTGGTTTCTGCAATCCAAGCGTTCGACCACCTC
This sequence comes from Coffea arabica, assembly GCF_036785885.1. Taxonomy (NCBI): domain Eukaryota; kingdom Viridiplantae; phylum Streptophyta; class Magnoliopsida; order Gentianales; family Rubiaceae; genus Coffea; species Coffea arabica. Next base: position 13,218,097 of record NC_092330.1, read on the forward strand.
GCTAGATCCTTGTGCAAACGTACTACGTGTCTCGAAACGAGTTGATCGAGGACCGTATCAGTGATGTGTGCATGGATCAGAGCCCACGCAATGACCCGGTCCGAGTTCCATTAGGCCCAGTCACACGTGCACGAGCTATGATCTTCAAGCAATCCCTCCAAGGCCTTGTTCGAACGGTCCAAGACAAACATATAGTCCATAGGAATATTGAAGACTTAGAAAAAGACAAGCAAATCATATACACCGTGATCCAAAACCACGAATAGTCAAGCGGGCCTCCAAGTGATTGGGCCGAGTAGGGTCTTTAGGCCATAATGTTGGTTAGGGTTAGATTAACTGCGTAGTAGGAGCATGGGCTGGCCCATCTCAATACCAAGATGGCTTACTGCTCTTTTTGGTTTTCCTTAGGGTTTTACTTACCTCTAGCCTATAAATGGGATAGATTTGTAAGGGTTTTGGACACAAGTTGGATCAATAAAGTTTGATTAATTTCGATTCTTCATGTTAAGAGTGATTCGAGCCTTTTTACTTGCCTTGGCAAGGGTCGTGAGCAATCTTGCGTCTCGTGCTAGATTGTTCTACCGACCTATCCATTAGAGTAATCACCTCTGTAGAGTCGTCGTTCTACCGATTCTTCATGTAGTGTCGTCCATTTGATTCTAGGTGCTGCAATCTAAGCGTTGGACCACCTCACTAGATCCTTGGGCAAACGTGCTACATGTCTCGAAACGAGTTGATCGAGGTGTATCCATTAGAGTAATCACCTATGTGGAGTTGTAGTTCTACCGCCTATATTCAAATCGTGTCGCCCATTTGATTCTCGGTTCCGCAATCCAAGCGTTGTACCAACTCGCGAGATCCTTGAGCAATCGTGCTACGTGTCTCGAAACGAGTTGATCGAGGACCGCATCAGCGATGTGTGTATGGATCAGGGCCCACCCAATGATGCAGTCCGAGTTTCATTGGGTCCAGTCACACGTGCCCGAGCCATGCTTTTCAAGGAATCCCTCCAAGGCCTTTTTCGAATGGTCCAAGACCAACATGGAGTCCACAGGGATATTGAAGGCCTAGAAGGAGACAAGCAAATCATCTACACCATAATCCATGCCCATGGAGAGTCAAGCAGGCCTCCAAGTGATTGGGCAGAGTAGGGTCTTTAGGCCTTAATTTTGCTTAGGGTTAGATTAACTGCGTATTGGAAACATGGGGCGGCACACCTTGAAACCAAGATGGCCGACTACCCTTTTAGGGTTTCCTTAGGGTTTTAGTAACCTCTAACCTATAAAATGGCTTGCTTTGTAATGGTTTTGACACAAGTCAGATCAACAATGTTTTATTAATTTCGATTCTTCTTGTTAAGTGAGATTCGAGCCTTTTTACTTGTCTTGGCAAGGGTTGTGAGCAATCTTGCGTCTCGTCCTAGATTGTTCTACCGACCTATTCATTAGAGCAATCACCTCTGTGCCGCCGTCTTGCTACCACCTATAATCAAATCGTGTCGTCCGTTTGATTCAAGGTTCCGCAATCCAAGTGTTTGAGCACCTCGCTAGATGCTTGGGCAAATGTGCTACGTTTCTCGAAACGAGTTGATCGAGGGCCGTATCAGTGATGTGTGCATGGATCCGGGCCCATGCAATGACCCGGTCCACGTGCACGAGCCAAGCTCTTTAAGGAATCCCTTCATGGCCTTGTTCGAATGGTCCAAGGCCAACATGGAGTCCATAGGGATGTTGAAGGCCTAGAAGGAGACAAGCAAATCATCAACACCACGATCCAATCCCACTGAGAGTCAAGCTGGCCTCCAAGTGAATGGATTGAATAGGGTCTTTAGGCTTTAATATTGCTTAGGGTTAGATTAACTGCGTGGTAGGAGCATGGGCCGGACCATCTTGACACCAAGATGGCCGGCGGAACTTTTAGGGTTTCCTTAGGGTTTTAGTAACCTCTAACTTGGAAAAGGGCTTGCTTTGTAAGGGTTTTAGACGCAAGTTGGATCAATATAGTTTGACTAATTTCGATTCTTCTTGTTAAAAGAGATTCGAGCCTTTTTGCTTGCCTTGGCAAGGGTTGTGAGCATTCTTGAGTCTCGTCCAAGATTTTTCAACTGACCTGTCCATTAGAGTAATCACCTCTGTGGAGTCGCCATTCTACTGTTTATAATCCAATCGTCTCATCCGTTTGATTCTGGGTTTCACAATCCAAGCGTTTGACCACCTCGCTAGATCCTTGCACAAACGTGCTATGTGTCTCGAAACGAGTTGATCGAGGACCGTATCAGTGATTGGTGCATGGATCAGAGCCCACGCAATGACCCGGTCCGAGTTCCATTAGGCCCAGCGATACGTGCACGAGCTATGATCTTCAAGGAATCCCTCCAAGGCCTTGTTCGAATCGTCCAAGACTAACATGGAGTCCATAGGAATATTGAAGGCTTAGAAAGAGACAAGCAAATCATATACACCATGATCCAAAACCATGAATAGTCAAGCGGGCCTCAAAGTGATTGGGCCGAGTAGGGTCTTTAGGCCTTAATGTTGGTTAGGGTTAGATTAACTGCGTAGTAGGAGCATGGGCCGGCCCATCTCAACACCAAGATGGCCGACTGCTCTTTTAGGGTTTTCTTAGGGTTTTACTTACCTCTAGCCTATAAAAGGGCTAGATTTGTAAGGGTTTTGGACACAAGTTGGATCAATAAAGTTTGATTAATTTTGATTCTTCTTGTTAAGAGTCATTCCAGCCTTTTTACTTGCCTTGGCAAGGGTCGTGAGCAATCTTGCGCCTCGTCCTAGATTGTTCTATCGACCTATCCATTAGAGTAATCACCTCTGTAGAGTCGTCGTTCTACCGCCTATAATCAAATCGTATCGTCCGTTTGATTCTAGGTGCCGCAATCCAAGCGTTGGACAACCTCGCTAGATCCTAGGGTAAACGTGCTACGTGTCTCGAAACGAGTTGATCGAGGCGTATCCATTAGAGTAATCACCTCTGTGGAGTCGTCGTTCTACCGCCTATAATGAAAGCGTGTCATCCGTTTGATTCCAGGTTCCGCAATCCAAGCGTTGGACTACCGCGCTAGATCCTTGGGCAAACGTGCAACATGTCTCGAAACGAGTTGATCGAGGAGTATCCATTAGAGTAATCACCTCTGTGGAGTCCTAGTTCTACCGCCTATAATCAAATCGTGTCGTCCATTTGATTCTCGGTTCCGCAATCCAAGCGCTGGACCACGTCGCGAGATCCTTGAGCAAACATGCTACGTGCCTCAAAACGAGTTGATCGAGGACCGCATCAGTAATGTGTGTATGGATCAGGGCCCACCCAATGATCCGGTCCGGTTTCCGTTGGGCCCAGTCACACGTGCACGAGCCTTGCTTTTCAAGGAATCCCTCCAATGCCTTGTTCGAATGGTCCATGACCAACATGTAGTCCATAGGGATATTGAAGGCCTAGAAGGAGACAAGCAAATCATCTACACCGTGATCCAAGCCCTTGGAGAATCAAGCGGGCCTCCAATTGATTGGGCCGAGTAGGGTCTTTAGGCCCTAATGTTGCTTAGGGTTAGATTAACTGTGTAGTAGGAACATGGGCCGGCCCATCTTGACACCAAGATGGCTGACTGCTCTTTTCGGGTTTCCTTTGGATTCTAATAACCTCTAATTAGAAAAGGGCTTGCTTTGTAAGGGTTTTGGAGGCAAGTTGGATCTATAAAGTTTGACTAATTTCGATTCTTCTTGTTAAGAGAGATACGAGCCTTTTTACTTGCCTCGGCAAGGGTTGTGAGCATTCTTGAGTCTCGTCCACGATTTTTCAACCAACCTATCCATTAGAGTAATCACCTCTGTAGAGTCATCGTTCTACCGTCTATTATCAAATCGTGTCGTCCGTTTGATTCTGGGTTCCGCAATCCAAGGGTTCGACCACCTCGCTAGATCCTTGAGCAAACGTGCTACGTGTCTCGAAACGAGTTGATCGAGGACCGTATCAGTGATGTGTGCATTAATCAGAGCCCACGTAATGACCCGGTCCGAGTTCCATTAGACCCAGTCACACATGCATGAGCTATGATTTTCAAGGAATCCCTCCAAGGCCTCGTTGGAATGGTCCAAGACTAATATGGAGTCCATAGGAATATTGAAGGCTTAGAAAGAGACAAGAAAATCATATACACCATGATCTAAAACTATGAATAGTCAAGCGGGCCTCCAAGTGATTGGGCCGAGCAGGGTCTTTAGGCCCTAATGTTGGTTAGGGTTAGATTAACAGCGTAGTAGGAGCATGGGCCTGCCCATCTCAACACCAAGATGGCCGACCGCTCTTTTAGGGTTTCCTTAGGGTTTTACTCACCTCTAGCCTATAAAAGGGCTAGATTTGTAAGGGTTTTGGACACAAGTTGGATCAATAAAGTTTGATTAATTTCGATTGTTCTTGTTAAGAGAGATTCAAGCCTTTTTACTTGCCTTGGCAGGGGTCGTGAGCAATCTTGCTTCTCGTCCTAGATTGTTCTATCGACCTATCCATTGGAGCAATCACCTCTGTAGAATTGTCGTTCTACCGCCTATAATGAAATCGTGTCGTCCGTTTGATTCTAGATGCCGCAATCCAAGCGTTGGACCACCTCGCTGAATCCTTGGGCAAAGGTGCTACGTGTCTCGAAACGAGTTGATCGAGGCGTATCCATTAGAGTAATCACCTCTGTGGAGTCGTCGTTCAACCGCCTATAATGAAATCATGTTGTCCGTTTGATTCTAGGTTCCGCAATCCAAGCGTTGTACTACCTCGCTAGATCCTTGGGCAAACGTGCTACATGTCTCGAAACGACTTAATCGAGGTGTATCCATTAGAGTAATTACCTCTGTGGAGTCATAGTTCTACCGCCTATAATCAAATCGGGTCGTCCGTTTGATTCTCGGTTCCGCAATTCAAGCGTTGGACAACGTCGCGAGATCCTTGAACAAACGTGCTACGTGCCTCGAAACGAGTTGATCGAGGACCGCATCAGTGACGTGTGTATGGATCAGGGCCCACCCAATGACCCGGTCCGAGTTCCATTGGGCCCAGTCACACGTGCACGAGCCATGCTTTTCAAGGAATCCCTCTAAGGCCTTGTTCGAATGGTCCAAGACCAACATGAAATCCATAGGGATATTGAAGGGCTAGAAGGAGACAAGCAAATCATCTACACCGTGATCCAAGCCCTTGGAGAATCAAGCGGGCCTCCAATTGATTGGGTCGAGTAGGGTCTTTAGGCCCTAATTTTGCTTAGGGTTAGATTAACTGCGTAGTAGGAGCATGGGCCGGCCCATCTTGACACCAAGATGGCTGACTGCTCTTTTAGGATTTTCTTAGGGTTTTGGTAACCTCTAATTAGAAAAGGGCTTGCTTTGTAAGGGTTTTGGACGCAAGTTGGATCGATAAAATTTGACTAATTTCGATTCTTCTTGTTAAGAGAGATACGAGCCTTTTTACTCGCCTCGGCAAGGGTTGTGAGCATTCTTGAGTCTCGTCCTAGATTTTTCAACCGACTTATCCATTAGAGTAATCACCTCTACGGAGTCATCGTTCTACCGTCTATTATCAAATCGTGTCGTCCGTTTGATTCTGGGTTCTACAATCCTAGGGTTCGACCACCTCGCTAGATCCTTGCACAAACGTGCTCCAAGTCGTGAAACGAGTTGATCGAGGCGTATCAATTAGAGTAACCACCTCTGTGGAGTCGTCATTCTACCGTTTATAATCAAATCGTGTCATTCGTTTGATTCTGGGTTTCACAATCCAAGCGTTCGACCACCTCGCTAGATCCTTGCGCAAACGTGCTTCGTGTCTCGAAACGAGTGGATCGAGGACCGTATCAGTGATGTGTGCATGAATCAGAGCCCACGCAATGACCCGGTCCGAGTTCCATTAGGCCCAGTCACACGTGCATGAGCTATGATTTTCAAGGATCCCTCCAAGGCCTTGTTCGAATGGTCCAAGACTAGCATGGAGTCTATAGGAATATTGAAGGCTTAGAAAGAGACAAGCAAATCATATACACCATGATCCAAAACTACGAATAGTCAAGCGGGCCTCCAAGTGATTGGGCCGAGCAGGGTCTTTAGGCCTTAATGTTGGTTGGGGTTAGATTAACTGCGAAGTAGGAGCATGGGCTGGCCCATCTCAACACCAAGATGGCCGACTGCTCTTTTAGGGTTTTCTTAGGGTTTTACTTACCTCTAGCCTATAAAAGGGCTAGATTTGTAAGGGTTTTGGACACAAGTTGGATCAATAAAGTTGGATTAATTTCGATTCTTCTTGTTAAGAGAGATACAAGCCTTTTTACTTGCCTTGGCAAGGGTCGTGAGCAATCTTGCGTCTCATCCTAGATTGTTCTACCGACCTATCCATTGGAGTAATCACCTCTGTAGAGTCATCGTTCTACCACCTATAATTAAATCGTGTCATCCGTTTGATTCTAGATGCCGCAATCTAAGCGTTGGACCACCTCGCTAGATCCTTGTGCAAACGTGCTTCGTGTCTCGAAACGAGTTGATCGAGGCATATCCATTAGTGTAATCACCTCTGTGGAGTCGTCGTTCTACCGCCTACAATGAAATCGTGTCGTCCGTTTGATTCTAGATGCCGCAATCCAAGCGTTGGACCACCTCGCTGGATCCTTGGGCAAACGTGCTACGTGTCTCGAAACGAGTTAATCGAGGCGTATCCATTAGAGTAAACACCTCTGTGGAGTCGTCGTTCAACCGCATATAATGAAATCATGTCGTCCGTTTGATTCTAGGTTCCGCAATCCAAGCGTTGGACTACCTCGCTAGATCCTTGGGCAAATGTGCTACATGTCTCAAAACGAGTTAATCGAGGTGTATCCATTAGAATAATCACCTCTGTGGAGTGGTAGTTCTACCGCCTATAATCAAATCGGGTCGTCCGTTTGATTCTCGGTTCCGCAATCCAAGTGTTGGACAACGTCGCGAGATCCTTGAGCAAATGTGCTACGTGCCTAATACGAGTTGATCGAGTACCGCATTAGTGATGTGTATATGGATCAGGGTCCACCCATTGACCCGGTCCGAGTTCCATTGGGCCCAGTCACACGTGCACGAGCCATGCTTTTGAAGGAGTCCTTCCAAGGCCTTGTTCGAATGGTCCAAGACCAACACGGAGTCCATAGGGATATTGAAGGCCTAGAAGGAGACAAGCAAATCATCTACACCGTGATCCAAGCCCTTGGAGAATCAAGCGGGCCTCCAATTGATTGGGTCGAGTAGGGTCTTTAGGCCCTAATTTTTCTTAGGGTTAGATTAACTGCGTAGTAGGAGCATGGGCCGGCCCCTCTTGACACCAAGATGGCTGACTGCTCTTTTAGGATTTTATTAGGGTTTTAGTAACCTCTAATTAGAAAAAGGGCTTGCTTTGTAAGGGTTTTGGACGCAAGTTGGATCTATAAAGTTTGACTAATTTCGATTCTTCTTGTTAAGAGAGATTCGAGCCTTTTTACTTGCCTCGGCAAGGGTTGTGAGCATTCTTGAGTGTCGTCCTAGATTTTTCAACCGACCTATCCATTAGAGTAATCACCTCTGTGAAGTCATCGTTCTACCGTCTATTATCAAATCGTGTTGTCCGTTTGATTCTGGGTTTCGCAATCCAAGCGTTCGACCACCTCGCTAGATCCTTGCGCAAACGTATCAGTGATGTGTGCATGAATCAGAGCCCACGCAATGACCCGGTCCGAGTTCCATTAGGCCCAGCGATACGTGCACGAGCTATCATTTTCAAGGAATCCCTCCAAGGCCTTGTTCGAATGGTCCAAGACTAATATGGAGTCCATAGGAATATTGAAGGCTTAGAAAGAGACAAGCAAATCATATACACCATAATCCAAAACTACGAATAGTCAAGCGGGCCTCCAAGTGATTGGGCCGAGCAGGGTCTTTAGGCCTTAATGTTGGTTGGGGTTAGATTAACTGCGTAGTAGGAGCATGGGCCAGCCCATCTCAACACCAAGATGGCCGACTGCTCTTTTAGGGTTTCCTTAGGGTTTTACTTACCTCTAGCCTATAAAAGGGCTAGATTTGTAAGGGTTTTGGACACAAGTTGGATCAATAAAGTTTGATTAATTTTGATTCTTCTTGTTAAGAGTCATTCCAGCCTTTTTACTTGCCTTGGCAAGGGTCGTGAGCAATCTTGCGCCTCGTCCTAGATTGTTCTATCGACCTATCCATTAGAGTAATCACCTCTGTAGAGTCGTCGTTCTACCGCCTATAATCAAATCGTATCGTCCGTTTGATTCTAGGTGCCGCAATCCAAGCGTTGGACAACCTCGCTAGATCCTAGGGTAAACGTGCTACGTGTCTCGAAACGAGTTGATCGAGGCGTATCCATTAGAGTAATCACCTCTGTGGAGTCGTCGTTCTACCGCCTATAATGAAAGCGTGTCGTCCGTTTGATTCCAGGTTCCGCAATCCAAGCGTTGGACTACCGCGCTAGATCCTTGGGCAAACGTGCAACATGTCTCGAAACGAGTTGATCGAGGAGTATCCATTAGAGTAATCACCTCTGTGGAGTCCTAGTTCTACCGCCTATAATCAAATCGTGTCGTCCATTTGATTCTCGGTTCCGCAATCCAAGCGCTGGACCACGTCGCGAGATCCTTGAGCAAACATGCTACGTGCCTCAAAACGAGTTGATCGAGGACCGCATCAGTAATGTGTGTATGGATCAGGGCCCACCCAATGATCCGGTCCGGTTTCCGTTGGGCCCAGTCACACGTGCACGAGCCTTGCTTTTCAAGGAATCCCTCCAATGCCTTGTTCGAATGGTCCATGACCAACATGTAGTCCATAGGGATATTGAAGGCCTAGAAGGAGACAAGCAAATCATCTACACCGTGATCCAAGCCCTTGGAGAATCAAGCGGGCCTCCAATTGATTGGGCCGAGTAGGGTCTTTAGGCCCTAATGTTGCTTAGGGTTAGATTAACTGTGTAGTAGGAACATGGGCCGGCCCATCTTGACACCAAGATGGCTGACTGCTCTTTTCGGGTTTCCTTTGGATTTTAATAACCTCTAATTAGAAAAGGGCTTGCTTTGTAAGGGTTTTGGAGGCAAGTTGGATCTATAAAGTTTGACTAATTTCGATTCTTCTTGTTAAGAGAGATACGAGCCTTTTTACTTGCCTCGGCAAGGGTTGTGAGCATTCTTGAGTCTCGTCCACGATTTTTCAACCAACCTATCCGTTAGAGTAATCACCTCTGTAGAGTCATCGTTCTACCGTCTATTATCAAATCGTGTCGTCCGTTTGATTCTGGGTTCCGCAATCCAAGGGTTCGACCACCTCGCTAGATCCTTGAGCAAACGTGCTACGTGTCTCGAAACGAGTTGATCGAGAACCGTATCAGTGATGTGTGCATTAATCAGAGCCCACGTAATGACCCGGTCCGAGTTCCATTAGACCCAGTCACACATGCATGAGCTATGATTTTCAAGGAATCCCTCCAAGGCCTCGTTGGAATGGTCCAAGACTAATATGGAGTCCATAGGAATATTGAAGGCTTAGAAAGAGACAAGAAAATCATATACACCATGATCTAAAACTATGAATAGTCAAGCGGGCCTCCAAGTGATTGGGCCGAGCAGGGTCTTTAGGCCCTAATGTTGGTTAGGGTTAGATTAACAGCGTAGTAGGAGCATGGGCCTGCCCATCTCAACACCAAGATGGCCGACCGCTCTTTTAGGGTTTCCTTAGGGTTTTACTCACCTCTAGCCTATAAAAGGGCTAGATTTGTAAGGGTTTTGGACACAAGTTGGATCAATAAAGTTTGATTAATTTCGATTGTTCTTGTTAAGAGAGATTCAAGCCTTTTTACTTGCCTTGGCAGGGGTCGTGAGCAATCTTGCTTCTCATCCTAGATTGTTCTATCGACCTATCCATTGGAGCAATCACCTCTGTAGAATTGTCGTTCTACCGCCTATAATGAAATCGTGTCGTCCGTTTGATTCTAGATGCCGCAATCCAAGCGTTGGACCACCTCGCTGAATCCTTGGGCAAAGGTGCTACGTGTCTCGAAACGAGTTGATTGAGGCGTATCCATTAGAGTAATCACCTCTGTGGAGTCGTCGTTCAACCGCCTATAATGAAATCATGTTGTCCGTTTGATTCTAGGTTCCGCAATCCAAGCGTTGTACTACCTCGCTAGATCCTTGGGCAAACGTGCTACATGTCTCGAAACGACTTAATCGAGGTGTATCCATTAGAGTAATTACCTCTGTGGAGTCATAGTTCTACCGCCTATAATCAAATCGGGTCGTCCGTTTGATTCTCGGTTCCGCAATTCAAGCGTTGGACAACGTCGCGAGATCCTTGAACAAACGTGCTACGTGCCTCGAAACGAGTTTATCGAGGACCGCATCAGTGACGTGTGTATGGATCAGGGCCCACCCAATGACCCGGTCCGAGTTCCATTGGGCCGAGTCACACGTGCACGAGCCATGCTTTTCAAGGAATCCCTCTAAGGCCTTGTTCGAATGGTCCAAGACCAACATGAAATCCATAGGGATATTGAAGGGCTAGAAGGAGACAAGCAAATCATCTACACCGTGATCCAAGCCCTTGGAGAATCAAGCGGGCCTCCAATTGATTGGGTCGAGTAGGGTCTTTAGGCCCTAATTTTGCTTAGGGTTAGATTAACTGCGTAGTAGGAGCATGGGCTGGCCCATCTTGACACCAAGATGGCTGACTGCTCTTTTAGGATTTTCTTAGGGTTTTGGTAACCTCTAATTAGAAAAGGGCTTGCTTTGTAAGGGTTTTGGACGCAAGTTGGATCGATAAAATTTGACTAATTTCGATTCTTCTTGTTAGGAGAGATACGAGCCTTTTTACTCGCCTCGGCAAGGGTTGTGAGCATTCTTGAGTCTCGTCCTAGATTTTTCAACCGACTTATCCATTAGAGTAATCACCTCTACGGAGTCATCGTTCTACCGTCTATTATCAAATCGTGTCGTTCGTTTGATTCTGGGTTCTACAATCCTAGGGTTCGACCACCTCGCTAGATCCTTGCGCAAACGTGCTCCAAGTCGTGAAACGAGTTGATCGAGGCGTATCAATTAGAGTAATCACCTCTGTGGAGTCGTCATTCTACCGTTTATAATCAAATCGTGTCATTCGTTTGATTCTGGGTTTCACAATCCAAGCGTTCGACCACCTCGCTAGATCCTTGCGCAAACGTGCTTCGTGTCTCGAAACGAGTTGATCGAGGACCGTATCAGTGATGTGTGCATGAATCAGAGCCCACGCAATGACCCGGTCCGAGTTCCATTAGGCCCAGTCACACGTGCATGAGCTATGATTTTCAAGGATCCCTCCAAGGCCTTGTTCGAATGGTCCAAGACTAGCATGGAGTCTATAGGAATATTGAAGGCTTAGAAAGAGACAAGCAAATCATATACACCATGATCCAAAACTACGAATAGTCAAGCGGGCCTCCAAGTGATTGGGCCGAGCAGGGTCTTTAGGCCTTAATGTTGGTTGGGGTTAGATTAACTGCGAAGTAGGAGCATGGGCTGGCCCATCTCAACACCAAGATGGCCGACTGCTCTTTTAGGGTTTTCTTAGGGTTTTACTTACCTCTAGCCTATAAAAGGGCTAGATTTGTAAGGGTTTTGGACACAAGTTGGATCAATAAAGTTGGATTAATTTCGATTCTTCTTGTTAAGAGAGATACAAGCCTTTTTACTTGCCTTGGCAAGGGTCGTGAGCAATCTTGCGTCTCATCCTAGATTGTTCTACCGACCTATCCATTGGAGTAATCACCTCTGTAGAGTCATCGTTCTACCACCTATAATTAAATCGTGTCATCCGTTTGATTCTAGATGCCGCAATCTAAGCGTTGGACCACCTCGCTAGATCCTTGTGCAAACGTGATTCGTGTCTCGAAACGAGTTGATCGAGGCATATCCATTAGTGTAATCACCTCTGTGGAGTCGTCGTTCTACCGCCTACAATGAAATCGTGTCGTCCGTTTGATTCTAGATGCCGCAATCCAAGCGTTGGACCACCTCGCTGGATCCTTGGGCAAACGTGCTACGTGTCTCGAAACGAGTTAATCGAGGCGTATCCATTAGAGTAAACACCTCTGTGGAGTCGTCGTTCAACCGCATATAATGAAATCATGTCGTCCGTTTGATTCTAGGTTCCACAATCCAAGCGTTGGACTACCTCGCTAGATCCTTGGGCAAATGTGCTACATGTCTCAAAACGAGTTAATCGAGGTGTATCCATTAGAATAATCACCTCTGTGGAGTGGTAGTTCTACCGCCTATAATCAAATCGGGTCGTCCGTTTGATTCTCGGTTCCGCAATCCAAGTGTTGGACAACGTCGCAAGATCCTTGAGCAAACGTGCTACGTGCCTAATACGAGTTGATCGAGTACCGCATTAGTGATGTGTATATGGATCAGGGCCCACCCATTGACCCGGTCCGAGTTCCATTGGGCCCAGTCACACGTGCACGAGCCATGCTTTTGAAGGAGTCCTTCCAAGGCCTTGTTCGAATGGTCCAAGACCAACACGGAGTCCATAGGGATATTGAAGGCCTAGAAGGAGACAAGCAAATCATCTACACCGTGATCCAAGCCCTTGGAGAATCAAGCGGGCCTCCAATTGATTGGGTCGAGTAGGGTCTTTAGGCCCTAATTTTTCTTAGGGTTAGATTAACTGCGTAGTAGGAGCATGGGCCGGCCCATCTTGACACCAAGATGGCTGACTGCTCTTTTAGGATTTTCTTAGGGTTTTAGTAACCTCTAATTAGAAAAAGGGCTTGCTTTGTAAGGGTTTTGGACGCAAGTTGGATCTATAAAGTTTGACTAATTTCGATTCTTCTTGTTAAGAGAGATTCGAGCCTTTTTACTTGCCTCGGCAAGGGTTGTGAGCATTCTTGAGTCTCGTCCTAGATTTTTCAACCGACCTATCCATTAGAGTAATCACCTCTGTGAAGTCATCGTTCTACCGTCTATTATCAAATCGTGTTGTCCGTTTGATTCTGGGTTTCGCAATCCAAGCGTTCGACCACCTCGCTAGATCCTTGCGCAAACGTATCAGTGATGTGTGCATGAATCAGAGCCCACACAATGACCCGGTCCGAGTTCCATTAGGCCCAGTCACACGTGCATGAGCTATCATTTTCAAGGATCCCTCCAAGGCCTTGTTCGAATGGTCCAAGACTAATATGGAGTCCATAGGAATATTGAAGGCTTAGAAAGAGACAAGCAAATCATATACACCATAATCCAAAACTACGAATAGTCAAGCGGGCCTCCAAGTGATTGGGCCGAGCAGGGTCTTTAGGCCTTAATGTTGGTTGGGGTTAGATTAACTGCGTAGTAGGAGCATGGGCCAGCCCATCTCAACACCAAGATGGCCGACTGCTCTTTTAGGGTTTCCTTAGGGTTTTACTTACCTCTAGCCTATAAAAGGGCTAGATTTGTAAGGGTTTTGGACACAAGTTGGATCAATAAAGTTTGATTAATTTCGATTCTTCTTGTTAATAAAGATTCGAGCCTTTTTACTTGCCTTGGCAAGGGTTGTGAGCAATCTTGCGTCTCGTCCTATATTGTTCTACCGACCTATCCATTAGAATAATCACCTCTGTAGAGTCGTCGTTCTACCGCCTATAATTAAATCGTGTCGTCCGTTTGATTCTAGATGCCGCAATCCAAGCGTTGGACCACCTCGCTAGATCCTTGTGCAAACGTGCTACGTGTCTCGAAACGAGTTGATCGAGGTGTATCCATTAGAGCAATCACCTCTGTGGAGTCGTAGTTCTACCGCCTATAATCAAATCGTGTCGTCCGTTTAATTCTCGGTTCCGCAATCCAAGTGTTGGACCACCTCGCGAGATCTTGAGCAAATGTGCTACGTGCCTTGAAAAGTTGATCGAGGACCGTATCAGTGATGTGTGTTTGGATCAGGGCCCACCCAATGACCCGGTCCGATTTCCATTGGGCTCAGTGACACGTGCACGAGCCATGGTTTTCAAGAAATACCTCCAAGGCCTTGTTCGAATGGTCCAAGACCAACACAGAGTCCATAGCGATGTTGAAGGCCTAGAAGGAGACAAGCAAATCATCTACACCATGATCCAAGTCCATGGAGAGTCAAGAAGCCTCCAAGTGATTGAGCAGAGTAGGGTCTTTAGGCCTTAATGTTGCTTAGGGTTAGATTAACTGCGTAGTGGAAGCATGGGCCGGCCCACCTTGAAACCTAGATGTCCGACTGCTCTTTTAGGGTTTTCTTAGGGTTTTAGTAGCCTCTAACCTATAAAATGGCTTGCTTTGTAAGGGTTTTGGGCACAAGTCGGATCAATAATGTTTTATTAATTTCGATTCTTCTTGTTAAGAGAGATTCGAGCCTTTTTACTTGCCTTGTCAAGGGTTGTGAGCAATCTTGCGTCTCGTCCTAGATTGTTCTACCGACCTATTCATTAGCGTAATCACCTTTGTACAGCCGTCTTTCTACCGCCTATAATCAAATCGTGTCGTCTGTTTGTTTCAAGGTTCCGCAATCCAAGTGTTGGAGCACCTCACTAGATCCTTGGGCAAATGTGTTACGTTTCTCGAAACGAGTGGATCGAGGACCGTATCAGTGATGTGTGCATGGATCAAGGCCCACGCAATGACCCGGTCCACGTGCTTGAGCCAAGCTTTTTATGGAATCCCTCCAAGGCCTTGTTCAAATGGTCCAAGACCAACATGGAGTCCATAGGGATATTGAAGGCCTAGAAGGAGACAAGCAAATCATCGACACCGTGATCCAAGCCCGCGGAGAGTCAAGCTGGCCTCCAAGTGATTGGGCTCAATATGGTCTTTAGGCTTTAATGTTGCTTAGGGTTAGATTAACTGCGTAGTAGAAGCATGGGCCGGCCCATCTTGACACCAAGATGGCTGACTGCTCTTTTAGAGTTTCTTTAGGGTTTTAGTAACCTCTAGCCTATAAAAGGGCTTGCTTTGTAAACGTTTTGGAAACAAGTTCGATCAATAAAGTTTGATCAATTCCGATTCTTCTTGTTAAGAGAGATTCGAGCCTTTTTACTTGCCTTGGCAAGGGTTGTGAACAATCTTGTGTCTCATCCTAGATTGTTTTATCGATCTATCCATTAGAGTAATTACCTCTGTGGAGTCGTCGTTCTACCGCCTATAATGAAATCGTGTTGTCCCGTTTGATTCTAGGTTTCGCAATCCAAGCGTTGGACCACCTCGCTAGATCCTTGGGCAAACGTGCTACGTGTCTCGAAATGAGTTGATCGAGGTTATCCATTAGAATAATCACCTCTGTGGAGTCGTAGTTCTACCGCCTATAATCAAATCGTGTCGTCCGTTTGATTCTCGGTTCCGCAATCCAAGCGTTGGACAACCTCGCGAAATCCTTGAGCAAACGTGCTACGTGCCTCGAAACGAGTTGATCGAGGACCGCATCAGTGGTGTGTGTATGGATCAGGGCCCACCCAATGACCCGGTCCGAGTTCCATTGGGCCCAGTCACACGTGCACGAGCCATGGTTTTCAAGGAATCCCTCCAAGGCCTTGTTCGAATGGTCCAAGACCAACATGGAGTCCATAGGGATATTGAAGGCCTAGAGGGAGACAAGCAAATCATCTACGCCGTGATCCAAGCCCTTGGAGAATCAAGCGGGCCGAGTAGGGTCTTTAGGCCCTAATGTTGATTAGGGTTAGATTAACTGCGTAGTAGGAGCATGGGCCTGCCCAACTTGACACCAAGATGGCCGGCTGCTCTTTTAGGGTTTCCTTAGGGTTTTAGTAACCTCTAACTTAGAAAAGGGATTGCTCTGTAAGGGTTTTGGACGCAAGTTTGATCAATAAAGGGTTGTGAGCAATTAAGAGAGATTCGAGCCTTTTTACTTGCCTTGGCAAGGGTTGTGAGCAATCTTGCGTCTCGTCCAATATTGTTCTACCGACCTATCCATTAGAATAATCACCTCTGTAGAGTCGTCGTTCTACCGCCTATAATTAAATCGTGTCGTCCGTTTGATTCTAGATGCCGCAATCCAAGCGTTGGACCACCTCGCTCGATCCTTGGGCAAACGTGCTACGTGTCTCGAAACGAGTTGATCGAGGTGTATCTATTAGAGCAATCACCTCTGTGGAGTCGTAGTTCTACCGCCTATAATCAAATCGTGTCGTCCGTTTAATTCTCGGTTCCGCAATCCAAGTGTTGGACCACCTCGCGAGATCTTGAGCAAATGTGCTACGTGCCTTGAAAAGTTGATCGAGGACCGTATCAGTGATGTGTGTATGGATCAGGGCCCACCCAATGACCCGGTCCGATTTCCATTGGGCTCAGTGACACGTGCACGAGCCATGGTTTTCAAGAAATACCTCCAAGGCCTTGTTCGAATGGTCCAAGACCAACACAGAGTCCATAGCGATGTTGAAGGCCTAGAAGGAGACAAGCAAATCATCTACACCATGATCCAAGTCCATGGAGAGTCAAGAAGCCTCCAAGTGATTGAGCAGAGTAGGGTCTTTAGGCCTTAATGTTGCTTAGGGTTAGATTAACTGCGTAGTGGAAGCATGGGCCGGCCCACCTTGAAACCTAGATGTCCGACTGCTCTTTTAGGGTTTTCTTAGGGTTTTAGTAGCCTCTAACCTATAAAATGGCTTGCTTTGTAAGGGTTTTGGGCACAAGTCGGATCAATAATGTTTTATTAATTTCGATTCTTCTTGTTAAGAGAGATTCGAGCCTTTTTACTTGCCTTGTAAAGGGTTGTGAGCAATCTTGCGTCTCGTCCTAGATTGTTCTACCGACCTATTCATTAGCGTAATCACCTTTGTACAGCCGTCTTTCTACCGCCTATAATCAAATCGTGTCGTCTGTTTGTTTCAAGGTTCCGCAATCCAAGTGTTGGAGCACCTCACTAGATCCTTGGGCAAATGTGTTACGTTTCTCGAAACGAGTGGATCGAGGACCGTATCAGTGATGTGTGCATGGATCAAGGCCCACGCAATGACCCGGTCCACGTGCTTGAGCCAAGCTTTTTATGGAATCCCTCCAAGGCCTTGTTCAAATGGTCCAAGACCAACATGGAGTCCATAGGGATATTGAAGGCCTAGAAGGAGACAAGCAAATCATCGACACCGTGATCCAAGCCCGCGGAGAGTCAAGCTGGCCTCCAAGTGATTGGGCTCAATATGGTCTTTAGGCTTTAATGTTGCTTAGGGTTAGATTAACTGCGTAGTAGAAGCATGGGCCGGCCCATCTTGACACCAAGATGGCTGACTGCTCTTTTAGAGTTTCTTTAGGGTTTTAGTAACCTCTAGCCTATAAAAGGGCTTGCTTTGTAAACGTTTTGGAAACAAGTTTGATCAATAAAGTTTGATCAATTCCGATTCTTCTTGTTAAGAGAGATTCTAGCCTTTTTAGTTGCCTTGGCAAGGGTTGTGAACAATCTTGTGTCTCATCCTAGATTGTTTTATCGATCTATCCATTAGAGTAATTACCTCTGTGGAGTCGTCGTTCTACCGCCTATAATGAAATCGTGTTGTCCCGTTTGATTCTAGGTTTCGCAATCCAAGCGTTGGACCACCTCGCTAGATCCTTGGGCAAACGTGCTACGTGTCTCGAAACGAGTTGATCGAGGTTATCCATTAGAATAATCACCTCTGTGGAGTCGTAGTTCTACCGCCTATAATCAAATCGTGTCGTCCGTTTGATTCTCGGTTCCGCAATCCAAGCGTTGGACAACCTCGCGAAATCCTTGAGCAAACGTGCTACGTGCCTCGAAACGAGTTGATCGAGGACCGCATCAGTGGTGTGTGTATGGATCAGGGCCCACCCAATGACCCGGTCCGAGTTCCATTGGGCCCAGTCACACGTGCACGAGCCATGGTTTTCAAGGAATCCCTCCAAGGCCTTGTTCGAATGGTCCAAGACCAACATGGAGTCCATAGGGATATTGAAGGCCTAGAGGGAGACAAGCAAATCATCTACGCCGTGATCCAAGCCCTTGGAGAATCAAGCGGGCCGAGTAGGGTCTTTAGGCCCTAATGTTGATTAGGGTTAGATTAACTGCGTAGTAGTAGCATGGGCCTGCCCAACTTGACACCAAGATGGCCGGCTGCTCTTTTAGGGTTTCCTTAGGATTTTAGTAACCTCTAACTTAGAAAAGGGATTGCTCTGTAAGGGTTTTGGATGCAAGTTTGATCAATAAAGGGTTGTGAGCAATTAAGAGAGATTCGAGCCTTTTTACTTGCCTTGGCAACGGTTGTGAGCAATCTTGAGTCTCGTCCTAGATTTTTCAACCGACCTGTCCATTAAAGTAATCACCTCTGTGGAGTCGTCATTCTACCGTCTATAATCAAATCGTGTCGTCCGTTTGATTCTGGGTTCCGCAATCCAAGCGTTCGACCACCTCGCTAGATCCTTGCGCAAACGTGCTACGTGTCTTGGAACGAGTTGATCGAGAACCGTATCAGTGATGTGTGCATGGATCAGAGCCCACGCAATGACCCGGTCCGAGTTCCATTAGGCCCAGTCACACGTACATGAGCTATGATCTTCAAGGAATCTCTCCAAGGCCTTGTTCGAATGGTCCAAGACTAACATGGAGTCCATAGGAATATTGAAGGCTTAGAAAGAGACAAGCAAATCATATACACCATGATCCAAAACCATGAATAGTCAAGCGGGCCTCCAAGTGATTGGGCCAAGTAGGGTCTTTAGGCCTTAATGTTGGTTAGGGTTAGATTAACTGCGTAGTAGGAGCATGGGCCGGCCCATCTCAACACCAAGATGGCCGACTGCTCTTTTAGGGTTTCCTTAGGGTTTTACTTACCTCTAGCCTATAAAAGGGCAAGATTTGTAAGGATTTTGGACACAAGTTGGATCAATAAAGTTTGATTAATTTCGATTCTTCTTCTTAAGAGTGCTTCGAGCCTTTTTACTTGCCTTGGCAAGGGTCGTGAGCTATCTTGCCTTCCCTATTTTCCATCGTATTGAGGTATTCGAGTATTCCAACCCTTTAGTTCGTTGATTGGAATTTCAAGGACGAAATTCTTTTAAGGAGGGGAGATTGTGACCCCCCAACTTTTAAGATGATATTGTTTTACGGTTTCTTTAGTTCATTTTATTTTAAAACATTATTTTGTTTCAAGGAAGATATTAAAGTTATTTCTTTGGGTTTGATTTAAAACCTTATTTTGTTTTAAAAGACTAGAAACCCTAAAATTTTAATCAAAAATCCTAGTTTACTTGTGACTATGTTTAAATCCCTCATATTTGACTCAAAACCCTAATTTTATTCTATAAAATTCTAAAATTCATCACATTTTTCTTAAAATTCCTTTTATTTGGAAATTATTCATTTATTAGGGCCTTACTACTCAAGCACCCCACAATAAGTGCAAATGAACCTAGAAAGTAGGGTTTCACTTTTCGTTTTCAAGATTGGAGCAAATTAGGGTTTTTGCGATTTTTCGCCAGATGATTTTTCAGTATGGAGCGTGTGAGAACCCTGAAAATAGATATATAAGCCACTGCATTTTTCATTTGTATTTCTTTTATTTCTTAATAATTTCTAGCATTACTTTTACTTGTTCGCAATTAAGTACGTAAGAAAAATCGGTTTATGTGAAAAATAATATAATTTTCCTAAGTTATGAAATTTCTTGGTTTTGTTAAACTAAAGTAATGTCTTTAGAGTTAGATTAAATTTTTCGCCTTAACATAAAATGTTAGAATACTTAAATTCCTTTATGCAAAATTAATGATACTTGAGCCGATTAATCTTATTACTTTAAAATAAATTACTCAAAACTCAATGATTAATTCCAATTAGTTGCTAGCATTATAGGTTAAAAAGGAAAATTTTCACGGTAAGACGAAATCAATGAATTTTAGATAAATATTATACAAGTATGCGAAACTTACTCAAGGCATGAAATTTTGATAATTATAGTCTTATCCTTCTTTGTTTTCACAATAAGTGCGTAAAAATAATTTTTATGTGCAAACTGACACACTTGTATTAAATTATTATTTCACTTGACTTTATATTACTAAATTGATAAATTTCGAGTTAGACTAACTCTATCTCTTGAGAATAAATAATTGGAAATTCTGATAACTAATTTAATCGCTAAATAATGTTAGGAATTACTAGGAACCTTAATATTAAATTTTTAATCGATAAATATTCAATAAAGAAAATGGTTTAAGTATACTAGTGTATAATTAGGCGTTCAAATCACACTTGGGGATAATTTTTGGTTTTAAGATTAGAATGGAGAATTTAAGTAGAGGTTAGGAAGCAAAGTGAAAAGACTAAAATGCCTTACAACCACAACATTTCCATGCAAAACCAAACAATCCCTCTGACAGCATTTCAATCACCGCCCCAATCGGCCAATCATATTTTCACCAATTCTATACGCAACCATTTCCTACACTCAAACCCTTCTCCAAAACCGCGGCACCATATCTCTACCTTTTCGTTCCTATATCACAAACCACCATTCCATTTCCTCTGCACAAAATCCCCTCAGACCACAACACTTTCTCTCCACAACCACATTTCCTCTTTGTCTCGTTATCATCGACAAAGAGGAACCGAGGGAAGAAGCCGTGAGCTGCAAAATTTTCTGGTTTTGCCGAGAGCTGGAGTGAAACCAGGGAGAAAATCGTGAGTGAGCTTCACCATTCTGCACCTCCATCTCCACCAGCTGCAACCAGTTCTCAGCCGCAACCACTGCAACCGCAACCAACCCTCCAAGCCGTGCGTGAGAGCCGAGAGGTAATTGCTGGGCTTAGCTTGTAATTGCTGGACCAGACTTCTTGTGCGTAGGCTTAGCTTGTATCTGAGGTAATTGCTGGGCTAAATTAGGTTAATTACTAATAGATAAAGACATATCAGAGCCTGCATGTGTTGCTTGTGCAATCGGTTGATGAATTCAAGACACTAGAAAATTCTGTTTTGATGAAAATGTTTTTGCCGAGGAACTGGTTTGGAAATGTAGCTTTATTTTTGCTTCCCTGTGACAATCTGAACTTAAAGATGTGTCTCCCTAACTTAAGACAAGATGAATAAGTTAGTTCCAGCTTTGCATGTTGATTTTAAACCATCGGATGAGACATTAGAAAAAAGAAAAATCTGACTAGATGGCTAAATGGTTCGGCCGAGAGATTAACAAGGTAATGCAGTTTCTAATCTGTCCAATTTTGATAACCTGAGGTTGAGATCATGATTAGTTAACTAAAAAGTGAAAGATTAAGTTGATTAGGGTGTTGTATGTGGAATCTAGACTCGGATGATGATGTTAAGGCATAAGAAAATTCTGTTTTGAAAAGAAAATGGTTGACCGAGAATTGATTAAGAATTTCATGATGTAATCTGCTTTGTTGTGATGATCAAAACCTGAGATTATGATTAGTTAACTTAAACTTGGATGATTAATACGATTAAGGCTTTGCATGTTGAATTTGAGAATCTAAAACCATGTTTTAGCCAAGGAAAAGTTGGATTTATAAAACCCTAAGTGCTGGAAAGGTATTGATGGCCGAGGGTTATGAAGCAGAATTTTCAGTTTGTCTTTGGAAATTTTAATTGGTTTCTGGAAATTTATTTTATTTTTTTTCCCTTGGAATATAATGGTTTAGAAATACATAGGAGATGTAAATTTTAAGTTGTGTAAGTTGTTTAGCAATAAAATATTGGATATATTCAAAGATTGAACCAAAAATGTTGGCATATAAATGCTAGAATTTTTTTGTGATAGCCGAAGGTTGAGTTGGAATCTCAGCTTGGTTTTGAAATTTTTTCTTTGAAACATAATGGTTGGAAATGCCTGGAATATGTTGTTTTAGAGTTCTATAAGAAATGTATGGATGGTTTGAATAAAAACCTTATGGTGTTAAAAGAGAAAAAGGAGTTTTTCACAAGTGAAAAATGAGTTTTCAGATTTTCGGATTTCACTGACCAGTCTCAGTAAAATACTTATATCTTGGTGTAGGAAAATCCGTTTAAGGTGCCGTCAGTGGCATTTGAAACTAGAATCATGGGCCTTTGTTCTGTAGAAATTTTATATTTTTCCTCCATGTGTACTGCTGTCCGTGACTCCTCACGATAGGCTGTCCTGCTTGAATGTCCTGTTTCTTCATGAAACTGAATTTTGACTTGGATCGAACATTTAGCTTATTTGTGATTTGAATTCCTGATTGAATTGTGGTTGGAAGTGATTGATGGTTGTCAAGGGCTAATGATTGATGAAGCCCTTGGCCATTTGAATGATTTTATAAATATTAAAGGATGATGAACTTTAATTGCTGGAATTTCTTGGAGGCCTTACCTTCATTTTGTTTTAGTTAAGATGTGATATGAGCTTGCCAAAACCAAGTGCTAATGATTGATGAAGCCTTGGTCATTCGTTTTATTCTTGATCAGAATTGAATCTGTTGAAACCTAGGGCTAATGATTGACGAAGCCCTAGTGAGATTTCTATTTGAAATGTGAGTTGGTCTTATTGACAAATCTGAAATATTATGTGCTTGTAAATCGGAATCGTAAGGAATTCATTTTGGTCCTGTGAACTTGAGAAGTTTTTAAGTAAGCTATTTAAATATATCTTCACTCTAGTATGGTACGATAGAACTTAGCACTGAAGGTTAAAGTTAGAAATTTCGTGTAGGGATTTTCTAAACCTTGCCAACTTGAAATTTTCCTTTAGCTCAAACTAGCCTTGATAGTTATAGAAAATAATTTCTCTAGCTTTTGAAAACCTTAAGTCTTATTTTAATTCCTTTTCTTTCTTTAAGATTTGCCCTTGGATAGTTGTCGGTAGGAAAAGTTCCAAAATAAGAATTTTAATAACTTTAATTAAAAATGTAGAAACTTGCTCGGCAAGAAACTTTATTTTAGGTAAAATAGTTTTAGTGATAATTTTTGCAAGAACCGTAGCTTTAAAGAAATTTTCAAGGTATCTTTCTAGCTTTGATGTTAAGAGGTTTGTCGACTTATTTCAAGAAAATAATACTAGTTACCCTTTTATAAGGAAAAATATCTCAAGAAAAACTATAAGATACATTTCTACTACTTTTGTCAAGCTTCAACCTAAGTAGATTCTTGAATTTACTATGGGAAAGTAAACTAATAATATATTAGATAAACCTCGATGTGTATAAGCTTAAAAACTGAATAGAAACTCATAGTTTCAAATTTTGGTACTCTAGGATATTGCGAGGATGCGGAATTCGATTCCCAATTTGACATCTAAACTTCACTCTTGGTGAGTGTCCCTGCTTGTTCTATGCTTACTTGGTTAAAGTGCTTTCTTGACTCAATATGTGATAATTTGCAAACTAGTTTTTGATCCATCGAAGTGAGCAGTGTGTACTTTATCGCACTAGCCGTTCGAGTGGTGACTTGCGTGAATCATTTTCTCATGAATCTAAACGCAGTAACGTCGTTGGGTGAATCCCTCGACGCATGAATGTGACTGCAATCACGTTGTTGGGTGAATCCCTCGACGCATGAATCTAACTACAATAACGTCGTTGGGTGAATCCCTCGACCAATCATCTACGGGTATATCTCGAGTATACTGCGTCCTTAGTCGGTGTTCGGGCCCGGGACAGGGGTATGAACGGTGACGGGTTAGGAGTAAAAATGAGTGGATCTACATGGACTATAAGTAGTGAGAGTTGACGGAGGGTCAACTACGATGAATTGTGATCCAGCAAGGGGAATGGCTCCCGAGAGCCCCTGTATCCTACCTTGTGCTGTTATACGCTTTCTTAATTATTGAATCTTAATGCTCGTTACTTGCCTTATGTGATTGCATGCTTTGGGGCACCACTGAGTTTTAGCTCACCCCACGTTTATTTGTTTTCCTTAACAGGTGCTGGAAATTGAAAGCTTTGAAACTTACTCATGTTTGCCTTTTGGAATGTATTTGAATACTAAGACTTATTTTGTGGGCTGTAATGCGTTAATTGAGATTGTCGCGCCCCATTTTTTGATAAAATAAATAAATGGTTTAAAAATATATTTTGTTATTGGAAAATGAATCGTGATTTGAAAGAAAAATGGGTCTAAATGGGACTTTTGAAAATGCGACGATTTGACCCAAGAAAAATAGTTCAAAAAGGGTTTTTATATGAGAAATGGAGTCGCCACTTGGTATAGAGTTAGGGCGTACCAAGTCACCCAAAAAGTGAATTTTTTAAGGAAAAAAAAGTAAGAAACCCTTTTGAACGACTCCTAGTCCACGCAAACAAAGAAAAAGATTCGGGAGTCACATTTGACGAAGGGGAAGGCAAGGATAAAAATCCAAGGCACCCCTTCGACCTAGCCAAGGCTAGTTGCGTTGATTTAATCAAAGATTTTCTTATTTTAATCAAAGAATTTATTACATTTGGATGTGCTACATGAATGCAAACCCTAGACCTAGGGGTATTGGGGGAAATTTCTCTTCAAAGGTTGAGTGGTGCCAATCACATTAATTGTGAAGCCCAATAACGATCCTTTTGAAGAGGCCACGAATAATGCGAGTGGGATGCAAATGAATGGAATGCATGTATGCAATGTGAGGACATTGAGTTTGAAAAAGTAATAAAAGACAATAATATGTAAGTGAAAATGTGCACGTGAGTGGGCAAGGTGCGGTATGTGAAATGATAATATGAAGTGCATGTGTGCAAGTGAAGAAAAAAGTGTTCGTGTGCAAGTGAAGGGATAAAAGGTGTACGTGTGCAAATGGGAGGAAAAAATGAAAGTGTAATGATAGAGTGGATGCATGAACCTAGGGAATTCATGCATAATGGGTACGGGGAGACCTAAATCGTGACTCAATTTGCCCTTTGATAGAGAGGATACAAGCGTGCTAAGGCTTAGAAAAAGCCACACTCGTCTATATCCCATATTTAAGGGGACTCTCAAGCAAATGAACCCTATAACTAGCATGTAATGCAAAAATCCTAAAATGGAGGGAAAAGGGGGTCGAGGGGCATGCAAAAATGATAAAACTAAGGAAAATGCGTGATATGTGGTGAACAAGCAAATGATATACTAACGAGGAAAATCCCTAAGGGTCTAGCGTTGGACTAGCCCATTCTATGAATTCCGACTAGCGTTGGACTAGTGGAAACGATAAAAGAAGCCACAACTAGCGTTAGACTAGTGTGGTGACGTACATTCATCCATTCCATTCATTCATGGTTATGAAAGCAAGTAGACATGCCAAAACGCTCGTAAACACGTAGCACGTAGCACTTAGCATGCTCGACTAGATGCAAGAGTCTACTAAAGCAATTTAACATGTAACAGCAAAAGCAAGCGACCAAGGGGAAGGGGAAGTGGACCAAATGCTCTCCGAGCCCTATCTATTACAAGCCAAGAGGTGTACACATACCCCATTAATAAAAACTTAAATAAAAAGCAAAAGTAAATGGCATAAATAAAAGAAATTAAGGAAAGGCTCAGAAAGCAAAGTAGACATGTATTTCTCACGTAGCACGTTGGTTCACATAGGAGAGACACAAAAGATAAAAGAAGATATACCGCCCTTGAAATGAAGCTCTAATAGAGTGAAATCAACTTATTTATCCTCCAAAATAAAAGAAATGGTCAAGGCACCAATTTATTTGAAGAAATTAAAGAAAATATGCAAACACGGGCTCACATGGTCATAAAGCTCTTAAATTCATGCATGAAGTGCAATTTAAACAAAGCAAGGTGGCTAATTGGAATCAAACAAACAATGAAGTTGCAGAAATTAAAACTACCAAGGACCAAATTGATGAAATTATTTAATTGATTGGGTCCTAGTGGAACCAGGAGAGACTTGGGGGGCCAGAATGTAAAATTTGAAAGATCTTCATGCATGCAATCTACGTAGAAGAAGAATTTCTGCAACAAAACAATTTCTGCAATGCCAAAACAGCTGCACTTCCTCATAATTTGTGACTCTGACAAACAAAAACATTCCAATCTTCTAGCATAACTTGCCAACACCAACTCAGTCAACTAGTGTTTGTTAAACAGAAATTCTGGAGCAAAATGTGCAAACATTTGATATTCAAAAGCTACTGCAATTGAAAGCAACTTTTCGGCAAAACAAGATTCATGCAGCCCTTTGGTCCTTTCCCAATCAAACATGGCTACAACTTAACAACAATGGGATTCTTGGAGTACTTCATGCAGGTTTCATGCAACAAAAACAAGACAAGAAGCTTCTACAACCAAATTCTATTAAACTTCAACAACCGAAAAGTGAAAATTACTGCACTTTGTTCCTACCATGTTTGCTGCAACTTTTCTTAGTTTCACATTCCAAGACCAGATTCATATTCAAACATATGCCTTAACCAAAGCTTTCTTGATCTAACATCCAAACTTTGAACTAAACAAGCAAGACATGAATCTGATGTCCCAACAAGCAAAGACATGGGAAGGAACTCACACATGGAAAGAACTGATGCAAAAATCTGGAAGCAACATTCATGTAAAAAGATATGGTTTGGCAATCTGAAATTCACTTTTTCAGCAAAGCATTCGAACATGAACTCAGCATTTCAACCCCAAACATGCAAACCCAACACCAATCGATCACTGCCCCTTTCCACACCAAAACAGAAAAACTAAAGCTTCTTTGAGTAACAAACTCCAGCCATAGGATTTTCAACATGAAACCCCTGATTTGAAACCCAAACTAGCAGAAAGTGAGACTTACACCTCTTATCGCTAAAAAACTTGACAAGCAAGACCTCACGAACCCAAAAAAAAAACAACCAACGAAACAATAAGACAGCCAAACATGATAAAAATCAAGGAGCCCAGCAAAATATCACAAGATTCATGCCTTTTAGATTTGGTTTCTCATGAATACAGCGTTAAAACAAAAAGGGGAGAAGCAAAAACGATTACCTGAATTGCTAGGCCCGAAGCAAGAGTTTCTGCAGTGATTTCGTTCCAATCCGCGACTGGTGCAACAGAGGCAAAGCAGCTCTTTTCGTGGCCAGATTGGGCGATTGTCCGATTGTTTTCCCTTCAAGATGTATCAATAGAAATTGTTCCCTTCACTTTGTAGACTAAGCAGAAATTGATAGCTTCACGAATGAAGCTAAATCAGGGAAGAAATTTTTGTGAAAGTGGGCTGAAGAATCAGCCTTATGGTGGGTTTCGCTCCTTCACACTTTTCATCAGCCGTTCTTCGACCCTCCTTCCCTAAAATCTCTCTGTTTCCTTCCCTACTAACCCCGGTTTCTTCCCAACCTCCCTGATTCTCTCTTGCTCTCTTTTTGTTTCCTTCAATCTTCCTCAGACTTCATTCTCAGAAACTAGCCGTCTGCTCTCTTTTTCTGGTTTCCTCTTGTGCCGTCAAAACCTCCCAAAACCTCTCTAGCCTTCAAAGTTCAGACTTTTTCCTCTCGCTCCCCAAGCTTCTTTAGCTTTTATCTGCCTTTTCACTACAGCCCCTAGCCGTCCAGACTTCAGCCCCGATTTCTCTTGTTATCCGTCCTATCTTCCTCCTCTCCCGCTGTGTTTTTTTCCTTTGCTGTTGTCGACCTTCCCTCCCTCTCCGTAACTCTCTCGTATCTCCTCTCTTCTCCCCCTTGCGGCTGTCATTCTTTTTCTTTTATATCCCAGTTTCTAACCCTAAAACCCCTTCTCAAAAGCTAACCGATACTTGAAAAATCATCTATAACCCATATTTACTCATGAAAATTATCCTGGAGATTTTTCTAATAAAGAAAATGCGGAAAAAGGCGGGCGATAAATAACTCCACTTAAACTTTCTAATATTGTAACACTAGAGGTTTGCTAATCATTCAAACTTACTAAACCTTTGTAATTAAAACAAATCCTATATTTACTTACGTCAAGGCACACACTAGAATACCGAATATAAATTATAGCTTGAACCTTATAATAATAATACGTAAACTAGGATTTCCAAACTTAACCGAATTAGGGTTTCCTTCCTAGCCATAAAACCCTATTTTTTCCACACCGACTATCAACTAACCCTAATATCGACTTACGATCGGACTGGGGCCTCACAATCTCCCCCACTTAGGACAATTTCGTCCTCGAAATTAATTCGTTGATCAAAGCGTACCTTCAAAACCTGCCGAAGGGTCAATCGCCTCCTGTTGACCCATTGCATAGACTCTGGCTGGCCCTTTGGGTCGATTTTCCCCTGCATTTGACGGCTTAGCTGTAGTCCCTTCAGTCGGTGGCTTAGGTTTCTCCTTTTGTGACTTAGGGCACTGGGCGATCAGATGTTCTGCACTACCACACTTATAGCATCTTCGGATCGAACTGTTCTTCCAACAGTTTTCGTCAGTGTGATTGGCCCCACAGAAACCACAGATTGGCTTAACGCCTGCACTTGGCCCTCCACGCTGGGCACTCCTCTGGGGCTCTTGCCCTACTCGACCTCTTCCATAATTACCCTGGTTTAGGGTTCCTGCGGGTCGGGGACCATCTGTTCCATGACTCTTCTTAGAAGGTAACTCACTTTGCGAGCTCTGTCCAGTCACAAAATGGCTCGAATCGGGTTGTCTTCGTTTCCTCTCATTAAAGGATTTTACCTGTCCCCTAGCTGTCTCAATCCGCTGTGCCTTTTCCAGTGCCTGGCCAAACGTGTCCAACTGAGCAGCTGCCAGTGCCTCCTGGATCTCCACATTTAAACCTTGAACGAAGCGGCGGATTCGTTTTCGCTCCGTTAGCACCAATTCCGGGGCAAAACGGGAGAGCTTTGTGAACTGGGTCTCGTACTCCGCTACACTCAGTGTCCCTTGACGCAAACGGATAAAATCATCTTCCCGTTTCTCTTGTACGATGGGTGGTAAATATTTTTCATTAAACTCTCGCGTAAAGTTAATCCAGGTCCAGGGGGTCTGTTCCCGCTCCCACTTGGCTCTGATCACATTCCACCAGGCTCGAGCGGCCCCCTCAAACTGGAAAACAGCAAAAGAAATCTGCCGCCCCTCCGAATACCTAAGTGCGGCAAATATATCTAGCATACGGTCCATCCAGGTTTCTGCTAAATCAGGATTAGGTCCTCCTATGAACTTAGGAGGTGCAAACTTTTGGAACCGTTCTAGGGCACGGTCCTCGCCCTCATGATTATGTCCCGGATTATGTCCAGGGTTTCCAACAGCATTCCCATGGCCCTGACCCTGTTGGTCAATCATACGTTCCATCAAGTCAGCCATTCGCTGGATGGCTGTAGCTACTTGGTCTGGTTCTTGTTCATGTTCCATTTCAGGGCTTCGTCCTCGCCCTCTACCTCTACCTCGAGTACCGGAGGCCATCTAAATGTCAAAAGTCTATGGACCCAAGCATAGCGTGTATTTAGTATTCAAACTAGAAACAAAACAAAAACACAAAATAGATACACGAAAGGTACGCAAAGGATAGGTGCAAAAGATAATACTCGAATATATACATTTATTTACAAAGTCACACCAAAAGATTTACACATTACCCGACCTCCAGTCGGTACAAAACCCAATATACACGAGCACTCCGGCTCCAAAATGTAGTCAATCACCGGGTAACAAAAGAAACCAGGCATACTGGTTATAACAAAATAAACATGGCAGATATAACAAAATAAACATATCAGATAGTCAAAAGGAAATCCCATCAACGGCCCTACGCGCCTCCCCTACGGAACCTACCTAATCCACTAGCACCGCCCCGGCGGCCCTAGGGTGCAAACCTAAAGAATAGGTCCAAATAGCTAACTTCAATATTAAGTAAGAACCAAATCGATTCACACTGGGACTGGCCATCTCCAAGTGCAATCAACTCAATCCCCACTTTGCCCTATGGAAAAATTACAAAAGTCAATATCAAAATCTTAGCATTCAATATTTACCTTAATAGTCAAGTATCCCACAGTCCGGCATCCTAAACTTCAAGCCTAAGATACACTACAGAGATCTGAAGCCTAAGCTCTGATACCAACTGTGACGACCCCACTTCTCCCAAGGGCGAACCCAAGGGTATCGGCGGGCCGCCTGCCTAGCTCGCGCCAGGACTCAAAACTTAAAGTTCGAAAGAGCACTAAAAATAATATATACAATCCCAAAAGAGTTATAATTACATTCTCCAAAAGTATCGAGTCAAACCACCAAAACAAAAACAAACATCCTAACTGTTCAACTATTACAAGCCAAACTAACTATACTAGTATACGAGCCAAAAGTCCCCGCGTCGGCCCCTGCTAAGGAAAACAAAAGGAATGGGGTAAGCTATATGCTTAGTAAGTAAACAGGGGCGAAAGCGTAAATTTCAAGCAACAGTTACACAATAAGAGTAAAGCAAAAGCAGAAAAGTAACATCACATAATAAGGATACAGGTGGCTCCAAAGCCAACTCATGTGCCATGCGTGATCTCCTGCCGACACTCCGTCGACCACAAATAATAGTCCGTAGAACTTCACTTGTACACCCACCGACACCTTATCACCCTCACTGGCCAGTCACCTCACAAACTTGCCCGGGCGAACGAAATCACAAACTTGAGCTTGAGTCACAAGCTCGGGTCACAAACTTGGTCACCTTCTCGGTGAATCGGATTCACAAAATTGGTTCATAAAATGAACCTACAAACTTGGTGACCTCAGACTAAGTTGGACTGCCTTCGACCAAGCCCTAACCGGCTCGAATAGTCCAACCAGGTCAAGAGTTCGCCCCAAACTCACAAACTTCACAAAATTATTCAAAATCACAAACTTTGCAAACTTCACAAACTTTATTCGAAAGTCGCCCCGAGCCACAAGCTCAAGGGTTTTGGTTCCAAAAGGTTCATATACATATGCCAAATACAATTATACATTCAAATTAGGGTTTAGGTCGAGTGCGATAAAGTACACCCTCGCCTAAGTGCCCTTTTCACATATCTCAAACACATAGCAAAGAAAACACACCAAACCGGCCTGAATACTTACACAAAGTACAAAAGTAGTACAAACGTGAAAATCACTTCGTGCGTGTTCGCTAGTAGGGCCCACCAGCTCCGCCTAGCTCACCACGATCTGAAATAGAAGATTGCATCACATGATGTCATAAACGGCCACTAACGTGCCCAAAACAAATAAAACAGCAACATCGGCACACGCAAGTACGGAAAGGGCACACGCACGCGTGCGGAAACGGCAAACGGCAGATTTGATACTCATTTCTAGTTCACCCATAAGTTGAGTTACGAATATCGGATTAAGGCGGATAAGATGCCAAATCGAAGCTTAAAGGATGAACAACAACTGTTATGAAGACATCCAGAACTGAAACTGGAGGCTTTAGTCCCAAATGAACCAAACACAATCACTTACGAAATCTGGCCAATGCACAAATGGTCAGTTTTGAGCGCAAACTGTTTTCTATGCTACACATGGTCAAAAGAGATGAAAATTGGCAGTTAGATAGTTCATTCCAAATGGAACAACTTTCATGAAGGTCGGCAATCCAAATTCGGAACGGAAATTGGTCATCAGGACCAAAACAGATTTCTGGTCATTTTCACGGGCAGGCCTTGTTTGCTCGGCTATATCTCAGGTTTTATAAATCCGATTCATGAAATTCCAAGGGCGTTAGAAAGCTCTGATATAGGGCTATAAGTTTGGTGTTTTGGTCGGAAGCCCAAACAGCTTGTAACTCAGTCAAATGTGAAGCCAAAGTTCCAGCCATAAACTTTCCAAAAACGTACCAGAATCACAAACCGTATTTGACCTCAATATGCGGTAATGGCACCAAATTCACTACGGTTATCGGATGGGGGTGTAAGATCCACCGTTTCGAAGCTAAGAAACAGGGGTACAACAATGTAGAAGGCCACTCAGTCCAAATCCTAGCACAACTAGGTCAAATATGCAAAATACGAAACCAGAATTACCAAAACAGGTTTGCAAAACACAGAAAACTCTAATCGGTATATCTCAGTCCATACAAGTCCAAATGCCGAAATTCCAAAGGCATATGTTAGCTAAGACATCCAGCTACATTTCATCAGAAGACACCAACTTCAAAATCCAAACCAATTCCAATCAAAATGGCCAATTACCAGTACAGTTTTCGCATTCTGTCCAAAGCAGAACAGCTACAGTAATTTCGTCATATCTCATTCTACACTAAACCAAATGACCTGAAATTTTACAGGCACCTCAAACACATCAATACCTACAACTTTCATGTTTTGAGCAAAGTCAAATTCGGCCTCTATCTATGACCTAAAATTTCGGACAGAATGTTCAACCAAGAACCCTAATTTTCCAGAAATTCTTCCAAATTCAAAATTGATTGCAATTTCCTATCAAATGCACCTACTAGAGCCAAAACCCCTTATTACCAACCATCAAAAACAACCACACCATCAAGATCATATGAAACCAGAAAATTCCAAAAATAAAAATAAAAACTCAACCAATCATTCCAAACCATGAAATAAACCACAATTTCTAACACAATAGCCACCATTAGGCATAAATTCAACATCATTAGATATAGGAGGGTGTTCATATACCACTTACCAAGTAAACAAGAGAGAGGAAGTTGTAGAACACCTTAGCTCTCCACAAAAACTTCACCAAAGCACTCACTAGCACCAAGTGGTAGGATTTTATGGAGTAGAAACTAATTTAGGTGAATGGTTTTGGAAGATTGAGCTAAATGGAAGCTAAAATTGTTGAAGAGTTTCTTCTTCTTTGTCCAAGTGAGAGCCGGCCATGGAGTAGGAGGAAATGGTGATTTTTTAGCAATTTTTTCAAGATATTTACTCAATTTGGTCAAAAGTCAAAAGTGTGAATAGTTGCCACAAAGTCTAACCAATGGTTGTGTGACACTTGGCATCTCATTAAATGCAATTCAATCCTTTCTTTTCTCTCTCACATCAAACATTTCACACACTCTACTTATCTCTTAACACCCGATAAATTTTACACAGTATCCGGAATTTAACCTAATTGGCCGAATTTTTCCGAACTTTTCGCACTAGTGGGTCCCACGTCCAATATACGTTCTTATTTTCTCAAAAGCTAACCGATACTTGAAAAATCATCTATAACCCATATTTACTCATGAAAATTATCCTGGAGATTTTTCTAATAAAGAAAATGCGGAAAAAGGCGGGCGATAAATAACTCCACTTAAACTTTCTAATATTGTAACACTAGAGGTTTGCTAATCATTCAAACTTACTAAACCTTTGTAATTAAAACAAATCCTATATTTACTTACGTCAAGGCACACACTAGAATACCGAATATAAATTATAGCTTGAACCTTATAATAATAATACGTAAACTAGGATTTCCAAACTTAACCGAATTAGGGTTTCCTTCCTAGCCATAAAACCCTATTTTTTCCACACCGACTATCAACTAACCCTAATATCGACTTACGATCGGACTGGGGCCTCACAATCTCCCCCACTTAGGACAATTTCGTCCTCGAAATTAATTCGTTGATCAAAGCGTACCTTCAAAACCTGCCGAAGGGTCAATCGCCTCCTGTTGACCCATTGCATAGACTCTGGCTGGCCCTTTGGGTCGATTTTCCCCTGCATTTGACGGCTTAGCTGTAGTCCCTTCAGTCGGTGGCTTAGGTTTCTCCTTTTGTGACTTAGGGCACTGGGCGATCAGATGTTCTGCACTACCACACTTATAGCATCTTCGGATCGAACTGTTCTTCCAACAGTTTTCGTCAGTGTGATTGGCCCCACAGAAACCACAGATTGGCTTAACGCCTGCACTTGGCCCTCCACGCTGGGCACTCCTCTGGGGCTCTTGCCCTACTCGACCTCTTCCATAATTACCCTGGTTTAGGGTTCCTGCGGGTCGGGGACCATCTGTTCCATGACTCTTCTTAGAAGGTAACTCACTTTGCGAGCTCTGTCCAGTCACAAAATGGCTCGAATCGGGTTGTCTTCGTTTCCTCTCATTAAAGGATTTTACCTGTCCCCTAGCTGTCTCAATCCGCTGTGCCTTTTCCAGTGCCTGGCCAAACGTGTCCAACTGAGCAGCTGCCAGTGCCTCCTGGATCTCCACATTTAAACCTTGAACGAAGCGGCGGATTCGTTTTCGCTCCGTTAGCACCAATTCCGGGGCAAAACGGGAGAGCTTTGTGAACTGGGTCTCGTACTCCGCTACACTCAGTGTCCCTTGACGCAAACGGATAAAATCATCTTCCCGTTTCTCTTGTACGATGGGTGGTAAATATTTTTCATTAAACTCTCGCGTAAAGTTAATCCAGGTCCAGGGGGTCTGTTCCCGCTCCCACTTGGCTCTGATCACATTCCACCAGGCTCGAGCGGCCCCCTCAAACTGGAAAACAGCAAAAGAAATCTGCCGCCCCTCCGAATACCTAAGTGCGGCAAATATATCTAGCATACGGTCCATCCAGGTTTCTGCTAAATCAGGATTAGGTCCTCCTATGAACTTAGGAGGTGCAAACTTTTGGAACCGTTCTAGGGCACGGTCCTCGCCCTCATGATTATGTCCCGGATTATGTCCAGGGTTTCCAACAGCATTCCCATGGCCCTGACCCTGTTGGTCAATCATACGTTCCATCAAGTCAGCCATTCGCTGGATGGCTGTAGCTACTTGGTCTGGTTCTTGTTCATGTTCCATTTCAGGGCTTCGTCCTCGCCCTCTACCTCTACCTCGAGTACCGGAGGCCATCTAAATGTCAAAAGTCTATGGACCCAAGCATAGCGTGTATTTAGTATTCAAACTAGAAACAAAACAAAAACACAAAATAGATACACGAAAGGTACGCAAAGGATAGGTGCAAAAGATAATACTCGAATATATACATTTATTTACAAAGTCACACCAAAAGATTTACACATTACCCGACCTCCAGTCGGTACAAAACCCAATATACACGAGCACTCCGGCTCCAAAATGTAGTCAATCACCGGGTAACAAAAGAAACCAGGCATACTGGTTATAACAAAATAAACATGGCAGATATAACAAAATAAACATATCAGATAGTCAAAAGGAAATCCCATCAACGGCCCTACGCGCCTCCCCTACGGAACCTACCTAATCCACTAGCACCGCCCCGGCGGCCCTAGGGTGCAAACCTAAAGAATAGGTCCAAATAGCTAACTTCAATATTAAGTAAGAACCAAATCGATTCACACTGGGACTGGCCATCTCCAAGTGCAATCAACTCAATCCCCACTTTGCCCTATGGAAAAATTACAAAAGTCAATATCAAAATCTTAGCATTCAATATTTACCTTAATAGTCAAGTATCCCACAGTCCGGCATCCTAAACTTCAAGCCTAAGATACACTACAGAGATCTGAAGCCTAAGCTCTGATACCAACTGTGACGACCCCACTTCTCCCAAGGGCGAACCCAAGGGTATCGGCGGGCCGCCTGCCTAGCTCGCGCCAGGACTCAAAACTTAAAGTTCGAAAGAGCACTAAAAATAATATATACAATCCCAAAAGAGTTATAATTACATTCTCCAAAAGTATCGAGTCAAACCACCAAAACAAAAACAAACATCCTAACTGTTCAACTATTACAAGCCAAACTAACTATACTAG
Source organism: Coffea arabica (assembly GCF_036785885.1). Classification (NCBI taxonomy): domain Eukaryota; kingdom Viridiplantae; phylum Streptophyta; class Magnoliopsida; order Gentianales; family Rubiaceae; genus Coffea; species Coffea arabica. Next base: position 13,253,665 of record NC_092330.1, read on the forward strand.
TATACGAGCCAAAAGTCCCCGCGTCGGCCCCTGCTAAGGAAAACAAAAGGAATGGGGTAAGCTATATGCTTAGTAAGTAAACAGGGGCGAAAGCGTAAATTTCAAGCAACAGTTACACAATAAGAGTAAAGCAAAAGCAGAAAAGTAACATCACATAATAAGGATACAGGTGGCTCCAAAGCCAACTCATGTGCCATGCGTGATCTCCTGCCGACACTCCGTCGACCACAAATAATAGTCCGTAGAACTTCACTTGTACACCCACCGACACCTTATCACCCTCACTGGCCAGTCACCTCACAAACTTGCCCGGGCGAACGAAATCACAAACTTGAGCTTGAGTCACAAGCTCGGGTCACAAACTTGGTCACCTTCTCGGTGAATCGGATTCACAAAATTGGTTCATAAAATGAACCTACAAACTTGGTGACCTCAGACTAAGTTGGACTGCCTTCGACCAAGCCCTAACCGGCTCGAATAGTCCAACCAGGTCAAGAGTTCGCCCCAAACTCACAAACTTCACAAAATTATTCAAAATCACAAACTTTGCAAACTTCACAAACTTTATTCGAAAGTCGCCCCGAGCCACAAGCTCAAGGGTTTTGGTTCCAAAAGGTTCATATACATATGCCAAATACAATTATACATTCAAATTAGGGTTTAGGTCGAGTGCGATAAAGTACACCCTCGCCTAAGTGCCCTTTTCACATATCTCAAACACATAGCAAAGAAAACACACCAAACCGGCCTGAATACTTACACAAAGTACAAAAGTAGTACAAACGTGAAAATCACTTCGTGCGTGTTCGCTAGTAGGGCCCACCAGCTCCGCCTAGCTCACCACGATCTGAAATAGAAGATTGCATCACATGATGTCATAAACGGCCACTAACGTGCCCAAAACAAATAAAACAGCAACATCGGCACACGCAAGTACGGAAAGGGCACACGCACGCGTGCGGAAACGGCAAACGGCAGATTTGATACTCATTTCTAGTTCACCCATAAGTTGAGTTACGAATATCGGATTAAGGCGGATAAGATGCCAAATCGAAGCTTAAAGGATGAACAACAACTGTTATGAAGACATCCAGAACTGAAACTGGAGGCTTTAGTCCCAAATGAACCAAACACAATCACTTACGAAATCTGGCCAATGCACAAATGGTCAGTTTTGAGCGCAAACTGTTTTCTATGCTACACATGGTCAAAAGAGATGAAAATTGGCAGTTAGATAGTTCATTCCAAATGGAACAACTTTCATGAAGGTCGGCAATCCAAATTCGGAACGGAAATTGGTCATCAGGACCAAAACAGATTTCTGGTCATTTTCACGGGCAGGCCTTGTTTGCTCGGCTATATCTCAGGTTTTATAAATCCGATTCATGAAATTCCAAGGGCGTTAGAAAGCTCTGATATAGGGCTATAAGTTTGGTGTTTTGGTCGGAAGCCCAAACAGCTTGTAACTCAGTCAAATGTGAAGCCAAAGTTCCAGCCATAAACTTTCCAAAAACGTACCAGAATCACAAACCGTATTTGACCTCAATATGCGGTAATGGCACCAAATTCACTACGGTTATCGGATGGGGGTGTAAGATCCACCGTTTCGAAGCTAAGAAACAGGGGTACAACAATGTAGAAGGCCACTCAGTCCAAATCCTAGCACAACTAGGTCAAATATGCAAAATACGAAACCAGAATTACCAAAACAGGTTTGCAAAACACAGAAAACTCTAATCGGTATATCTCAGTCCATACAAGTCCAAATGCCGAAATTCCAAAGGCATATGTTAGCTAAGACATCCAGCTACATTTCATCAGAAGACACCAACTTCAAAATCCAAACCAATTCCAATCAAAATGGCCAATTACCAGTACAGTTTTCGCATTCTGTCCAAAGCAGAACAGCTACAGTAATTTCGTCATATCTCATTCTACACTAAACCAAATGACCTGAAATTTTACAGGCACCTCAAACACATCAATACCTACAACTTTCATGTTTTGAGCAAAGTCAAATTCGGCCTCTATCTATGACCTAAAATTTCGGACAGAATGTTCAACCAAGAACCCTAATTTTCCAGAAATTCTTCCAAATTCAAAATTGATTGCAATTTCCTATCAAATGCACCTACTAGAGCCAAAACCCCTTATTACCAACCATCAAAAACAACCACACCATCAAGATCATATGAAACCAGAAAATTCCAAAAATAAAAATAAAAACTCAACCAATCATTCCAAACCATGAAATAAACCACAATTTCTAACACAATAGCCACCATTAGGCATAAATTCAACATCATTAGATATAGGAGGGTGTTCATATACCACTTACCAAGTAAACAAGAGAGAGGAAGTTGTAGAACACCTTAGCTCTCCACAAAAACTTCACCAAAGCACTCACTAGCACCAAGTGGTAGGATTTTATGGAGTAGAAACTAATTTAGGTGAATGGTTTTGGAAGATTGAGCTAAATGGAAGCTAAAATTGTTGAAGAGTTTCTTCTTCTTTGTCCAAGTGAGAGCCGGCCATGGAGTAGGAGGAAATGGTGATTTTTTAGCAATTTTTTCAAGATATTTACTCAATTTGGTCAAAAGTCAAAAGTGTGAATAGTTGCCACAAAGTCTAACCAATGGTTGTGTGACACTTGGCATCTCATTAAATGCAATTCAATCCTTTCTTTTCTCTCTCACATCAAACATTTCACACACTCTACTTATCTCTTAACACCCGATAAATTTTACACAGTATCCGGAATTTAACCTAATTGGCCGAATTTTTCCGAACTTTTCGCACTAGTGGGTCCCACGTCCAATATACGTTCTTATTTTCTCAAAAGCTAACCGATACTTGAAAAATCATCTATAACCCATATTTACTCATGAAAATTATCCTGGAGATTTTTCTAATAAAGAAAATGCGGAAAAAGGCGGGCGATAAATAACTCCACTTAAACTTTCTAATATTGTAACACTAGAGGTTTGCTAATCATTCAAACTTACTAAACCTTTGTAATTAAAACAAATCCTATATTTACTTACGTCAAGGCACACACTAGAATACCGAATATAAATTATAGCTTGAACCTTATAATAATAATACGTAAACTAGGATTTCCAAACTTAACCGAATTAGGGTTTCCTTCCTAGCCATAAAACCCTATTTTTTCCACACCGACTATCAACTAACCCTAATATCGACTTACGATCGGACTGGGGCCTCACAATCTCCCCCACTTAGGACAATTTCGTCCTCGAAATTAATTCGTTGATCAAAGCGTACCTTCAAAACCTGCCGAAGGGTCAATCGCCTCCTGTTGACCCATTGCATAGACTCTGGCTGGCCCTTTGGGTCGATTTTCCCCTGCATTTGACGGCTTAGCTGTAGTCCCTTCAGTCGGTGGCTTAGGTTTCTCCTTTTGTGACTTAGGGCACTGGGCGATCAGATGTTCTGCACTACCACACTTATAGCATCTTCGGATCGAACTGTTCTTCCAACAGTTTTCGTCAGTGTGATTGGCCCCACAGAAACCACAGATTGGCTTAACGCCTGCACTTGGCCCTCCACGCTGGGCACTCCTCTGGGGCTCTTGCCCTACTCGACCTCTTCCATAATTACCCTGGTTTAGGGTTCCTGCGGGTCGGGGACCATCTGTTCCATGACTCTTCTTAGAAGGTAACTCACTTTGCGAGCTCTGTCCAGTCACAAAATGGCTCGAATCGGGTTGTCTTCGTTTCCTCTCATTAAAGGATTTTACCTGTCCCCTAGCTGTCTCAATCCGCTGTGCCTTTTCCAGTGCCTGGCCAAACGTGTCCAACTGAGCAGCTGCCAGTGCCTCCTGGATCTCCACATTTAAACCTTGAACGAAGCGGCGGATTCGTTTTCGCTCCGTTAGCACCAATTCCGGGGCAAAACGGGAGAGCTTTGTGAACTGGGTCTCGTACTCCGCTACACTCAGTGTCCCTTGACGCAAACGGATAAAATCATCTTCCCGTTTCTCTTGTACGATGGGTGGTAAATATTTTTCATTAAACTCTCGCGTAAAGTTAATCCAGGTCCAGGGGGTCTGTTCCCGCTCCCACTTGGCTCTGATCACATTCCACCAGGCTCGAGCGGCCCCCTCAAACTGGAAAACAGCAAAAGAAATCTGCCGCCCCTCCGAATACCTAAGTGCGGCAAATATATCTAGCATACGGTCCATCCAGGTTTCTGCTAAATCAGGATTAGGTCCTCCTATGAACTTAGGAGGTGCAAACTTTTGGAACCGTTCTAGGGCACGGTCCTCGCCCTCATGATTATGTCCCGGATTATGTCCAGGGTTTCCAACAGCATTCCCATGGCCCTGACCCTGTTGGTCAATCATACGTTCCATCAAGTCAGCCATTCGCTGGATGGCTGTAGCTACTTGGTCTGGTTCTTGTTCATGTTCCATTTCAGGGCTTCGTCCTCGCCCTCTACCTCTACCTCGAGTACCGGAGGCCATCTAAATGTCAAAAGTCTATGGACCCAAGCATAGCGTGTATTTAGTATTCAAACTAGAAACAAAACAAAAACACAAAATAGATACACGAAAGGTACGCAAAGGATAGGTGCAAAAGATAATACTCGAATATATACATTTATTTACAAAGTCACACCAAAAGATTTACACATTACCCGACCTCCAGTCGGTACAAAACCCAATATACACGAGCACTCCGGCTCCAAAATGTAGTCAATCACCGGGTAACAAAAGAAACCAGGCATACTGGTTATAACAAAATAAACATGGCAGATATAACAAAATAAACATATCAGATAGTCAAAAGGAAATCCCATCAACGGCCCTACGCGCCTCCCCTACGGAACCTACCTAATCCACTAGCACCGCCCCGGCGGCCCTAGGGTGCAAACCTAAAGAATAGGTCCAAATAGCTAACTTCAATATTAAGTAAGAACCAAATCGATTCACACTGGGACTGGCCATCTCCAAGTGCAATCAACTCAATCCCCACTTTGCCCTATGGAAAAATTACAAAAGTCAATATCAAAATCTTAGCATTCAATATTTACCTTAATAGTCAAGTATCCCACAGTCCGGCATCCTAAACTTCAAGCCTAAGATACACTACAGAGATCTGAAGCCTAAGCTCTGATACCAACTGTGACGACCCCACTTCTCCCAAGGGCGAACCCAAGGGTATCGGCGGGCCGCCTGCCTAGCTCGCGCCAGGACTCAAAACTTAAAGTTCGAAAGAGCACTAAAAATAATATATACAATCCCAAAAGAGTTATAATTACATTCTCCAAAAGTATCGAGTCAAACCACCAAAACAAAAACAAACATCCTAACTGTTCAACTATTACAAGCCAAACTAACTATACTAGTATACGAGCCAAAAGTCCCCGCGTCGGCCCCTGCTAAGGAAAACAAAAGGAATGGGGTAAGCTATATGCTTAGTAAGTAAACAGGGGCGAAAGCGTAAATTTCAAGCAACAGTTACACAATAAGAGTAAAGCAAAAGCAGAAAAGTAACATCACATAATAAGGATACAGGTGGCTCCAAAGCCAACTCATGTGCCATGCGTGATCTCCTGCCGACACTCCGTCGACCACAAATAATAGTCCGTAGAACTTCACTTGTACACCCACCGACACCTTATCACCCTCACTGGCCAGTCACCTCACAAACTTGCCCGGGCGAACGAAATCACAAACTTGAGCTTGAGTCACAAGCTCGGGTCACAAACTTGGTCACCTTCTCGGTGAATCGGATTCACAAAATTGGTTCATAAAATGAACCTACAAACTTGGTGACCTCAGACTAAGTTGGACTGCCTTCGACCAAGCCCTAACCGGCTCGAATAGTCCAACCAGGTCAAGAGTTCGCCCCAAACTCACAAACTTCACAAAATTATTCAAAATCACAAACTTTGCAAACTTCACAAACTTTATTCGAAAGTCGCCCCGAGCCACAAGCTCAAGGGTTTTGGTTCCAAAAGGTTCATATACATATGCCAAATACAATTATACATTCAAATTAGGGTTTAGGTCGAGTGCGATAAAGTACACCCTCGCCTAAGTGCCCTTTTCACATATCTCAAACACATAGCAAAGAAAACACACCAAACCGGCCTGAATACTTACACAAAGTACAAAAGTAGTACAAACGTGAAAATCACTTCGTGCGTGTTCGCTAGTAGGGCCCACCAGCTCCGCCTAGCTCACCACGATCTGAAATAGAAGATTGCATCACATGATGTCATAAACGGCCACTAACGTGCCCAAAACAAATAAAACAGCAACATCGGCACACGCAAGTACGGAAAGGGCACACGCACGCGTGCGGAAACGGCAAACGGCAGATTTGATACTCATTTCTAGTTCACCCATAAGTTGAGTTACGAATATCGGATTAAGGCGGATAAGATGCCAAATCGAAGCTTAAAGGATGAACAACAACTGTTATGAAGACATCCAGAACTGAAACTGGAGGCTTTAGTCCCAAATGAACCAAACACAATCACTTACGAAATCTGGCCAATGCACAAATGGTCAGTTTTGAGCGCAAACTGTTTTCTATGCTACACATGGTCAAAAGAGATGAAAATTGGCAGTTAGATAGTTCATTCCAAATGGAACAACTTTCATGAAGGTCGGCAATCCAAATTCGGAACGGAAATTGGTCATCAGGACCAAAACAGATTTCTGGTCATTTTCACGGGCAGGCCTTGTTTGCTCGGCTATATCTCAGGTTTTATAAATCCGATTCATGAAATTCCAAGGGCGTTAGAAAGCTCTGATATAGGGCTATAAGTTTGGTGTTTTGGTCGGAAGCCCAAACAGCTTGTAACTCAGTCAAATGTGAAGCCAAAGTTCCAGCCATAAACTTTCCAAAAACGTACCAGAATCACAAACCGTATTTGACCTCAATATGCGGTAATGGCACCAAATTCACTACGGTTATCGGATGGGGGTGTAAGATCCACCGTTTCGAAGCTAAGAAACAGGGGTACAACAATGTAGAAGGCCACTCAGTCCAAATCCTAGCACAACTAGGTCAAATATGCAAAATACGAAACCAGAATTACCAAAACAGGTTTGCAAAACACAGAAAACTCTAATCGGTATATCTCAGTCCATACAAGTCCAAATGCCGAAATTCCAAAGGCATATGTTAGCTAAGACATCCAGCTACATTTCATCAGAAGACACCAACTTCAAAATCCAAACCAATTCCAATCAAAATGGCCAATTACCAGTACAGTTTTCGCATTCTGTCCAAAGCAGAACAGCTACAGTAATTTCGTCATATCTCATTCTACACTAAACCAAATGACCTGAAATTTTACAGGCACCTCAAACACATCAATACCTACAACTTTCATGTTTTGAGCAAAGTCAAATTCGGCCTCTATCTATGACCTAAAATTTCGGACAGAATGTTCAACCAAGAACCCTAATTTTCCAGAAATTCTTCCAAATTCAAAATTGATTGCAATTTCCTATCAAATGCACCTACTAGAGCCAAAACCCCTTATTACCAACCATCAAAAACAACCACACCATCAAGATCATATGAAACCAGAAAATTCCAAAAATAAAAATAAAAACTCAACCAATCATTCCAAACCATGAAATAAACCACAATTTCTAACACAATAGCCACCATTAGGCATAAATTCAACATCATTAGATATAGGAGGGTGTTCATATACCACTTACCAAGTAAACAAGAGAGAGGAAGTTGTAGAACACCTTAGCTCTCCACAAAAACTTCACCAAAGCACTCACTAGCACCAAGTGGTAGGATTTTATGGAGTAGAAACTAATTTAGGTGAATGGTTTTGGAAGATTGAGCTAAATGGAAGCTAAAATTGTTGAAGAGTTTCTTCTTCTTTGTCCAAGTGAGAGCCGGCCATGGAGTAGGAGGAAATGGTGATTTTTTAGCAATTTTTTCAAGATATTTACTCAATTTGGTCAAAAGTCAAAAGTGTGAATAGTTGCCACAAAGTCTAACCAATGGTTGTGTGACACTTGGCATCTCATTAAATGCAATTCAATCCTTTCTTTTCTCTCTCACATCAAACATTTCACACACTCTACTTATCTCTTAACACCCGATAAATTTTACACAGTATCCGGAATTTAACCTAATTGGCCGAATTTTTCCGAACTTTTCGCACTAGTGGGTCCCACGTCCAATATACGTTCTTATTTTCTCAAAAGCTAACCGATACTTGAAAAATCATCTATAACCCATATTTACTCATGAAAATTATCCTGGAGATTTTTCTAATAAAGAAAATGCGGAAAAAGGCGGGCGATAAATAACTCCACTTAAACTTTCTAATATTGTAACACTAGAGGTTTGCTAATCATTCAAACTTACTAAACCTTTGTAATTAAAACAAATCCTATATTTACTTACGTCAAGGCACACACTAGAATACCGAATATAAATTATAGCTTGAACCTTATAATAATAATACGTAAACTAGGATTTCCAAACTTAACCGAATTAGGGTTTCCTTCCTAGCCATAAAACCCTATTTTTTCCACACCGACTATCAACTAACCCTAATATCGACTTACGATCGGACTGGGGCCTCACAATCTCCCCCACTTAGGACAATTTCGTCCTCGAAATTAATTCGTTGATCAAAGCGTACCTTCAAAACCTGCCGAAGGGTCAATCGCCTCCTGTTGACCCATTGCATAGACTCTGGCTGGCCCTTTGGGTCGATTTTCCCCTGCATTTGACGGCTTAGCTGTAGTCCCTTCAGTCGGTGGCTTAGGTTTCTCCTTTTGTGACTTAGGGCACTGGGCGATCAGATGTTCTGCACTACCACACTTATAGCATCTTCGGATCGAACTGTTCTTCCAACAGTTTTCGTCAGTGTGATTGGCCCCACAGAAACCACAGATTGGCTTAACGCCTGCACTTGGCCCTCCACGCTGGGCACTCCTCTGGGGCTCTTGCCCTACTCGACCTCTTCCATAATTACCCTGGTTTAGGGTTCCTGCGGGTCGGGGACCATCTGTTCCATGACTCTTCTTAGAAGGTAACTCACTTTGCGAGCTCTGTCCAGTCACAAAATGGCTCGAATCGGGTTGTCTTCGTTTCCTCTCATTAAAGGATTTTACCTGTCCCCTAGCTGTCTCAATCCGCTGTGCCTTTTCCAGTGCCTGGCCAAACGTGTCCAACTGAGCAGCTGCCAGTGCCTCCTGGATCTCCACATTTAAACCTTGAACGAAGCGGCGGATTCGTTTTCGCTCCGTTAGCACCAATTCCGGGGCAAAACGGGAGAGCTTTGTGAACTGGGTCTCGTACTCCGCTACACTCAGTGTCCCTTGACGCAAACGGATAAAATCATCTTCCCGTTTCTCTTGTACGATGGGTGGTAAATATTTTTCATTAAACTCTCGCGTAAAGTTAATCCAGGTCCAGGGGGTCTGTTCCCGCTCCCACTTGGCTCTGATCACATTCCACCAGGCTCGAGCGGCCCCCTCAAACTGGAAAACAGCAAAAGAAATCTGCCGCCCCTCCGAATACCTAAGTGCGGCAAATATATCTAGCATACGGTCCATCCAGGTTTCTGCTAAATCAGGATTAGGTCCTCCTATGAACTTAGGAGGTGCAAACTTTTGGAACCGTTCTAGGGCACGGTCCTCGCCCTCATGATTATGTCCCGGATTATGTCCAGGGTTTCCAACAGCATTCCCATGGCCCTGACCCTGTTGGTCAATCATACGTTCCATCAAGTCAGCCATTCGCTGGATGGCTGTAGCTACTTGGTCTGGTTCTTGTTCATGTTCCATTTCAGGGCTTCGTCCTCGCCCTCTACCTCTACCTCGAGTACCGGAGGCCATCTAAATGTCAAAAGTCTATGGACCCAAGCATAGCGTGTATTTAGTATTCAAACTAGAAACAAAACAAAAACACAAAATAGATACACGAAAGGTACGCAAAGGATAGGTGCAAAAGATAATACTCGAATATATACATTTATTTACAAAGTCACACCAAAAGATTTACACATTACCCGACCTCCAGTCGGTACAAAACCCAATATACACGAGCACTCCGGCTCCAAAATGTAGTCAATCACCGGGTAACAAAAGAAACCAGGCATACTGGTTATAACAAAATAAACATGGCAGATATAACAAAATAAACATATCAGATAGTCAAAAGGAAATCCCATCAACGGCCCTACGCGCCTCCCCTACGGAACCTACCTAATCCACTAGCACCGCCCCGGCGGCCCTAGGGTGCAAACCTAAAGAATAGGTCCAAATAGCTAACTTCAATATTAAGTAAGAACCAAATCGATTCACACTGGGACTGGCCATCTCCAAGTGCAATCAACTCAATCCCCACTTTGCCCTATGGAAAAATTACAAAAGTCAATATCAAAATCTTAGCATTCAATATTTACCTTAATAGTCAAGTATCCCACAGTCCGGCATCCTAAACTTCAAGCCTAAGATACACTACAGAGATCTGAAGCCTAAGCTCTGATACCAACTGTGACGACCCCACTTCTCCCAAGGGCGAACCCAAGGGTATCGGCGGGCCGCCTGCCTAGCTCGCGCCAGGACTCAAAACTTAAAGTTCGAAAGAGCACTAAAAATAATATATACAATCCCAAAAGAGTTATAATTACATTCTCCAAAAGTATCGAGTCAAACCACCAAAACAAAAACAAACATCCTAACTGTTCAACTATTACAAGCCAAACTAACTATACTAGTATACGAGCCAAAAGTCCCCGCGTCGGCCCCTGCTAAGGAAAACAAAAGGAATGGGGTAAGCTATATGCTTAGTAAGTAAACAGGGGCGAAAGCGTAAATTTCAAGCAACAGTTACACAATAAGAGTAAAGCAAAAGCAGAAAAGTAACATCACATAATAAGGATACAGGTGGCTCCAAAGCCAACTCATGTGCCATGCGTGATCTCCTGCCGACACTCCGTCGACCACAAATAATAGTCCGTAGAACTTCACTTGTACACCCACCGACACCTTATCACCCTCACTGGCCAGTCACCTCACAAACTTGCCCGGGCGAACGAAATCACAAACTTGAGCTTGAGTCACAAGCTCGGGTCACAAACTTGGTCACCTTCTCGGTGAATCGGATTCACAAAATTGGTTCATAAAATGAACCTACAAACTTGGTGACCTCAGACTAAGTTGGACTGCCTTCGACCAAGCCCTAACCGGCTCGAATAGTCCAACCAGGTCAAGAGTTCGCCCCAAACTCACAAACTTCACAAAATTATTCAAAATCACAAACTTTGCAAACTTCACAAACTTTATTCGAAAGTCGCCCCGAGCCACAAGCTCAAGGGTTTTGGTTCCAAAAGGTTCATATACATATGCCAAATACAATTATACATTCAAATTAGGGTTTAGGTCGAGTGCGATAAAGTACACCCTCGCCTAAGTGCCCTTTTCACATATCTCAAACACATAGCAAAGAAAACACACCAAACCGGCCTGAATACTTACACAAAGTACAAAAGTAGTACAAACGTGAAAATCACTTCGTGCGTGTTCGCTAGTAGGGCCCACCAGCTCCGCCTAGCTCACCACGATCTGAAATAGAAGATTGCATCACATGATGTCATAAACGGCCACTAACGTGCCCAAAACAAATAAAACAGCAACATCGGCACACGCAAGTACGGAAAGGGCACACGCACGCGTGCGGAAACGGCAAACGGCAGATTTGATACTCATTTCTAGTTCACCCATAAGTTGAGTTACGAATATCGGATTAAGGCGGATAAGATGCCAAATCGAAGCTTAAAGGATGAACAACAACTGTTATGAAGACATCCAGAACTGAAACTGGAGGCTTTAGTCCCAAATGAACCAAACACAATCACTTACGAAATCTGGCCAATGCACAAATGGTCAGTTTTGAGCGCAAACTGTTTTCTATGCTACACATGGTCAAAAGAGATGAAAATTGGCAGTTAGATAGTTCATTCCAAATGGAACAACTTTCATGAAGGTCGGCAATCCAAATTCGGAACGGAAATTGGTCATCAGGACCAAAACAGATTTCTGGTCATTTTCACGGGCAGGCCTTGTTTGCTCGGCTATATCTCAGGTTTTATAAATCCGATTCATGAAATTCCAAGGGCGTTAGAAAGCTCTGATATAGGGCTATAAGTTTGGTGTTTTGGTCGGAAGCCCAAACAGCTTGTAACTCAGTCAAATGTGAAGCCAAAGTTCCAGCCATAAACTTTCCAAAAACGTACCAGAATCACAAACCGTATTTGACCTCAATATGCGGTAATGGCACCAAATTCACTACGGTTATCGGATGGGGGTGTAAGATCCACCGTTTCGAAGCTAAGAAACAGGGGTACAACAATGTAGAAGGCCACTCAGTCCAAATCCTAGCACAACTAGGTCAAATATGCAAAATACGAAACCAGAATTACCAAAACAGGTTTGCAAAACACAGAAAACTCTAATCGGTATATCTCAGTCCATACAAGTCCAAATGCCGAAATTCCAAAGGCATATGTTAGCTAAGACATCCAGCTACATTTCATCAGAAGACACCAACTTCAAAATCCAAACCAATTCCAATCAAAATGGCCAATTACCAGTACAGTTTTCGCATTCTGTCCAAAGCAGAACAGCTACAGTAATTTCGTCATATCTCATTCTACACTAAACCAAATGACCTGAAATTTTACAGGCACCTCAAACACATCAATACCTACAACTTTCATGTTTTGAGCAAAGTCAAATTCGGCCTCTATCTATGACCTAAAATTTCGGACAGAATGTTCAACCAAGAACCCTAATTTTCCAGAAATTCTTCCAAATTCAAAATTGATTGCAATTTCCTATCAAATGCACCTACTAGAGCCAAAACCCCTTATTACCAACCATCAAAAACAACCACACCATCAAGATCATATGAAACCAGAAAATTCCAAAAATAAAAATAAAAACTCAACCAATCATTCCAAACCATGAAATAAACCACAATTTCTAACACAATAGCCACCATTAGGCATAAATTCAACATCATTAGATATAGGAGGGTGTTCATATACCACTTACCAAGTAAACAAGAGAGAGGAAGTTGTAGAACACCTTAGCTCTCCACAAAAACTTCACCAAAGCACTCACTAGCACCAAGTGGTAGGATTTTATGGAGTAGAAACTAATTTAGGTGAATGGTTTTGGAAGATTGAGCTAAATGGAAGCTAAAATTGTTGAAGAGTTTCTTCTTCTTTGTCCAAGTGAGAGCCGGCCATGGAGTAGGAGGAAATGGTGATTTTTTAGCAATTTTTTCAAGATATTTACTCAATTTGGTCAAAAGTCAAAAGTGTGAATAGTTGCCACAAAGTCTAACCAATGGTTGTGTGACACTTGGCATCTCATTAAATGCAATTCAATCCTTTCTTTTCTCTCTCACATCAAACATTTCACACACTCTACTTATCTCTTAACACCCGATAAATTTTACACAGTATCCGGAATTTAACCTAATTGGCCGAATTTTTCCGAACTTTTCGCACTAGTGGGTCCCACGTCCAATATACGTTCTTATTTTCTCAAAAGCTAACCGATACTTGAAAAATCATCTATAACCCATATTTACTCATGAAAATTATCCTGGAGATTTTTCTAATAAAGAAAATGCGGAAAAAGGCGGGCGATAAATAACTCCACTTAAACTTTCTAATATTGTAACACTAGAGGTTTGCTAATCATTCAAACTTACTAAACCTTTGTAATTAAAACAAATCCTATATTTACTTACGTCAAGGCACACACTAGAATACCGAATATAAATTATAGCTTGAACCTTATAATAATAATACGTAAACTAGGATTTCCAAACTTAACCGAATTAGGGTTTCCTTCCTAGCCATAAAACCCTATTTTTTCCACACCGACTATCAACTAACCCTAATATCGACTTACGATCGGACTGGGGCCTCACAATCTCCCCCACTTAGGACAATTTCGTCCTCGAAATTAATTCGTTGATCAAAGCGTACCTTCAAAACCTGCCGAAGGGTCAATCGCCTCCTGTTGACCCATTGCATAGACTCTGGCTGGCCCTTTGGGTCGATTTTCCCCTGCATTTGACGGCTTAGCTGTAGTCCCTTCAGTCGGTGGCTTAGGTTTCTCCTTTTGTGACTTAGGGCACTGGGCGATCAGATGTTCTGCACTACCACACTTATAGCATCTTCGGATCGAACTGTTCTTCCAACAGTTTTCGTCAGTGTGATTGGCCCCACAGAAACCACAGATTGGCTTAACGCCTGCACTTGGCCCTCCACGCTGGGCACTCCTCTGGGGCTCTTGCCCTACTCGACCTCTTCCATAATTACCCTGGTTTAGGGTTCCTGCGGGTCGGGGACCATCTGTTCCATGACTCTTCTTAGAAGGTAACTCACTTTGCGAGCTCTGTCCAGTCACAAAATGGCTCGAATCGGGTTGTCTTCGTTTCCTCTCATTAAAGGATTTTACCTGTCCCCTAGCTGTCTCAATCCGCTGTGCCTTTTCCAGTGCCTGGCCAAACGTGTCCAACTGAGCAGCTGCCAGTGCCTCCTGGATCTCCACATTTAAACCTTGAACGAAGCGGCGGATTCGTTTTCGCTCCGTTAGCACCAATTCCGGGGCAAAACGGGAGAGCTTTGTGAACTGGGTCTCGTACTCCGCTACACTCAGTGTCCCTTGACGCAAACGGATAAAATCATCTTCCCGTTTCTCTTGTACGATGGGTGGTAAATATTTTTCATTAAACTCTCGCGTAAAGTTAATCCAGGTCCAGGGGGTCTGTTCCCGCTCCCACTTGGCTCTGATCACATTCCACCAGGCTCGAGCGGCCCCCTCAAACTGGAAAACAGCAAAAGAAATCTGCCGCCCCTCCGAATACCTAAGTGCGGCAAATATATCTAGCATACGGTCCATCCAGGTTTCTGCTAAATCAGGATTAGGTCCTCCTATGAACTTAGGAGGTGCAAACTTTTGGAACCGTTCTAGGGCACGGTCCTCGCCCTCATGATTATGTCCCGGATTATGTCCAGGGTTTCCAACAGCATTCCCATGGCCCTGACCCTGTTGGTCAATCATACGTTCCATCAAGTCAGCCATTCGCTGGATGGCTGTAGCTACTTGGTCTGGTTCTTGTTCATGTTCCATTTCAGGGCTTCGTCCTCGCCCTCTACCTCTACCTCGAGTACCGGAGGCCATCTAAATGTCAAAAGTCTATGGACCCAAGCATAGCGTGTATTTAGTATTCAAACTAGAAACAAAACAAAAACACAAAATAGATACACGAAAGGTACGCAAAGGATAGGTGCAAAAGATAATACTCGAATATATACATTTATTTACAAAGTCACACCAAAAGATTTACACATTACCCGACCTCCAGTCGGTACAAAACCCAATATACACGAGCACTCCGGCTCCAAAATGTAGTCAATCACCGGGTAACAAAAGAAACCAGGCATACTGGTTATAACAAAATAAACATGGCAGATATAACAAAATAAACATATCAGATAGTCAAAAGGAAATCCCATCAACGGCCCTACGCGCCTCCCCTACGGAACCTACCTAATCCACTAGCACCGCCCCGGCGGCCCTAGGGTGCAAACCTAAAGAATAGGTCCAAATAGCTAACTTCAATATTAAGTAAGAACCAAATCGATTCACACTGGGACTGGCCATCTCCAAGTGCAATCAACTCAATCCCCACTTTGCCCTATGGAAAAATTACAAAAGTCAATATCAAAATCTTAGCATTCAATATTTACCTTAATAGTCAAGTATCCCACAGTCCGGCATCCTAAACTTCAAGCCTAAGATACACTACAGAGATCTGAAGCCTAAGCTCTGATACCAACTGTGACGACCCCACTTCTCCCAAGGGCGAACCCAAGGGTATCGGCGGGCCGCCTGCCTAGCTCGCGCCAGGACTCAAAACTTAAAGTTCGAAAGAGCACTAAAAATAATATATACAATCCCAAAAGAGTTATAATTACATTCTCCAAAAGTATCGAGTCAAACCACCAAAACAAAAACAAACATCCTAACTGTTCAACTATTACAAGCCAAACTAACTATACTAGTATACGAGCCAAAAGTCCCCGCGTCGGCCCCTGCTAAGGAAAACAAAAGGAATGGGGTAAGCTATATGCTTAGTAAGTAAACAGGGGCGAAAGCGTAAATTTCAAGCAACAGTTACACAATAAGAGTAAAGCAAAAGCAGAAAAGTAACATCACATAATAAGGATACAGGTGGCTCCAAAGCCAACTCATGTGCCATGCGTGATCTCCTGCCGACACTCCGTCGACCACAAATAATAGTCCGTAGAACTTCACTTGTACACCCACCGACACCTTATCACCCTCACTGGCCAGTCACCTCACAAACTTGCCCGGGCGAACGAAATCACAAACTTGAGCTTGAGTCACAAGCTCGGGTCACAAACTTGGTCACCTTCTCGGTGAACCGGATTCACAAAATTGGTTCATAAAATGAACCTACAAACTTGGTGACCTCAGACTAAGTTGGACTGCCTTCGACCAAGCCCTAACCGGCTCGAATAGTCCAACCAGGTCAAGAGTTCGCCCCAAACTCACAAACTTCACAAAATTATTCAAAATCACAAACTTTGCAAACTTCACAAACTTTATTCGAAAGTCGCCCCGAGCCACAAGCTCAAGGGTTTTGGTTCCAAAAGGTTCATATACATATGCCAAATACAATTATACATTCAAATTAGGGTTTAGGTCGAGTGCGATAAAGTACACCCTCGCCTAAGTGCCCTTTTCACATATCTCAAACACATAGCAAAGAAAACACACCAAACCGGCCTGAATACTTACACAAAGTACAAAAGTAGTACAAACGTGAAAATCACTTCGTGCGTGTTCGCTAGTAGGGCCCACCAGCTCCGCCTAGCTCACCACGATCTGAAATAGAAGATTGCATCACATGATGTCATAAACGGCCACTAACGTGCCCAAAACAAATAAAACAGCAACATCGGCACACGCAAGTACGGAAAGGGCACACGCACGCGTGCGGAAACGGCAAACGGCAGATTTGATACTCATTTCTAGTTCACCCATAAGTTGAGTTACGAATATCGGATTAAGGCGGATAAGATGCCAAATCGAAGCTTAAAGGATGAACAACAACTGTTATGAAGACATCCAGAACTGAAACTGGAGGCTTTAGTCCCAAATGAACCAAACACAATCACTTACGAAATCTGGCCAATGCACAAATGGTCAGTTTTGAGCGCAAACTGTTTTCTATGCTACACATGGTCAAAAGAGATGAAAATTGGCAGTTAGATAGTTCATTCCAAATGGAACAACTTTCATGAAGGTCGGCAATCCAAATTCGGAACGGAAATTGGTCATCAGGACCAAAACAGATTTCTGGTCATTTTCACGGGCAGGCCTTGTTTGCTCGGCTATATCTCAGGTTTTATAAATCCGATTCATGAAATTCCAAGGGCGTTAGAAAGCTCTGATATAGGGCTATAAGTTTGGTGTTTTGGTCGGAAGCCCAAACAGCTTGTAACTCAGTCAAATGTGAAGCCAAAGTTCCAGCCATAAACTTTCCAAAAACGTACCAGAATCACAAACCGTATTTGACCTCAATATGCGGTAATGGCACCAAATTCACTACGGTTATCGGATGGGGGTGTAAGATCCACCGTTTCGAAGCTAAGAAACAGGGGTACAACAATGTAGAAGGCCACTCAGTCCAAATCCTAGCACAACTAGGTCAAATATGCAAAATACGAAACCAGAATTACCAAAACAGGTTTGCAAAACACAGAAAACTCTAATCGGTATATCTCAGTCCATACAAGTCCAAATGCCGAAATTCCAAAGGCATATGTTAGCTAAGACATCCAGCTACATTTCATCAGAAGACACCAACTTCAAAATCCAAACCAATTCCAATCAAAATGGCCAATTACCAGTACAGTTTTCGCATTCTGTCCAAAGCAGAACAGCTACAGTAATTTCGTCATATCTCATTCTACACTAAACCAAATGACCTGAAATTTTACAGGCACCTCAAACACATCAATACCTACAACTTTCATGTTTTGAGCAAAGTCAAATTCGGCCTCTATCTATGACCTAAAATTTCGGACAGAATGTTCAACCAAGAACCCTAATTTTCCAGAAATTCTTCCAAATTCAAAATTGATTGCAATTTCCTATCAAATGCACCTACTAGAGCCAAAACCCCTTATTACCAACCATCAAAAACAACCACACCATCAAGATCATATGAAACCAGAAAATTCCAAAAATAAAAATAAAAACTCAACCAATCATTCCAAACCATGAAATAAACCACAATTTCTAACACAATAGCCACCATTAGGCATAAATTCAACATCATTAGATATAGGAGGGTGTTCATATACCACTTACCAAGTAAACAAGAGAGAGGAAGTTGTAGAACACCTTAGCTCTCCACAAAAACTTCACCAAAGCACTCACTAGCACCAAGTGGTAGGATTTTATGGAGTAGAAACTAATTTAGGTGAATGGTTTTGGAAGATTGAGCTAAATGGAAGCTAAAATTGTTGAAGAGTTTCTTCTTCTTTGTCCAAGTGAGAGCCGGCCATGGAGTAGGAGGAAATGGTGATTTTTTAGCAATTTTTTCAAGATATTTACTCAATTTGGTCAAAAGTCAAAAGTGTGAATAGTTGCCACAAAGTCTAACCAATGGTTGTGTGACACTTGGCATCTCATTAAATGCAATTCAATCCTTTCTTTTCTCTCTCACATCAAACATTTCACACACTCTACTTATCTCTTAACACCCGATAAATTTTACACAGTATCCGGAATTTAACCTAATTGGCCGAATTTTTCCGAACTTTTCGCACTAGTGGGTCCCACGTCCAATATACGTTCTTATTTTCTCAAAAGCTAACCGATACTTGAAAAATCATCTATAACCCATATTTACTCATGAAAATTATCCTGGAGATTTTTCTAATAAAGAAAATGCGGAAAAAGGCGGGCGATAAATAACTCCACTTAAACTTTCTAATATTGTAACACTAGAGGTTTGCTAATCATTCAAACTTACTAAACCTTTGTAATTAAAACAAATCCTATATTTACTTACGTCAAGGCACACACTAGAATACCGAATATAAATTATAGCTTGAACCTTATAATAATAATACGTAAACTAGGATTTCCAAACTTAACCGAATTAGGGTTTCCTTCCTAGCCATAAAACCCTATTTTTTCCACACCGACTATCAACTAACCCTAATATCGACTTACGATCGGACTGGGGCCTCACAATCTCCCCCACTTAGGACAATTTCGTCCTCGAAATTAATTCGTTGATCAAAGCGTACCTTCAAAACCTGCCGAAGGGTCAATCGCCTCCTGTTGACCCATTGCATAGACTCTGGCTGGCCCTTTGGGTCGATTTTCCCCTGCATTTGACGGCTTAGCTGTAGTCCCTTCAGTCGGTGGCTTAGGTTTCTCCTTTTGTGACTTAGGGCACTGGGCGATCAGATGTTCTGCACTACCACACTTATAGCATCTTCGGATCGAACTGTTCTTCCAACAGTTTTCGTCAGTGTGATTGGCCCCACAGAAACCACAGATTGGCTTAACGCCTGCACTTGGCCCTCCACGCTGGGCACTCCTCTGGGGCTCTTGCCCTACTCGACCTCTTCCATAATTACCCTGGTTTAGGGTTCCTGCGGGTCGGGGACCATCTGTTCCATGACTCTTCTTAGAAGGTAACTCACTTTGCGAGCTCTGTCCAGTCACAAAATGGCTCGAATCGGGTTGTCTTCGTTTCCTCTCATTAAAGGATTTTACCTGTCCCCTAGCTGTCTCAATCCGCTGTGCCTTTTCCAGTGCCTGGCCAAACGTGTCCAACTGAGCAGCTGCCAGTGCCTCCTGGATCTCCACATTTAAACCTTGAACGAAGCGGCGGATTCGTTTTCGCTCCGTTAGCACCAATTCCGGGGCAAAACGGGAGAGCTTTGTGAACTGGGTCTCGTACTCCGCTACACTCAGTGTCCCTTGACGCAAACGGATAAAATCATCTTCCCGTTTCTCTTGTACGATGGGTGGTAAATATTTTTCATTAAACTCTCGCGTAAAGTTAATCCAGGTCCAGGGGGTCTGTTCCCGCTCCCACTTGGCTCTGATCACATTCCACCAGGCTCGAGCGGCCCCCTCAAACTGGAAAACAGCAAAAGAAATCTGCCGCCCCTCCGAATACCTAAGTGCGGCAAATATATCTAGCATACGGTCCATCCAGGTTTCTGCTAAATCAGGATTAGGTCCTCCTATGAACTTAGGAGGTGCAAACTTTTGGAACCGTTCTAGGGCACGGTCCTCGCCCTCATGATTATGTCCCGGATTATGTCCAGGGTTTCCAACAGCATTCCCATGGCCCTGACCCTGTTGGTCAATCATACGTTCCATCAAGTCAGCCATTCGCTGGATGGCTGTAGCTACTTGGTCTGGTTCTTGTTCATGTTCCATTTCAGGGCTTCGTCCTCGCCCTCTACCTCTACCTCGAGTACCGGAGGCCATCTAAATGTCAAAAGTCTATGGACCCAAGCATAGCGTGTATTTAGTATTCAAACTAGAAACAAAACAAAAACACAAAATAGATACACGAAAGGTACGCAAAGGATAGGTGCAAAAGATAATACTCGAATATATACATTTATTTACAAAGTCACACCAAAAGATTTACACATTACCCGACCTCCAGTCGGTACAAAACCCAATATACACGAGCACTCCGGCTCCAAAATGTAGTCAATCACCGGGTAACAAAAGAAACCAGGCATACTGGTTATAACAAAATAAACATGGCAGATATAACAAAATAAACATATCAGATAGTCAAAAGGAAATCCCATCAACGGCCCTACGCGCCTCCCCTACGGAACCTACCTAATCCACTAGCACCGCCCCGGCGGCCCTAGGGTGCAAACCTAAAGAATAGGTCCAAATAGCTAACTTCAATATTAAGTAAGAACCAAATCGATTCACACTGGGACTGGCCATCTCCAAGTGCAATCAACTCAATCCCCACTTTGCCCTATGGAAAAATTACAAAAGTCAATATCAAAATCTTAGCATTCAATATTTACCTTAATAGCCAAGTATCCCACAGTCCGGCATCCTAAACTTCAAGCCTAAGATACACTACAGAGATCTGAAGCCTAAGCTCTGATACCAACTGTGACGACCCCACTTCTCCCAAGGGCGAACCCAAGGGTATCGGCGGGCCGCCTGCCTAGCTCGCGCCAGGACTCAAAACTTAAAGTTCGAAAGAGCACTAAAAATAATATATACAATCCCAAAAGAGTTATAATTACATTCTCCAAAAGTATCGAGTCAAACCACCAAAACAAAAACAAACATCCTAACTGTTCAACTATTACAAGCCAAACTAACTATACTAGTATACGAGCCAAAAGTCCCCGCGTCGGCCCCTGCTAAGGAAAACAAAAGGAATGGGGTAAGCTATATGCTTAGTAAGTAAACAGGGGCGAAAGCGTAAATTTCAAGCAACAGTTACACAATAAGAGTAAAGCAAAAGCAGAAAAGTAACATCACATAATAAGGATACAGGTGGCTCCAAAGCCAACTCATGTGCCATGCGTGATCTCCTGCCGACACTCCGTCGACCACAAATAATAGTCCGTAGAACTTCACTTGTACACCCACCGACACCTTATCACCCTCACTGGCCAGTCACCTCACAAACTTGCCCGGGCGAACGAAATCACAAACTTGAGCTTGAGTCACAAGCTCGGGTCACAAACTTGGTCACCTTCTCGGTGAACCGGATTCACAAAATTGGTTCATAAAATGAACCTACAAACTTGGTGACCTCAGACTAAGTTGGACTGCCTTCGACCAAGCCCTAACCGGCTCGAATAGTCCAACCAGGTCAAGAGTTCGCCCCAAACTCACAAACTTCACAAAATTATTCAAAATCACAAACTTTGCAAACTTCACAAACTTTATTCGAAAGTCGCCCCGAGCCACAAGCTCAAGGGTTTTGGTTCCAAAAGGTTCATATACATATGCCAAATACAATTATACATTCAAATTAGGGTTTAGGTCGAGTGCGATAAAGTACACCCTCGCCTAAGTGCCCTTTTCACATATCTCAAACACATAGCAAAGAAAACACACCAAACCGGCCTGAATACTTACACAAAGTACAAAAGTAGTACAAACGTGAAAATCACTTCGTGCGTGTTCGCTAGTAGGGCCCACCAGCTCCGCCTAGCTCACCACGATCTGAAATAGAAGATTGCATCACATGATGTCATAAACGGCCACTAACGTGCCCAAAACAAATAAAACAGCAACATCGGCACACGCAAGTACGGAAAGGGCACACGCACGCGTGCGGAAACGGCAAACGGCAGATTTGATACTCATTTCTAGTTCACCCATAAGTTGAGTTACGAATATCGGATTAAGGCGGATAAGATGCCAAATCGAAGCTTAAAGGATGAACAACAACTGTTATGAAGACATCCAGAACTGAAACTGGAGGCTTTAGTCCCAAATGAACCAAACACAATCACTTACGAAATCTGGCCAATGCACAAATGGTCAGTTTTGAGCGCAAACTGTTTTCTATGCTACACATGGTCAAAAGAGATGAAAATTGGCAGTTAGATAGTTCATTCCAAATGGAACAACTTTCATGAAGGTCGGCAATCCAAATTCGGAACGGAAATTGGTCATCAGGACCAAAACAGATTTCTGGTCATTTTCACGGGCAGGCCTTGTTTGCTCGGCTATATCTCAGGTTTTATAAATCCGATTCATGAAATTCCAAGGGCGTTAGAAAGCTCTGATATAGGGCTATAAGTTTGGTGTTTTGGTCGGAAGCCCAAACAGCTTGTAACTCAGTCAAATGTGAAGCCAAAGTTCCAGCCATAAACTTTCCAAAAACGTACCAGAATCACAAACCGTATTTGACCTCAATATGCGGTAATGGCACCAAATTCACTACGGTTATCGGATGGGGGTGTAAGATCCACCGTTTCGAAGCTAAGAAACAGGGGTACAACAATGTAGAAGGCCACTCAGTCCAAATCCTAGCACAACTAGGTCAAATATGCAAAATACGAAACCAGAATTACCAAAACAGGTTTGCAAAACACAGAAAACTCTAATCGGTATATCTCAGTCCATACAAGTCCAAATGCCGAAATTCCAAAGGCATATGTTAGCTAAGACATCCAGCTACATTTCATCAGAAGACACCAACTTCAAAATCCAAACCAATTCCAATCAAAATGGCCAATTACCAGTACAGTTTTCGCATTCTGTCCAAAGCAGAACAGCTACAGTAATTTCGTCATATCTCATTCTACACTAAACCAAATGACCTGAAATTTTACAGGCACCTCAAACACATCAATACCTACAACTTTCATGTTTTGAGCAAAGTCAAATTCGGCCTCTATCTATGACCTAAAATTTCGGACAGAATGTTCAACCAAGAACCCTAATTTTCCAGAAATTCTTCCAAATTCAAAATTGATTGCAATTTCCTATCAAATGCACCTACTAGAGCCAAAACCCCTTATTACCAACCATCAAAAACAACCACACCATCAAGATCATATGAAACCAGAAAATTCCAAAAATAAAAATAAAAACTCAACCAATCATTCCAAACCATGAAATAAACCACAATTTCTAACACAATAGCCACCATTAGGCATAAATTCAACATCATTAGATATAGGAGGGTGTTCATATACCACTTACCAAGTAAACAAGAGAGAGGAAGTTGTAGAACACCTTAGCTCTCCACAAAAACTTCACCAAAGCACTCACTAGCACCAAGTGGTAGGATTTTATGGAGTAGAAACTAATTTAGGTGAATGGTTTTGGAAGATTGAGCTAAATGGAAGCTAAAATTGTTGAAGAGTTTCTTCTTCTTTGTCCAAGTGAGAGCCGGCCATGGAGTAGGAGGAAATGGTGATTTTTTAGCAATTTTTTCAAGATATTTACTCAATTTGGTCAAAAGTCAAAAGTGTGAATAGTTGCCACAAAGTCTAACCAATGGTTGTGTGACACTTGGCATCTCATTAAATGCAATTCAATCCTTTCTTTTCTCTCTCACATCAAACATTTCACACACTCTACTTATCTCTTAACACCCGATAAATTTTACACAGTATCCGGAATTTAACCTAATTGGCCGAATTTTTCCGAACTTTTCGCACTAGTGGGTCCCACGTCCAATAAACTTAACCTTATTGGCCGAATTTTTCCGAACTTATCGCACTAGTGGGTCCCACGTCCACCATTTACTCTTAATTTTCTAAAATTTCTCCAATGCTAGAAAAATCATCTTAAAACTATAACTGCTCATAAAATCCTCTCAGAAAATATTTCTAAGCCAGAAAATGCAAAAACAAGCAATTAAGGAGGAATAAACCCTAGGAAAAAAATATTAGGGTTTTACGGGCTCTCACACTCTCCCCCCCTTAAAAGAATTTCGTCCTCGAAATTTCTCACCTTAATTCCCGAAAAGGTTTGGGTATTTCTTTCGCATTTCCTCTTCCATCTCCCATGTAGCTTCCTCCACTCCGTGGTTTCTCCAAAGCACTTTCACTAACGGAATCTTCTTGTTTCTGAGTTCTTTGACTTTTCGATCGAGTACTTGAACCGGTTTCTCCTCATAGGCCAGTGATTCATCTACTTCGATATCTTCCGGTTGTAAAACATGAGATGGGTCAGGATGGTACTTCTTTAGCATCGAGACGTGAAATACATCGTGGATTCGAGAAAGACTGGACGGTAGCTCCAATCGATACGCGACCGCTCCAACCCTCTGAAGGATCTTGTAGGGTCCAACGTACCGTGGTTGGAGTTTCTTTCCTTTCCCCGCTGTAAGACTTCGTAAGGGTGTGATCTTAAGAAATACTTGATCTCCAACTTCAAATTCCAAATCCTTCCTTCGGTTATCCGCGTAGCTCTTTTGGCGACTCTGGGCGGTTTGAAGTCGTTGCCTTATCAACTTGACCTTCTCGTGAGCCTCTTCCATCCATGGAATAGTTGTCGGGTCCAGTGCCTTCTTTTCGCCAACCTCATCCCAGTAAATCGGTGAGCGGCACTTGCGTCCGTAGAGAGCTTCGTACGGAGCCATTTGAATTGACGAATGGAAGCTATTGTTGTACGCGAACTCCACCAAGGTCATGTGCTGACCCCAACTGCCTCCAAAGTCCAGAATGCAAGTTCGTAGCATGTCTTCTAGCGTCTGAATCGTCCGTTCCGACTGGCCATCCGTCTGAGGGTGATAGGTTGTGCTCAAATTAAGTTTCGTCCCCAGGGTTTCTTGGAACTTCTGCCAAAATCGCGACACAAACCGTGGATCCCGATCGGAAACGATGCTCACAGGAACACCGTGTAGTCTTACTACTTCGTCCATGTACAGTCGGGCCAATTGATCCATTGAATACTTCATGTTCACCGGCAAGAAATGGGCCGACTTGGTTAATCGATCCACGATCACCCAAACGGCATCGTGTCCTCTTTGCGTCCTCGGTAAACCGGATACGAAGTCCATTGTGATGTTTTCCCATTTCCACTCGGGTATCTCCAAGGGTTGTAACAGACCCGATGGTTTTTGATGCTCTGCCTTCACTTGCTGGCAAATAAGACATTTCTGCACGTACTGCGCGATTTCCCTTTTCATATTATCCCACCAGTAAGTTCCCTTCAGGTCTTGATACATCTTGCTGCTACCCGGATGGATTGTATACTTAGACCTATGAGCTTCCTCCAGAATTTCCTCTTTCAACACCTCTTCCTTCGGTACTACGATTCGGTTCCGATATCTCAAAAGACCCTCAGGACTCAAATTGAAGTCCGTTGTTTCTCCCTTTTCCAATTTCTCTCTCCACTTCCGCACCATCAAATCCTTGCCTTGCGCCTCTTTTATACGTTCCAGTAGAGTGGATGTAACCCTAATATTGCCAAATATCACCTTATGGCTCCCAAGACAGGGTTTCCACTCGCACACGGATTCTAGCAAATCCCATTCCTTGATCATTAGCCCTGCCACTTGCACTTTACGACTCAAGGCATCTGCTACCACATTTGCCTTTCCCGGATGGTAGTTGATTGTACAATCGTAGTCCTCCAGAAATTCCATCCATCGCCGTTGTCTCATGTTCAGTTCCTTCTGGGAGAAAAGATATCTAAGACTCTTGTGATCCGAAAACACTTCGAAGGTCACCCCATATAGGTAGTGCCTCCACTTTTTCAAAGCAAACACAACAGCGGCTAATTCTAGGTCATGAGTCGGATAGTTCTGCTCGTGAAGCTTCAACTTCCTAGAGGCAAAAGCAATCACATTCCGGTTCTGCATCAAAACACATCCCAATCCCTCTCGCGACGCGTCCGCATATACCGCAAACCCGTCCACTCCATTTGGCAAGACCAGTACCGGAGCCATGGTCAATCTTTTCTTTAATTCCTGAAAATTCGTTTCGCATCGGCCGTTCCAAATAAACTGGCCATGTTTCTTTGTCAAGTCAGTTAAAGGTCCTGCCAGTTTGGAAAAATCCTTAATGAACCTTCGGTAGTACCCCGCTAGCCCTAGGAAGCTACGAATTTCCGTGGGGGTTTCTGGCCTCTTCCAATTTGTCACGGCCTCAACCTTCGCCGGGTCCACTGCAATACCTTCGTGGGAGATCACGTGCCCTAGAAATGCCACTTTCTCCAACCAGAACTCGCATTTGCTAAACTTGGCGTATAGCTGATGTTCCTTCAATGTCTGCAACACCACTCTCAAATGCTCCTCGTGCTCCTCGCGTGACTTAGAGTAGACCAAAATGTCGTCAATAAACACCACGACAAATCGGTCCAGGTAGGGTTTGAAAACCCTATGCATTAGGTCCATGAAGGCGGCGGGAGCATTAGTCAATCCAAAGGGCATAACGGCGAACTCGTAATGCCCGTATCTCGAGTTGAAAGCAGTTTTCGGGATGTCCTCCTTCTTTATCAATAACTGATAGTATCCCTGTCGGAGATCCAACTTCGAGAAGACCACTGCTCCTTGCAGCTGGTCAAACAACTCATCGATGTGGGGCAGTGGATACTTGTTCTTGATCGTAACGTTGTTCAACCCCCTATAATCAATACACATCCTCAACGTTCCGTCCTTTTTCTTCACAAATAAGACCGGAGCTCCCCAAGGAGACTCACTCTCGTGGATGAATCCCCGCTCCAAAAGGTCTTGCAATTGCAACTTAAGCTCCTTTAGTTCTGCGGGTGCCATTCGGTAAGGGGTTTTGGAGATAGGTGCGGTTCCAGGTAAAAGATCTATTCGGAATTCTATCTCCCTTTCCGGAGGTAAGGCCACTAACTCATCAGGAAACACATCCGGAAATTCCCTCACTACGGCCACGTCTTCCACTTTTAACTTATCCGTAGGGGTATTAATTAGAAAGGCCAAATAGCCTCGCGCCCCTCTACTTATCAGTTTCCTAGCTCGAATGCCCGAAATGAGAGCAGATGAGGCTAACCTACCCCTTATATCCAACCTTAAGGTTGCCTCGCCAGGAATGCGAAATTCAACTATTTTCGTTTTACAGTCCAGTTGGGCGTTATATTTGGCTAACCAGTCCATTCCCAAAATCACGTCGTACCCTTTAATGGACAAGCTAATCAGGTCTCCTAAAAATCTCCGCTCACCTACCCATACATCACAATCCTTATAAACTATACTAGTCACCAAACGTTGATTCCCCGTAGGTGTACTAACCTCTAAGTCATATGGTAAACTAGCAGGTTTTATATCGATGCCACACATGAAATTAGGGTTAACAAACGAATGAGTGGCACCCGGATCAATTAAAACTTTGGCAAAGCGGTGGAATATAGGGATCGTACCTTCCACCACCTCGGAAGACTCTGGGATCTGGTGGGGCTCTAAGGAATATACCCTAGCCGGAACTTTTGGTTTGGATCCGTCTCCCTTGGCCGGTCCAGTATTGGTCCTCGACGGTAGTTGGCTCCCCTTTCCGTCTTGTTTCAGGACCGGACATGTAGCCAGTTGATGGTCCGCACTTCCACACCGCAGGCATTTCCCCAGTTTCCTCCAGCAATTGTCCTCGGTGTGGTTTGTCTTTCCACAGTGCCCACAGGGACCGCGAGGTGCAGAAGCCGAGCTACTCTGAACGTTTCCCCTCGGTCCTCGCCCAGCTTGACCACCCCTGAACGGAGTCCCTCTGCCTGATCCGGACTGTCGACCACCACCCATGCCCCGTCCAAACTTAGAGGGAGTGCTCTTCTCACCCTGTCCAGACGTACTCCCAGGAAAGCCACGCTTCTTGGCCTGGAAGTTTCGGACCTGTAGCCGTGCACTTTCCACTCGTTGGGCTTTTTCCATAGCCTCGCTAAACGTGGTAATTTGAGCCGCCGCAAGGTCCTTCTGGATCTCAACGTTCAAGCCCTGAATAAAGCGCCTCACGCGTCGTTGCTCAGTCATGATTAATTCAGGCGCGAATTTGGACAGGCGGGTAAACTGGCTCTCGTACTCCGCCACAGTCTGAGCCCCTTGCCGGAGCCGGATAAACTCGTCCTCCTTCCTCTCCTGGACTAGAGGAGGGAAAAACTTGGCATTAAATTCCCGAATGAAGTTCACCCACGTCCTTGGTGTCTGCTCTCGCTCCCATTTCTGTCTAATTACGTTCCACCAGGAACGGGCAGCTCCCTCGAGTTGGAAAACGGCAAAAGTCACCTGCCGTTCGTCCGGGTAGTGTAGGGCCGCGAATATATCAACCATTTTCTCAAGCCACTTCTCGGCGACGTCAGGGTCGGGTCCCCCAATAAACTTTGGCGGAGAGAACTTTTGGAAACGTTCTAGTGCTCTATCTTCACTCTCATTATGATGTCCAGGGTTTCCGGGGTTGGGGTTTGGGTTTTGGCCCTGTTGTTGCACTACTTGTGCAAGTAGGTTGGTCATTTGCTGCATAGCAGCAGCTATTTGAACATTGGGGTTTATCTGGGGTTCAGGATTCGGTTCAGTAGAAGCTTCCCCCGTTTCTCTAACTGGTGTGGGTTGCCTAATACCGCGCCCACGTCCCCGACCACTCCGTGTTCCTTCCATACGGTATACTTGGTCTAGGCAAAATTACTAAACCAAAGCAGTAACAAAGCATGTAAGTAACAAATAAACTTCCACTTAACACATAACGATGCATTTCAAACAAGATCACAAGCACACATATATACAAGCCAAACATATATACAAGCAGTCAGTCAAGTACGGCCAAAGCACGTACGTACACAAAAGATCCACCTGAGGATAGGCCTATCAAAAGAAATTTACACGTAGCTAACTCTACATCCAAAACGGTTAGCTAAGGCTCTATCCCTATCCGCCCTATACACAAGACCAAAACTATCTATAACAACTCTAGAAGTCATAACCTAGCCCGAAGATGAGCTATGAGACCCACTCGACGGAGTGGATCCAACCCTAGCCTCAGACCCCGCACAGGAGTCCTTGTCGCTCACTCCTTCCACCACCTCGGCACAGAGGTTTAGGATTGCAGCGGCTCGAGTCCTCACCTTCCGAGCCCTCTTAGACTCGCTCTCACGCGCCTCCCTCAGCTGGGCACAGAGGTCATCGACTCTATCCTCCGCCTCTAGTACATCGTACTTCAGATCCTCAATCCTTTTGGCTTGCCCCTCATTGGCCGCCTTTAATTGATTCACCTCAACCTCAAGCTTGGCATTAGCTTTTGCCAGCTCCTTTCTTTCCTTCACAACTGCCAAAACAAGGGCATTCGGGTAAGCATACTTCTCCTTACACGCGCACCGCCGAAGACGGTTAAACGGGCTCCAACGAATAACGGCCCCCTTTGGCCGGATCTGGTACTTAATCATCGGAAGCGCTACACGGGGTCGCTTGGCCGCAGGGCCATCACTAGGTCCACTGGAACTGTCCATCCTACACCAAAAGTGTAAAAATAAGAATCAATAAGCTTAAAAACCATAAACAATAAACCCTCAGATCAAGCATTCCTATAACACCCAGGCTAATTCAAACCTAGGCTCTGATACCACCTGTGACAGCCCCACCTTCCCCTAAGGCGAACCAGAGGGGTTAGCGGACTGCCTGCCCAGCTCTCGCCAGGACTAACGGTACAGTTTACGTCAATCTATAACGTTCCGAACATTGCAATGCCCGCAAATAAGCCAAAATCACAAAATAAAAAAAAACGAAAGTCGTGGCACTCCGAAATCCAACCAAACATTATCCAAACATATATATACATTGGAAATCAGCATTTACAAGCCAAATGGCGTACAAGTTATCTCATAAGATCATACAAGTGCATTTAGGCCAATACAAGCCATCCATTAAGGGAAACCATACACTTAGGGTTAACACCCTCAAGGAGCTAATCAAAATACATGTACAAGAGCTCAACTTGCATTCAACTATCATGACCTTTCCAAAAGTGCTCATTTGCCTGTAAGGAAAACAAATAACACGGAATGAGCTAAAGCCCAGTGGTATACCACCCAATAAGCGATCAAAGTCACATAAGCATGAACTTTCATTTGAAGTACGCAAATAAGCGATAAAGCAAAACGGTAAAAGGATACGGTTGGCTCTCAAGAGCCCAATTCCACGCTTGTAATCTTGATCCAACCCCATTGACCCTCCGTCAATGTTAAAAGTACCAAACCGTAGACCACACTTTACTTCCATTCCTTCCACCTATCATACCCCAACCGGGCCCGCACTCCATTCAGTAATATTTTGGTAATACTCGAGTTTACCGGAACCAAGGGTCTCATTACCACAAGGTTCCCCAGTACAGTCCCCGTGGCAATTCAATCTTAACGACCAAGCCCTTGCCGGCTCGATCCAATTGACTACCAAACGGGGTTGAGCTCCGTAATGCAATAAGGCCGTTGGACATCATCCAAACGACATCAATTCAGTTTCCATGAAATGGAATTCATCAACCAATATATCAAGTTCAGTAATGCAATAAAACGGTAGCCATTCAGTGACAATATCAAAAGAGGTGAGGGCGGTCAAGTACACCCTCACCTTAATCAATTCCAATATGCAAGTAAGCCTTCAAGGCATCACATAAACATTTAACAAAGCCACATAATAACAATTTAGTGAGTGGTATACTCACCAAGCAAGTAAGTGGTATTTCATGTACCACGATCACCAAGCCGTCGTGCACTACCTTCAAGCCCTAGAACATATAACACATACAATGAGACTCGATAACGAGTCATATAGCAACGCTAAACACAACCCCAGTAGGGTTTCATATACATAAATGAGCATAATAGCAAACCAGAATTTAGAAAATGGCCTTAGTCTTGGCCCCAAATAGAAAACTGTTTTACACTCATTATGCGGTAATGGTACAACTCTCACTACAAATATCGGTTGGGGGTGTAAGACCCACCGTTTCGAAGCTATGGAACAGGGCTACAATAATGTAGAAGACCACTCAATCCAGTTCCTAGCTTAACTAGGTCGAAAATGCCAAATACTATACCAGAATTACCAAAACAGGTTTGCAAAACACAGAAAACTGTAATCGGTATATCTCAGTCCATACAAGTCAAAATGCCGAAATTCCAAAGGCATATGTTAGCTAAGACCCTCAGCTACAATTCATCAGAAGACACCAAATCCAAAATCCATACCAATTCCAGTCAAAATGGCCAATTACTATCGCAGTTTTCGCATTCTGTCCAAATCAGAACAGCTACAGTAATTTCGTCATATCTCATTCCACATTAATCCAAATGACCTGAAATTTTACAGGCATCTACATCACATCAATACCAACAACTTTCATGTTTTGAGCAAAGTCTAATTCGGCCTCTAACCCAGTGATCTAAAACCGGACAGATTTGGGGTTCAAGAACCCTAACTTTTCCAATTTCACACCAAATCCAAAATTGATTGCATTTAACCACATTTCACATCCACTAGAGCCATTTCCAACCATTACAATTCATCATACAAGCCCCCAACATCAAGATCATATTAAACCAGAAAAATTCCCAATAAAATAAAAACTTCACCAAAACAAACCAAATCAAGAAACAAATCATATATTTCAACTCTCATGCCTCCATTAAGCACTAATTAAGCATCATTAGAGGTAGTAGGGTGTTTCAAGCTTCACTTACCAAGAAACAAGAGAGAGAGGGATATTGGACACCTTTGATCTTCAAACAAACCTCACCAATACACTTATTAACACTAGAAGCAAAGTTCCTATGGAGTGAAATGGATGGAAACAATTGATTTTGGTTGATTTGCACCAAGTGGAAGCTTAAAATTTGAAGAGCTTTCTTCCTTGTGGAGCTTGGGATGGCCGGCCAAGAGGGAAGAGAGAAGAGTGAGTTTTTTGTAATTTTTTGAGATATTTAACCTTTGGTCAAGAAAGTCAAATTTGTGAATAGTATTTCTTAAAAGGTAACCAATAAGAAAGTGACATGTGTCACCTCCATAAATGCATTCCTATCTTTCTTTTCTCTCTCACATCAATCACTTCACACACACCACTTATCTCTTAACACCCGATAAATTTTTAACAGTATCCGAAACTTAACCTTATTGGCCGAATTTTTCCGAACTTATCGCACTAGTGGGTCCCACGTCCACCATTTACTCTTAATTTTCTAAAATTTCTCCAATGCTAGAAAAATCATCTTAAAACTATAACTGCTCATAAAATTCTCTCAGAAAATATTTCTAAGCCAGAAAATGCAAAAACAAGCAATTAAGGAGGAATAAACCCTAGGAAAAAAATATTAGGGTTTTACGGGCTCTCACAAGTCAAGCAGGCGTCGAAGTGATTGGGCAGAGTAGGGTCTTTAGACCATAATGTTGCTTAGGGTTAGATTAACTTCGTAGTGGAAGCATGGGCCGGCCTACCCTGAAACCAAGATGGCCGACTGCACTTTTAGGGTTTTCTTAGGGTTTCAGTAACCTCTAACCTATAAAATGGCTTGCTTTGTAAGGGTTTTGGACACAAGTCGGATCTATAATGTTTTATTAATTTCGATTCTTCCTGTTAAGAGAGATTCGAGCCTTTTTACTTGCCTTGGCAAGGGTTGTGAGCAATCTTGCGTCTCACCCTAGATTGTTCTACCGACCTATTCATTAGAGTAATCACCTCTATGCAGCCGTCTTCCTGACTCGTCTGAGGACGTAGAAGGTACGATCCGTTGGGTACCTTAGATTTGATGGATTCTGCTGATAAGGAATTTCGAGGACGAAATTCTTTTAAGGGGGAGAGAGTGTGAGAACCCGTTTTGCCCTAATATTTTTCCTAGGGTTTATTTCCCCCTTAATTGCATGTTTTCTGCATTTTCGGGCTTAGGAATATTTTTCTGGTAGATTTTATGAGTAATTATAGTTTTTAAATGATTTTTCTAGTATTGGTGAGTTTTTAGAAAATTAAGAATATATTTTGGACGTGGGACCCACTAGTGCGAAAAGTACGGAAAAATTCGGCCAATAAGGTTAAGTTTCGGATACTGGTGGAAATTAATCGGGTGTTAAGAGATAAGTAGAGGGTGACATGGCATTGATGTGAGAGGAACCAAGTGATAGGAAGGCATTAAATGAAGTGCCAAGTGGCACTATGTGATTGGTCCACTTGTTGGACATTTTTGACTTTTCTTATCATGGATTAAATATCTCAAAAATTGACTAAAAATTCATTCTTTCTTACCTCTTGTTGGCCGATTCTCTCTCTTGGACAAGGAAGAAAAACTTCTTCAATTTACAAGCTTCAAACTATCTCAATCTTCCATTCCAACCAATTAAACTTAGATTTGCTCCATAAAATCACTCCATTAGGAGCTAGTAAGTGACTTGGTGAAGTTTTTGGAGAAGCTAAGGTGTTCCACCACTATCTCTCTCTTGTTTACTAGGTAAGTGGTACTTGAACTTCCTCCTACACTTAATGATGTTTAATTTGTGCCTAATGGGAGCTAAAGTGATGGATTATGTGATTTATTTCTTGGTTTGTGATGAATTGGTGAAGTTTTTATTTTTTTGAGGAATTTTCTGGTTTAATATGATCATGGTGTTGTGGTTGTTTATGATGGTTGATAATGAGGGGTAATGACTATGGTAGGTGTGAATGATAGATAATTGCAACCAATTTTGGATTTGGAAGGAAAAGTGAAAGTTAGGGTTCTATCATCCCCAATTTCTGTCCGGTTTTATATCATGTGGTTAGAGGCCGAATTAGACTTTACTCAAAACATGAAAGTTGTAGGTATTGATGTGTTTGAGGTACCTGTAAAATTTCAGGTCATTTGGATGAGTGTAGAGTGAGTTATGCCGTTTTTACTGTAGCTGTTCTGCTTTGATCAGAATGCGAAAACTGCAATAGTAATTGGCCCTTTTGACTGGAATTGGTTTGGATTTTGAAGTTGGTGTCTTCTGATGAAATGTAGCTGAATGTCTTAGCTAACATATGCCTTTGGAATTTCGGCATTTGGACTTGTATGGACTGAGATATACCGATTACAGTTTTCTGTGTTTTGCAAACCTGTTTTGGGAATTCTGGGTTAGTATTTGGCATATTTGACCTAGTTGTGTTAGGAACTGGATTGAGTGGCCTTCTACATTGTTGTAGCTCTGTTTCATAGCTTCGAAACGGTGGGTCTTGCACCCCCATCCGATAACCGTAGTGAAAGTGGTGTCATTACCGCATTATGAGGTCAAATACGTTTTTTTTGTTAAGACCTAAGTTAAAGCCATTTCTTAATTTCTGGTTACCTATGATGCTTATATATGCATATGAAACCTTATTGGGGTTGTGGTTGGCATTGGTTTATGACTCATTATCGAGTCTCTTTTAGGGCTTGCATTCATTTCGGTTGTTTCCTAGTTAACTTTTGTACTTGTACCACTTTGAGCCTAGTGAACGGCTTTTGGGAAATGAGATGAATTTTGTGTGAGATGTTGGGACTGATTTGAGGATAGAATGAAGCCTTAATGGCTGGAAAAGTAAGAAATTTAGGGGAAGTGCTGCCCGATTTTCTAGGCCGTTTGGTTCCTTTAAGTTGGGTTTGCCTTTTGGTAGAATGAAAGGCTTTTGGGTTGGTTGCGCCTAGGTCTTCATGCTACCTTTTCGTTTCCAAGAAAATCATGTTTTGCACCCTTGCATTAGTATTTATTTGGCAAGGCGTACGACGTGTAGTCGAGCCTCACATGTGCATTCTGTTTACTCGATTCTGGAAGTAAAACCTTCAATTGGTTTATTTTGATTATTTTAGGGTTTCTTGGCGATTAAGGCCAATCTGAAGTGAAACTTTTTGAAGTTGAATCGGTGAGTGTACCACTCCCCTTCATTGTTGTTTAACTTGATTTTGCTCTGCAATCTGTTTATTTGTTCGAGACGAGGGTGTACTTTATCACACTCGTTCTCTAGTCTGATCATATGCCAATTTACTATGCAAAATTTGAATCTGTTATCTATGTCTGCATCTGTTCGGATTTCTATGACCTATGAGCTCAATCCTGTGGCTAAGTTATTCGAGTCGGGCCGGCAAGGGCCTGGACGATTAGATAACGAACCACGGTAGTCTGTTCGGGGATTTTGGGTATTGAGACCCTTGATTCCGGGTATACTCGAGTATTACCATTTCTGTTCGGTTACGGTGAGCGGGCCCGGTAAAGGGGTGTTTGGTGGACGGAATTCGGTGTAAAGAGGGGTCTACGGACGCATTGGTTCTATATACGTTGACGAAGAGTCAACCGATTTGGATCAAGTACGGCGCTGGAAATTTGGCTCCTGAAAGCCACCCGTATCCTTCTGATTTGAATCCTTGGTTCCTTTGCTTTACATCTGGCATGTGTACTTGAGTTGCTAAATGTGAAATGCCATGATTTTTCTGCTATATGTTTGGTACCTCATTGAGCGCAAGCTCACCCCTTTCTGTTCCTTTTGTTTTCCTTACAGGAAAATAAACCCCTTTTGGTCTGGATTTGACAAATGGCTGCCAAATTGAGCTAGTCGAACATATCTTTTGTATAGCTCATGTATTAAAACCCTAAGTGTACTTTTGGGGCGTTTTCTCTTCTGATTTGGCAAACCGTGTATATGTATCAACTTTTGAAAACTTTTGTATGTCCTTTTGGATTGTAATCGCTAAAGTTCAGATGTGAATGTTTGCGTGCTCTTTCGGTTGCGTTCTGACGGGTCGGTTACTATTCATGGCCGACTCCGGATTTCATTTTTTTTTTTTGTTTTGGGTTATTTTACCATCTTGACTTGTTTACGCTCGTTTGTAAGTTCCGGATCGCTATTAATAGCTCTACTCTGATCCGTAGTCCTGGCGAGAGTTGGGCAGGCAGTCCGCTAACCCCTTTGGTTCGCCTTAGGGGAAAGTGGGGCTGTCACACCGGCCCATCTCAACATCAAGATGGCCGACTGCCCTTTTAGGGATCCTTAGTGTTTTACTAACCTCTAACCGATAAAAGGGCAAGATTTGTACGGGTTTTGGACACAAGTTGGATCAATAAAGTTTGATTAATTTCGATTCTTCTTCTTAAGAGTGATTCGAGCCTTTTTACTTGCCTTGGCAAGGGTTGTGAGCAATCTTGCGTCTCGTCCTAGATTGTTTTACTGACCTATCCATTAGAGTAATCACCTCCGTGGAGTCGTCGTTCTATCGCTTATAATCAAATCGTGTCGTCCCGTTTGATTCTAGGTTCCGCAATCCAAGCGTTGGACCACCACGCTAGATCCTTTGTCAAACGTGCTACGTTTCTCGAAACGAGTTGATCGAGGTGTATCCATTAGTGTAAACACCTCTGTGGAGTCGTCGTTCTACCGCCTATAATCAAATCGTGTCGTCCGTTTGATTCTAGGTTCCGCAATCGAAGCATTGGAGCACCTCGCTAGATCCTTGGGCAAACGTGCTATGTGTCTCGAAACGAGTTGATTGAGGTGTATCCATTAGAGTAATCACCTCGTGGAGTCATCGTTCAACCCCCCATAATCAAATCGTGTCGTCCGTTTGATTCTAGGTTCCGCAACCCAAGCGTTGGACTACCTTGCTAGATCCTTG
The DNA here is from genome assembly GCF_036785885.1 of Coffea arabica. NCBI lineage: Eukaryota > Viridiplantae > Streptophyta > Magnoliopsida > Gentianales > Rubiaceae > Coffea > Coffea arabica. The sequence goes on from NC_092330.1 coordinate 13,290,821, forward strand.
GGCAAACGTTCTACGTGTCTCGAAACGAGTTGATCGATGACCGTCTCAATGATGTGAGCTTGGATCAGGGCCCATGCAATGACCCTGTTCGATTTCCATTAGTCCCAGTTACACGTGCACGAGCCAAACTCTTCAAGTAATCCCTCCAAGGCCTTGTTCGAATGTTCCAAGAGCAATATGGAGTCCATAAGGATATTGAAGGCCTAGAAGGACACAAGCAAATCATCTACACCGTGATCCAAACCCTTGGAGAATCAAGCGGGCCTCCAATTGATTGGGCCGAGTAGGGTCTTTTGGCCCTAATGTTGCTTAGGGTTAGATTAACAGCGTAGTAGGAGTATGGGCCGGTCCATCTTGACACCAAGATGGCCGACTGCTCTTTTAGGGTTTCCTTAGGGATTTAGTAACATCTAACTTATAAAAGGGCTTGCTTTGCAAGGGTTTTGGATGCAAGTTAGATCAATAAAGTTTGACTAATTTTGATTCTTCTTTTTAAGAGAGATTCGAGCCTTTTTACTTGCCTTGGTAAGGGTTGTGAGCATTCTTGCGTCTCGTCCTAGATTTTTCTACCAACCTATCCATTAGAGTAATCACCTCTGTGGCGTCATTGTTCTACCGTCTATAATCAAATCGTGTCGTCCGTTTGAATCTAGGTTCCGCAATCCAAGCGTGCGACCACCTCGCTAGATCCATGTGCAAACGTGCTACGTGTCTCGAAACGAGTTGATCGAGGACCGTATCAGTGATGCGTGCCTGGATCAGAGCCCACGCAATGACACGGTCTGAGTTCCATTAGGCCCAGTCACACGTGCACGAGCCATGATCTTCAAGAAACCCCTCAAAGGCCTTGTTCGAATAGTCCAAGACAAACATGGAGTCCGTAGGGATATTGAAGGCCTAGAAAGTGACAAGCAAATCATATAAACCATGATCCAAAACTATGAATAGTCAAGCGAGCCTCCAAGTGATTGGGCCGAGTGGGGTCTTTAGGCCTTAATGTTGCTTAGGGTTAGATTAACTGCGTAGCTGGAGCATGGGCCGGCCCATCTCAACACCAAGATGGCCGACTGCTCATTTAGGGTTTCCTTAGGATTTTACTAACCTCTAGCCAATAAAAGGGCTAGATTTGTAAGGGTTTTGGACACAAGTTGGATCAATAAAGTTTGATTAATTTCGATTCTTCTTGTTAAGAGTGATTCGAGCCTTTTTACTTGCCTAGGCAAGGGTTGAGAGCAATCATGTGTCTCGTCACAGATTGTTCTACTGACCTATCCATTAGAGTAATCACCTCTGTAGAGTCGTCATTTTACCGCCTATAATCAAATCGTGTCGTCCGTTTGATTCTTGGTGCCGCAATCCAAGCGTTGGACCACCTCGCTAGATCCTTAGGCAAACGTGCTACGTGTCAAGAAATGAATTGATCGAGGTGCATCCAGTAGAGTAATCACCTCTGTGGAGTCGTCGTTCTACCGCTAATAATGAAATCGTGTCGTCTGTTTGATTCAATGTTCCGCAATAAAGCGTTGGACCACCTCGCTAGATCCTTGGGAAAAACGTACTACGTGTCTCGAAACGAGTTGATCGAGGACCGCATTAGTGATGTGTGTATGGATCAGGGCCCACCCAATGACCCGGTCCGAGTTCTATTGGGCCCAGTCACACGTGCACGAGCCAAGCTTTTCATTGAATCCCTCCAAGGCCTTGTTCGAATGGTCCAAAATCAACATGGAGTCCATAGGGATATTGATGCCCTAGAAGAAGACAAGCAAATCATCTACACCATGATCCAAGCCCATGGAGAGTCAAGCGGGACTCCAAGTGATTGGGCAGAGTAGGGTCTTTAGGCCTTAATGTTGCTTAGGGTTAGATTAACTGCGTAGTGGAAGCATGGGCCGGCCCATCTTGAAAACAAGATGGCCGACTGGTCTTTTAGGGTTTCTTTAGGGTTTTAGTAACCTCTAGCCGATAAATTGGCTTGCTTTGTAAGGGTTTTGGACACAAGTCGGATCAATAATGTTTTATTAATTTCGATTCTTCTTGTTAAGAGAGATTCGAACCTTTTTACTTGCCTTGGCAAGGGTTGTGTGCAATCTTGCGTCTCGTCCAAGATTGTTCGACCGACCTATCCATTAGAGTAATCACCTCTATGTAGCCATCTTTCTACCGCCTATAATCAAATCGTGTCGTCTGTTTGTTTCAAGGTTCCGCAATCCAAGTATTGGAGCACCTCGCCAGATCATTGGAAAAACGTGCTACGTGTCTCGAAACGAGTTGATCGAGGACCGTATCAGTGATGTGTGCATGGATGAGGGCCCATGCAATGACCCGGTCGGAGTTCCATTGGGCCCAGTCACACATGCAAGAGGCAAGCTCTTCAAAAAATCCCTCCAAGGCCTTGTTCGAATGGTCCAAGACCAAAATGGAGTCCATAGGGATATTGAAGGCCAAGAAAGAAACAAGCAAATCATCTACACCATGATCCAAGCCCACGGAGAGTCAAGTTGGCCTCCAAGTGATTGGGCTGAATTGGGTCTTCAGGCCTTAATATTCCTTAGGGTTAGATTAACTGCGTAGTAGAAGAATGGGCCGGCCCATCTTGGCACCAAGATGGCCGACTACTCATTTAGGGTTTCTTTAGGGTTTTAGTAACCTCTAGCCTATAAAAGGGCTTGCTTTGTAAGGGTTTTGGAAACATGCTCGATCAATAAAGTTTGATCAATTTCGATTCTTCTTATTAAGAGAGATTCGAGCCTTTTTACTTGCCCTGGAAAGGGTTATGAGCAATCTTGCGTCTCGTCCTAGATTGTTCTACCGAACTATCCATTAGAGTAATCACCTCTGTGTTGTCGTCGTTCTACCTCCTATAATCAAATCGTATCGTCCCGTTTGATTCTAGGTTCCGCATTCCAAGCGTTGTACCACCTCGCTAGATCCTTGGGCAAACGTGCTACGTGTCTCGAAACGAGTTGATCGAGGTGTATCCATTTGAGTAATAACCTCTGTGAGGTCGTCATTCTGCCGCCTATAATCAAATTATGTAGTCCGTTTGATTCTAGGTTCCGCAATCCAAGCGTTGAACCACCTCGCTAGATCCTTGGGCAAACGTGCTACGTGTCTCGAAACGAGTTGATCGAGGTATATCCATTAGAGTAATTACCTCTGTGGAGCCGTCGTTCTTCTGCCTATAATCAAATCGTGTCGTCTATTTGATTCAAGGTTCCGCAATCAAAGCGTTAGACCACTTCGCTAGATCCTTGGGCAAACGTGCTACGTGTCTCGAAATGCACCTCTGTGGAGTCGTCGTTTTACCGCCTATTATCAAATCGTGTCGTCCGTTTGATTCCAGGTTCCGCAATCCAAGCATTCGACCATATCGCTAGATCCTTGGGCAAACGTGCTTCGTGTCTCGAAACGAGTTGATCGAGGACCGTATCAGTGATGTGTGTATGGATCAGGGCCCACGTAATGACCCGGTCCGAGTTCCATTGGGCCCAGTTACACGTGCACGAGCCAAGCCCTTCAAGGAATCCTTCCACAGCGTTGTTCGAATGGTCCAAGACCGACATGGAGTCCATAGGAAAATTGAAAGCCTAGAAGGAGACAAGCAAATCATCTACACCATGATCCAAACCCAAGGAGAGTCAAGCTGGCCTCCAAGTGATTGGGCTGAGTAGGGTCTTTAGGCCTTAATGTTACCTAGGGTTAGATTAGCTGCGTAGCGGAAGCATGGGCCGGCCGATCTTGAAACCAAGATGGCCGACTGCTCTTTTGGGGTTTTCTTAGGGTTTTAGTAACCTCTAGCCGATAAAAGGGCTTGCTTTGTAAGGGTTTTGGACACAAGTCAGATCAATAAAGTTTGATTAATTTCGATTCTTCCTGTTAAGAGTGATTAGAGCATTTTTACTTGTTTTGGCAAGGGTTGTTAGTAATCTTGCGTCTCGTCCTAGATTGTTCTACCGACCTATCTATTAGAGCAATCACCTCTGTGAAGTCGTCGTTCTACAGCCTATAATCAAATCGTATCGTCCCGCGTGATTCTTGGTTCCGCAATCCAAGCGTTGGACCACCTCGCTAGATCCTTGGGCAAACGTGCTACGTGTCTCGAAACGAGTTGATCGAGGTGTATCCATTAGAGTAAACACCTCTGTAGAGTCGTCATTCTACCGCCTATAATCAAATCGTGTCGTCCGTTTGATTCTTGGTTCCGCAATCCAAGCATTGGACCGCCTAGCTAGAACCTTGGTCAAACGTGCTACGTGTCTCAAAACGAGTTGATCGAGAACCGTATCAGTGATGTATGTGTGGATCATGGCCCACGCAATGAGCTGGTCCGTGTTCCATTGGGCCCAGTCACACGTGAACGAGCCAAGTTCTTCAAGGAATCCCTCCAAGGCCTTGTTCGAATGGTCCAAGACGAACATGGAGTCCATAGGGATATTGAAGGCCAAGAAGGAGAAAGGCAAATCATCTACGCCATGATCCGAGCCCATGAAAAGTCAAGCGGGCCTCCAAGTGATTGGGACGAGTGGGGTCTTTTGGCCTTAATGTTGCTTAGGGTTAGATTAACAACGTAGTAAAAGCATGGGTCGGCCCGTCTTCACACCAAGATGGCCGACTGCTCTTTTAGGGTTTCTTTAGGGTTTTAGTAACCTCTATCCTATAAAAGGGCTTGCTTTATAAGGGTTTTGGACACAAGTTGGATTAATAAAGTTTGATTAATTTCGATTCTTCTCGTTAAGAAAGAGTCGAGCCTTTTTACTTGCCTTGGCAAGGGTTGTGAGCAATCTTGCGTCTCGTCCTAGATTGTTCTACCGACCTATCCATTAGAGTAATCACATCAGTGGAGTCGTCGTTCTACCCCTATAATCAAATCGTGTCGTCCGTTTGATTTTAGGTTCTGCAATTCAAGCGTTGGACCACCTCGCTAGATCCTTGAGGAAACGTACTATGTGTCACGTAACGAGTTGATAAAGGACCGTATCAGTGATGTGTGCATGGATCATGGCCCACGCAATGATCCGGTCTGAGTTCCATTGGGCCTAGTCACACGTGCACGAGCCAAGCTCTTCAAGAAATCCCTCTGAGGCCTTGTTCGAATGGTCCAAGACCAACATGGAGTCCATAGGGATATTGAAGGCCTAGAAGGAGACAAGCAAATCATCTACACCATGATCCAAGCCCATGGAGAGTCAAGCGGGCCTCCAAGTGATTGGGCCGAGTAGGGTCTCTTGGCCTTAATGTTGCTTAGGGTTAGATTAACTGCGTAGTAGAAGCATGGGCCAACCCATCTTGACACCAAGATGGCCGACTGCTCTTTTAGGGTTTCCTTAGGGTTTTAGAAACCTCTAGCCTATAAAAGGGGTTGCTTTGTAAGGGTTTTGGACACAAGTTGGATCAATAAAATTTGAATAATTTCGATTCTTCTTGTTTAGCGTTATGCGAGCTTTACATGCCTTGGCAAGGGTCGTGAGCAATCTTGTGTTTCATTCTAGATTGTTCTACCGACCTATCCATTAGAGTAATCACCTCTGTGGAGTCGTCGTTCTATCGCCTATAATCAAATCGTGTCGTCCGTTTGATTCTAGGTTCCACAATCTAAGCGTTGGAGCACCTCGCTAGATCTTTGGACAAACGTGCTATGTGTCTCGAAATGAGTTGATCGAGGACCGCATCAGTGATGTGTGCATGGATCAGGGCCCACGCAATGACCCTGTCCGAGTTCCAGTAATTCCAGTCACACGTGCGCGAGCCAAGCTCTTCAAGGAATCCCTCCAAGGCCTTGTTCAAATGGTCCAAGACCAACATGGAGTCCATTGGGATATTGAAGGCCTAGAAGGAGACAAGCAAATCATCTACACCATGATCCAAGCCCATGGAGAGTCAGCGGGCCTCCAAGTGATTGGGCCGAGCAGGGTCTTTAGACCTTAATGTTACATAGGGTTAGATTAACTGCGTAGTAGAAACATGGGCCAGCCCATCTTGACACCAAAATGGCCGACTGCCCTTCTAGGGTTTCCTTAGGGTTTTAGAAACCTCTAATCTATAAAAGGGCTTGCTTTGTAAGGGTTTTGGACACAAGTTGGATCAATAAAATTTGATTAATTTCGATTCTTCTTGTTAAGAGAGATTCGAGCCTTTTTACTTGCCTTGGGAAGGGTTGTGAGTAATCTTGCATCTCGTCCTAGATTGTTCTACCGATCTATCCATTAGAGTAATCATCTCTGTGGAGTCTTCGTTCTACCGCCTATAATCAAATCGTATCGTCCCGTTTGATTCTAGGTTCCGCAATCCTAGCGTTGGACCACCACGCTAGATCCTTGGGCAAACGTGCCACGTGCCTCGAAACGATTGATCAAGGACTTGCATCAGTGATGTGTGCATGGATCAGGGCCCACGCAATGACCCTGTCCGAGTTCCATTAGGTCCAGTCACACGTGCGCGAGCCAAGCTCTTCAAGGAATCCCTCCAAGGCCTTGTCCAAATGGTCCAAGACCAATATGGTGTCCATAGGGATATTGAAGGCCTAGAAGGAGACAAGCAAATCATCTACACCATGGTCCAAGCCCATGGAGAGTCCAGCGGGCCTCCAAGTGATTGGGCCGAGCAGGGTCTTTAGGCCTTAATGTTGCATAGGGTTAGATTAACGGCGTTGTAGAAACATGGGCCGGCCCATCTTGACACCAAAATGGCCGACTTCTCTTTTAGGGTTTCCTTAGGGTTTTAGAAACCTCTAACCTATAAAAGGGCTTGCTTTGTAAGGGTTTTGGACACAAGTTGGATCAATAAAAGTTGATTAATTTCGATTCTTCTTGTTAAGAGATATTCGAGCCTTGTTACTTGCCTTGGCAAGGGTTGTGAGCAATCTTGCATCTCGTCCTAGATTGTTCTACCGACCTATCAATTAGAATAATAACCTCTGTGGAGTCTTCGTTCTACCGCCTATAATCAAATCGTGTCGTCCCGCTTGATTCTAGGATCCGCAATCCAAGCGTTGGACCACCTCGCAAGATCCTTGGGCAAACGTGCCACGTGTCTCGAAACGAGTTGATCGAGGTGTATCCATTAGAGTAATCACCTTTGTGGTGTCATCATTCTACTGCCAATAATCAAATCGTGTCGTCCGTTTGATTCTCGGTTACGCAATCCAAGCGTTGGACCACCTCGCTAGATCCTTGGGCAAACGTGCTACGTGTCTCGAAACGAGTTGATCGAGGATCGCATCAGTGATGTGTGTATGGATCAGAGCCCACGCAATGAGCTGGTCCGAGTTCCATTGGGCCCAGTCACATGTGTACGAGCCAAGTTCTTCAAGGAATCCCTCCAAGGCCTTGTTCGAATGGTCCAAGACGAACATGGAGTCCATAGGGATATTGAAGGCCAAGAAGGAGACAAGCAAATCATCTACACCATGATTCAAGCACATGGAGAGTCAAGTAGGCCTCCAAGTGATTAGGCCGTGTAGGGTTTTTCGGCCTTAATGTTGCTTAGGGTTAGATTAACTGCGTAGTAGAAACATAGGCCGACCCGTCTTGACACCAATATGGCCGACTGCTCTTTCAGGGTTTCCTTAGGGTTTTAGTATTCTCTAGCCTATAAATGGGCATGTTTTATAAGGGTTTTGGACACAAGCTGGATCAATAAAGTTTGATTAATTTCGATTATTCTTGTTACGAGAGATTCGAGCCTTTGTGTTTAGATGATATTGAACCTAGTTGTGACACCCTGGATTTTTTGTGTAAGAGAGAGAGAGTGCGACGACTAGAAAATTTGCTTATATTTTCTTAAAATTCCCTTTTATTTTGAATAAGTTACTTTATAATTCCTTTTACTACTAATTTTATTGTAACGACCCCACCTTCCCCCAAGGCGAACCAAAGGGTCAGCGGACTGCTTGCCCAACTCTCGCCAGGACTACGGATCAAATCATTCATAAACCTTACTAAACGATCGAAAGAATTTCGGGAAAACGAATCATCGGAAAGCACAAAGGACCACGGCCACGTCAAAATCTGACCAAATTTTTTCTTTCTTGCTCAAACTTCATACTCGCTCAATTTCCCTAATGGATACAAGAAAGTTCACATAACCATAGAAACGTACAATCTCAAACGAATACGTGTGAAACACATGATTAAACACTTATTTACATATATACATCAGAGTCTTCAACAAGTTAACTTAAAATACAAGCCATAGTAACCATACGTATACAAAATACAATTAGGGTTTCGGTTACAGAGGAGAATGATCAAAAGAATGTCTACACTAGCTCGACTCTTTCTTCAAAAATCATAGCTCTCAAAATATTGAACCCTGTAAGGAAAACAAAGATAACGGGAACGGGGTGAGCTTACCCTCAATGAGGTACCACAAGTACAAGTAGTCAAGAATCATGACATTTCACTTTTAAGGCACATATACATATCATATAAGGAAATGAACAAACACCTCAGATAGAAAGGAAGGTGGCTCTCAGGAGCCAAAATTTCCATTGCAATACTTGATCCCAACTCATTGACGCTCCGTCAACATTCGAAGAAACAAACATAACCGTAGACCCCACTTGACATCAAATTCCATCCATCGAACATACCCCTTGTCGGGCCCGAACACCACACACAAAATAGAGGTGGTAATACTCAAGTATACCGAAAATCCAAAGTCTCCAATACCCAAAGATTTCTCAGAAACAGAGTACCGTGGTTTGTTATCTAATCAACCAGGCCCTTGCCGGCTCGACTCGAGTAACTAGCCACAGGATTTGAGCTCAGAGGTCACAGAAGGGTCGTTGGATACAAGCCTCCAAACGACGTTAGAACCGACATAGATAACAGATTCAAATTCACACATAAACGATCACACAGGCAAGAGAACGAGTGTGTACACCCTCGTCTCATTCAGAATAAACAGAGTTCATAGTCATTCAAGTCACAGATTTCAAGTACAAATAAACCAGTTAAGCAACAAATCAGGGGAGTGGTACACTCACTAGTTCAAGTAAAAATAACTTCAAAAGTTTCCTCCCAAAGGATGGCTTTGGTCACCGTCACGTCCTAATAACAACCAAGGTAAAACAATTATGGTTGCACCATCCACAAACCCAGGAAACAGAATGCACAAATGAGACTCGACTACAAGTCGTAGGCCAAGTCAAGTTAACTACTAAGGCAAAGAAATAATAATCTGGCTTTGGAGTAAAGGTAGCAGTTGGTCTTAAAACATGAACAACCCTAGACCCCTTCATTTCTAGCCAAAATCAACCCAACCGCAAAGGAGTCAAGTAGCCCTAAAATTTTGGACAGTATGCCCCTTGTATTTCGCTATTTTTCAACCATTTATGGCTTCATTATTTTTCTCAATTCAACCCCAAAATCACACACAAATAATCTTGCCACACTAGCCTTTCACTAGGCTTAATATCATTCAATTACAAAATAATGCTAGCAATGCGACCGGAACTAATGTTCAAGACAAATAACAAAATAACAGGTTTGACATCTCTTGGCGTTTTGGTCACAACCAAAGCTACGCTTATCGGATTGGGGTATTCTTTATACCGTTTCAAATCTAAGACAGAGAACTACATTTTCTATGAAGGCATCAACACCCAATTCGTTCATTTTCAAGGTCAAAATATGCAATCTCAGAGAAAATAGAACACTGTCCACAAAACAATACATTTGGTAGTCAAGGGTATTTTTGTCATTTCACATGCTACCGTGATCCGATTGAGCTGAAATCTTGCAGGCAGCTATTTAACACCATTTCCTACAACTTTCATGTTTTGACCTAAGCTTGATTCGGCCTCTAATATGAACGAATTAAACAGGTCAGAACGGGCAGTTTCAACCTTAAAGCTGGAAATTTTCTTTAGGCAAGTCCATCTAGCACATAATACACTAATTTATCACATAACAAAACTATCAAACCATGGACAATCATTAATCATCACATGAGGGCAGAAAATTCACCATAAAAACTGAAATTTATCATAACACTACTTCAACCCATGAAAATTCTCACAGAACTACATATTTAACAACTCTAATCCACCAATTTACAATTATTAAGAGCAAAGAGGGATTTCTAGACAAGTTACCTTGGAACCTTAAGAAAGATGGTAGCTTAGGGTTTCTAGACAACTTAGTGAGTAACTTTTATGGAGTAGTTTGCAATTTTAACGGTTGGAACTCAAGATTTGAGGAAGAAATTAAAGATGCAAGATGAAGTTTTCTCTCTTTTTTCCTCTCCCTAATTTCAGCCAAGAAGACAAGAAAGTGAAGGAAATTTTGGTCAAATTTTGAGTTTTAGTAAAGGTAAGAAACTTGGGTCAAAGTTGGGTAGATTTTCGACAAGTGTCGCCGTAGGATCAAAGCTTAATTTTTCTTTTTTTTTCCTTTTTATTTGGTCAAGCATTGTGGCTGGTTTAAGAGATATTTTAGGGTTAATCAGCTGAAATGAAAGCAATGATATTAAGGTAATAAAGTAGTGTTCAAGTGGTGCACTCATTCGGTAACAAACGGTACACGTCGGTTCACACCATTTTTCTTTAACTCGCACGTACTAGGGTTTTCACTTATAATTCACTAACTTATTATTAAAACTTCTAATCACATACTTTCTCTTATCTAAAACTCACTCTTAATCACCAAATTGAGTACACACTCACACCGATTAATCACACTACCAAAATGCACACAAAACACACACCAAAACCCTAATATGCACAAAAACCCTAACTTATGCCCTTCCTTTAGAAAAATCATAACTTGAGTTATAAATATCAAAAATTCATACAACTTGGCTTGTTAAAAACTAGACTTCAAATACTAAGAATCTTTAGAAGACACCTAAAAGAGATTTAGTTCATAAGTCGGTCCGAATTGAGCCATAAGCTACTACAACATTCCTATGTTTACTTGTGCAGGGTAGAATTTTCAGTCAATTTGCCAATTTCCTAAAATTTATAGACATTGAATCAAATTCTAAATTTTACACCGTAGGAAGCCCTCTGAGTCTAGTTTCAAACGCAACAAACAGAACTCAATTCTGACTTTCCTATACGAAGTTATAGCCAATTTCCCAAAGTTGCGCAGAGCCTCATGCGAAAATTTCTAGATTTTCTAACAACTTGAGCTTATGAAACTTTTCTTAACAAAATTCACTCCCTTAGCTCAAATTCAATCATTAAAACAACCAAAAATCTAAGGCAAGCAAGTTCAAATAGGGTCTTACATTTATTCCCTCAATAAATATAATAAATAATAGCATTAAGAGTTTTACTTTAGTTTTATAGTTAGGGTAAATTAGGGTTTTCGCGTATTTTGGGAGTGTGATTAATTGTGGAGGTGTTGTACTAAATTTAGTGGTTAAGAGTGACTTTTAGATAAGAGGAAATGTGTGATTAGAAGTGCTAATAATAAACTAGTGAACCATAAGTAAAAACACAAGTACGCGCGAGTTAAAGAAAATCGGCTTGAACCGCCGTGCATCGTTTGCTACTGATTGAATACACCACTTGAACACTACTTTATTACCTTAATCTCCTTGATTTTATTTCAGCTAATTAGCCCTTAATTAACCCTTAAAGTAGCCAAAATTCTTGACCAAAAGAAGAGGCGGAAAAGAACAAAAATAAGGAATAATCTTGTTGCAACAAGTGGTGGCATCCAAAGGATGTTTGACCAAGATATTTCCTACCTTCTTATCTTTCCTTTTGGCTAAAATCCTCTTCATTTTGCTTCATGTTGGTCAAAAATAAGAGAGGAGAATAGAGGAAAGAAAACTCCATTTCCACCACAACAACCTTGCTTGATCTTTGAGTTTTTAGCTCCACCTTGCAAATAATCCATAAAAGCTGATTTTTAAGTAGGAGGAGGAACTTTGGTGGAGAGTTTTGGAGGAAGAAGCTTGTGGTTGTTTGGTTCTTCACTTTTCAAGTAGTTTTGGAAGGTATAAGGCTACAACTTCCTTTTTTCTTGCTAAGTTTGGTATAGGAGCTTTTAATCTTGGCTTGCTATGGTTGATTTCCTAGTTTTGATGGTGTAGTGGAATTTTCAGCTAGGATTTTATATTTTCCAGCTATGATTATGTTGTTTAACTAGTAAATGTGTGAGGACCTGAAAATTTTCATATTTTTATTGAATATTATTGGTTTATTTAAATATTTATTCACCTGTTTTCTCCAAATAATTTATTTCAACCATTTTAAGTCCATTCATATGGAACAATGTCTTCCTTATGTTTTTAAAACGTCCCGTTAGCAAATTTAATTTTTGGAGGTTCGTTTAAGTGAGAAATAATGAGTACATGTGTTTCGAGGTGTCATAGTCCCACTTTCCCCTAAGACGAACCAAAGGTGTTAGCGGACTGCCTGCCCAACTCTCGCCAGGACTAATGGGACAGTTCAAAGCGATATCAAAGGTTCCGGAACATACACGCGCGCATAAACAAGTCAAAATCACAAAATAAAAAAAAACAAAAATCGGAGCCGAACATGAATAGTAATCGACACATCAGAATCCGGCCGGATACTGGCCAGAGAGCAAGGCCAGATTTCCCAAAAATCCCAGGGCAATCCGGCCAATTTCTGGCCGGATTCTTGGCCGGATTCGACCCTGTTTTTTTGGCCAAAATTTTTTCCTTCGCCGTTGAAATCCGAACCTGTCCAAAATCCAACCAAACATCAATCCCACATATACACCTTGAAATTAAGCATTTACAAGCCAAAATAGCATACCAAAGTTACCAATTTCATTTACACATGTACGGATTCAACCTTACAATTCAAAAGAGGGAATGGGTCAAAATACATCTAGGGTTTCATTCTTCGAGGAGCTATACAAAATGTATTCACAACTAGCTCAACTCGGCAACCAACTATCAAAGAAATTCCAAAAGTATTCAAATTCCTATAAGGAAAACAAAAGAAATAGAGTGAGCTTACGCCCAGTGAGATACTATCACTCAAGCAGCAAAGTTCATATAAGCAACAAGCTTTTCATTTCAATTCATCAAAAGAAGTAAGCCAAGAGTACGCATCAATAGAGTTGGTAAAAGGATACGGACGGCTCTCAAGAGCCCCTTTCCTCGCCTGCATTCTTGATCAGATCTCATTGACTCTCCGTCAATGTTTAAGAATAACCAACTGTAGTCTCCACTTTACTTCCATTCCTTCCACCCAACATACCCCTACCGGGCCCGAACTCCAAACAGTAGAAATTTGGTAATACTCGAGTATACCGGAACCAAGAGTCTCATACTCAATAATTCCTTATAACAGTCCCCATGGCTCGTCAATTTTCACGACCAAGCCCTCGCCGGTTCGATTCAATCGACTACCAATGGGGTTGAGTTCAGTAGTAACAGTAATGGCCGTTGGATACCCGTCCAAACGACACCACATCAAGTATTTGCATGTATCACTCAATTATACAGTAAACAGTCATATATAATAAAAGGGTGATCAAGTACACCCTCACCTCAATCAAGGTCAACAATGCAATTAAGCCATCAAATCATCTATTTTCAAGTGTAGCAAAGCCACATAGTAACAAACAAGTGAGTAGTACACTCACCAAGCAAGCAAATGATATTTCATACACTTTCGCCCAAAGAGCGTCTTGAACCACCGTCACGTCCTAAAACATTCAAATGAGCACAATAAGACTCGATTACAAGTCATAAACCAATTCCGCACACCACCAAAATAAGGTTCCATTAGAACGTATAAGTACTAGAGTAAACTAGGGAATTCCGGAAATGGAAGTTAAGATCTAAACCCTAAAAATAGTTGTTGACATCATTTAGCGGTTTTGGAACCATTGGCACTATGATTATCGGATGGATATCCAATATACACTGTTTCAAATCTAAAAGAAAGGGCTACAATGTTGAAGAAGGCCACTTAGTCCAGTTTGTAGTGCAACTAGGTCAAAAGTTCAATGTACCACACTAGAACCGTAAAAACAGGTTAGCAAACCGCATTCCGGTTAAATAACCACAATTCAGGCTACCAAAGTCCAATTCAAGTGATTCCAAAGCCATCTGAAAGCTAAGATACCAGGCTATATTTCTTAAGAAGACATCAACAACCCAATCAGTCGTATTCCCAATCAAATTAACCAATTACCAAAGCTAATTATGGAGTTCAGACAAAAACAGGGTAGCAGGGGTATTTCAGTCTTTTCATAGGCTACGCTACTCCGATGGGCCTAAAATTTTGCAGGCAACTATAAAATACCATCCTATACAACTTTTATGTTTTAATCCAAGACTAATTCGGCCTCTAACTAGAAGGAACAGTACCGGGCAGAATGGGGTTTAATTGAAACCCTAATTCCAAAATTTCCTTTCAAAGCAGAAATTCCTGCAATTAACCACAATTTACACCTTCTAGATTCATTCTAGATCATTTCCAACCATCAACCAAGGTCACACCATAATAATCATATGAAAACAGAAAAATCATGATTAAATAGAAAAATGCACCAAATTCTACCAAAAGTCATGAAACAACACTTAAATCCATCACTTCATCTCACATAAGTCAATAATTAAGCATTATTGAGAAGAAAGAAAGGTCCCTTAGCTACTCACCTTAACAACCCAAGAAAAAGAGCAACTTGGCACCTTAAGCTTCCAAACCACTTCACTAATCACCTCACAACCACTCACTTAAGGGTTTTTATGGAGCAAATACAAGATTAAACGGTTGGAATTGAAGATTGAACAAGATTGGAGACTAGAAAATTGAGAGCTTTTCCTTTCTTTTTCCTTGAAGATGGCCGGCCAAGAGGAGTGAAAATGAGAGGTTATTTTGGTCAATTTTTGGTTTATTTGGTAAAATGGTGAATAGTGGTCAAATTCAAGAATGAATCTCCAAGTGACACATGTCACTCCATTTAATGCATGGCTATCTCTTTGTTCCTCTAACACCAATCCATTTAGGAACCACTAATTATCTCATAACACCCGATAAATTAAACCCAGTATCCAAAACTTAACCTAGTTGGCCGAATTTTTCTGAACTTTCCGCACTAGCGGGTCCCACGTCCGGTATACGCTCTTAATTTCTCAAAAACTAACCGATACTAGGAAAATCATCTTAAAACTATATTTACTCATAAAAATTATCTAGAAAATTTTCCTAATAAAGAAAATGCAGAAAAACTTGCCATTAAATAGAATAAAACCTAGAAAATGAGAAAATTTACGGGTTCTCACACGAGGTGATATTCTATTCGAGAGTGTAATTATCTTGGGGAAATTAAGAATGATCAATAGTAGATTAAGAAAAGTTAATTGAGAAATTATGATACGAACGGCACCAACCGTGTGATGCAACCCGTACAGAAAGGTTTGGACCTAGAAGGTAGATACTCACGTTGAAGACGACGAACGCAGCGGATAACCTAAACCCATTGATCACGTGGCCAACGAACCTCGGTATTTGGTAGAGGACGCCACAATCTAGCGCGGTCCTAGATTGATAAGTTGATTGAATACCTAAGAACGATTCTAAGATATTCAATGGTGCTTCAATGAAACTTTGAGAGAACTCTCAAAAGTGTATTTTATTAATCATCAAAAAAACTCCCTGTAAACAACGACTTAAGGCTATTTGTAGCCGTAACTAAAAAACCTAACAAAGCTTGTAAAAAGTTGAAGGAAAGCGCGGCCCACACTTGGGCTTCCCTTTGGGCCGCCACTAGCCCAAAAGCGAGGCCCCCGTAACAGCTCAGCGTAGGGACTACAAAGGTGGCCCACATGGCCTATCCTATGGCCAAATTTATTCCTAGCAAATAAAATAGAAAAGTAGAAAATAAACTACTAACTATTACTAAAAGATTCAATCCCTTGCAGCCTAAAACATGGCCCATAAGCGGCCCATATTTCGTATCATTCCCCTCCTCTTGAAAAAAAGATTTGTCCTCAAATCGTGTTTGGAAATGAATGGTTTTGCAAGAGTTGGCAGTATGACTCCTCAAATCTCCACATATTGGCTCTCTTAGAATGAAGGATACTTGCATACGTCATCATTATTATAATTCGGTGCACATGTCTCTTGGTCAGCTTGAAAATGCTCACAATCCACCATGGGAAACTCAATGCTTTACTCCAACCACTCCAACGCTCTTTAGTCAGCCTTGTGCCCTGAATGGTCGAATTTGGACCTACACGATTAGCATTTGTAGGTATAAAATCACTTGACAGCTTACCATTCATATTCACAAGATAAGGATCTTCATAGTGATGCTCAATCCCTCTAAGTGGGGGTAGTCCACTTGGAATCTCGTCTGGGAAAACGTCCTCAAATTCCTGCAACAAAGAAGAAATTTCAGGAGATAAGTCAATGAGTGTCTCATGGAAAAGTAAAATCACCTCTTTGCAATATAAAATATAGACAACTTGCTTAGACAAAAGTAACTTGCGAACTTCCCTGTTCTTGGCAAGCAAGTTGGGCCGTTTCTCCATTCGACCAGATGTTCCAGGGATAGATGTTCTCTCGACTGGTGCCTTAGTGTTTGCTTTAGAATCGGTTGACTTCTTGGACAACTCTCGTTCATGCTCTTGTTGCAATCGCAATTGGTCTTCATGCACCTGTCGAGGTGTGAGACGGACAAGCGTCATCTTCTTGTTGTGGTGCAAGAATGAGTATTTGTTGGTAAAGCCATCATGAGTAGTCTTCTTGTCATATTGCCATGGCCGTCCGAACAAAATGTGAGAAGCCTGCATTGGAAGACGAGTCGAATGGAGGTCTTGGAGTTGCCTTTGGGGCTGGCTGGGGTGGTTCGGTCTTAGGAGTAAACTTGGACACCCCTGGACTAGGCTGCTCCCGCTCGAAGGTCGGGTTGCCTCTCCACGCAGGCGTTGCCGAGAAGCTAGGGTTACGAGTGTTACCCCTCCTCTCAAGCCTCATCTCGATCTTGGATGCCTTATCAATTAGCTCAGGCATGTCCACGTAGTTTTGTAACTCCACCAATTCGGCGATCTCAGGTCTTAAGCCGTTGAGAAATCTTGCCATGGTAGCCTCTCTATCCTCCACAATATCAGCTCGGAGCATGGTGATCTCCATCTCCTTATAGTAGTCCTCCACAGTACGGCTTCCTTGGACTAATGTCTGGAGCCGTTGATATAGATCACGATAGTAATGGCTGGGTACAAACCGTTTCCTCATAGTGGTTCGTAACTCCTCCCATGTACTAATTTGTCGTTCTCTATTGCGGCGCCTGCTAGTGTGCTCCTGCTCCCACCAGACAATAGCGTAATCGGTGAATTCGAGGGTTGCCAGTTTGACTTTTTGATCATCGGTGTAGTCCTGGCACTCGAATACCATCTCGATCCGCTGTTCCCACTCTAGGTAAGCCTCCGGACTAGACTTGCCTTGGAATGCGGGAATCTTGATCTTGACTCCTTTTAATCCGTCATCGGTCCTCCGGTAGTCCTGCTTAGGCCGACGGATGAAGTCATCTTCCTCACTATTGGAAGCGAACTCCTCACGAGGTGGTACATCTCGATGAGCTGCGTTGGACCGAGCTTGAGAAAGCTCTAAGCGGTCCATCCGTTGGTGTAGTGATGCCATAGATTCCCGAAGCATGTGTTGGACTTCACTTAGCAATGCCTGGTTGTTTGAATTGGGGTCAAATCTGGAGGCCTCGCTCCCACCGGACATGATGTAGTAGACCTGCAAAAGGTTAGTAACAAAGCAAATATAGCAATGGATGCCTCACTCACTCTGTGAGACCCCGAAAATTTTCTTATTTTTCGGGTATTTATTTTGGGACTTTTAAGTCTATTTTTGGGGTTTTATTTTATATGTAGGTTTTCTAGGGAATTTTATGAGAAAATATGAATTTTGCATCATTTTCTGGGTTTAGGTCAATTTCTGTGCTTATGGAGGTGTACAGTGCATGTGGGACCCACTAGGGTAATCGGTACCGGTAAATGTGACTTTGGGAAATTTTCTATACGGAAGCTTTAGTACCTAGTGTTATGAGCTAATTAGTGGTTAGCTAGTATAATTAAGTTTTACAAGACAAAGATGTTGGATAAGCTTGGAAAACACATGTTGAGATCTTATTGGAAGTTGGACTTTTGACTTTCACTTTACCTTTCTTATTAAGAGAAAAATTGATCCAAAATTACTCATTTTTCTCTTGCTCATTGCCGACCAACCTTGAAGGAAGAAAGAAAGAAAACTCTTCAACTTTTGCTTCATTTCTTGGCCAAATCTTGCAAACCAACCATTAATCTTTCAAATTTCTCCACAAAACTTGCTTGCTAGGAAGGATTGAACTACTTGGTGGTTTTTGTTTGAAGAGAAAAGCTATCCTCTACCTTGTATCCCACATTTGTAAGGTAAGCAAGTTAGGAAATGTTTATTTGTTGGTTGTGAGATGAAATTAGTACATGTTAGTGGTTATAGATGCCATTTTATGGGTTATTTCAAGACTTGTGGTTGAGTTATGGAAATTTTCTATTTATTGAGGAATTTTCTGTTTTATATGATAACTTATGGTTGAGTTGGGTGTGGTGGATTTATATGGCTTGATTTAGGGCCTTGGTGTGTTAATGGTGTTTAATTGTAGAAAATTTCAGCATTTGTAGGATTTTCGGTTTTTAGGTTTTGGTATAAATTGGGGTTTTCCTATGTATGGTATATATGCTAGTAGTTGATGTGTATTTGATTATATTGTGGCTTAAATGGGATGAATGGACTAAATTGTGATATATAAGTGTATTGGTATAAGTTGAATGGTTGTGGTTAGGTTGGAAATGTGAAGAAATTAAGGGGTTATGCCGTCCAAATGGTTAGAAATATAGATGGTTTTGTATTGAGAAGGATTTGAGTAGAAATGGATAAGTTTTGGGTTTTTACTCACATTCCACACCTTAATGTTTCATTGTATTGGCTTTTGAGCAACTTGCATTAGTAAGTTAAACGTGTACGTTGAATTGTGTTTGAGTCTTCAATATGGTTATTTGCTTGTTTTAGGTCGTACCGGTGGGCCGGGACCTACACCTGATTCAAACGTGTGACTTGCTTGAAAATTTGGTGAGTGTACCAGTATATGATGAACATACTTGTTATGTGATTTTAAATGTCTTGATTTGGGTCGAGAGTGTACTTGATCGCTCTTGACCACTTACTTGCATTTGTCCATTTTTGTTTGGATGTGAAATGGTATATGTTCATGATTTGACATGTGATGGGGCAATGCCTTAATATTAATGTGAAATTGAGCTCATGCCCTTAGACCGTTATTCGAGTCGAGCCGGCAAGGGCTTGGGCGATTCGTTAATGAGCCTTTGGGTTCTTGATAGGCGAGTGGAGTGTTAACTCCTCGACCTTGTGGTATACTCGAGTATTACCCTTTTGGAACTATGAGGCGGCGGGCCCGAATAGGGGGTGAATGGTGGAAGGAAATGGTGCGAAGTGGTGTCTACGGATCTTGGTTTGTTTAAATGGTTGACGGAGTGTCAACGTGTGAGATCAAGTATGGCAATCGGAAATCGGCCCTTGAGGGTCGCATGTATCCTTTTATATGTGTATGTTGTATGAAGGTGTTTATGTATATGTGTTAATAGTTGTAGCATGAAATTGTGCATTTGGTACCTCACGAGCGTAAGCTCACCCCCGTTGTTTTGTTTTCCTTACAGGAGCGATGTTGAACCACAGTTTGAGATGAGTTGAGCTAGTGACATAGTTAGTTTTGAAAGCTCCTCGAACATTTGAAACTTCGATGTATTTGAACTCAAGTGTTTGTGTTTGAATTGTATAAGGACACTTTCTTATGTATAGATGACATGTATGTATGGTTCACCAAGTCTTGGATTCGTTATTTGGTGTATGTGTACAATCGCCGGTTTTAAAAATGAAAGCAGGAAATTTTGGAAAACCACTGCCTGGAATCCGGCCTAGAATCCGGCCAGTTTCTGGCCGGATAGGCAGGGGAAAAGGAAAAAAAAAGAAAAAAAAATTGGACTCTGGCTACTGCCCAGAATCCGGCCAGAGCAATCCGGCCAACTTCCGGCCGGATTGTTGGCCGGATTGGCAGGGGACATTTCGAAAATTTTGGTTTAGCCTCGGCCTCCTATCCGGCCGAGAATCCGGCCGGATATCCGGCCAGATTCTGGCCGGATAGTGACGTGGCCGGTCACTGTTCATCCGCGGCAAAATTTTCGTTTTCCGTTTTCTGGTCCGATGGAAGTGCTCGAGCACTGTACTTTCTTGTACAATGATATTATTGTTCTAATAACACCTTAAGGGGGAAAATTGTTCATTTTGTCGAGTTTTCTTTTATGAATTAAATCCGACTTGATTGTTTTGCGACCCGTAGTCCCGGCGAGAGCTGGGCAGGCGGTCCGTCAACCCCTCCGGTTCGCCCTAGGGGAAGATGGGGTCGTCACAAGTGGTATCAGAGCCTAGGTTTAGATTAACCTGGGCATGTTAGAACTTACTTGATTTGGAATTTGTATTTGATTGTTTTCCTAAGGGTGTTGGGGATTAATGATACTTTTGTGTAGGATGGACGTGCCTAGTGGCTCCCGTGTGCGATCGACCGCGAAGCAAGGCCGTGGAGTACTTCCTATGATCAAGTACCAAATCCGGCCGAGAGGGGCGACTCTACGTTGGAGTCCGGCGAGTCGATTTCGACGTTGTGAGTGCCGTCACAAGTTTACCTACCCCAATACTCTTGTGTTTGCGGTGGACAAAGAACGAAAAGAGTTTGCCAAGGATTATGCTAAGATTGAAGCCGAAGTGAAACAATTAAGAGAGGCCAACAAGAGGCAAGCGGAGCGTATTAAGGAGTTGGAGTATGACCTGAGCGAAGGTCAAGATAGGGTGGATGATTTGTGTACGCAACTTGGGGAGATGCGCAAACGTATGACCAAGAGGGCGAGACAACTGAGGGAGAACGCCGGAACAATGTTAAATTTGTGTGAAGACCTACTAGGGGACGAGAGTGTCGAGAGTTCTAGTGTAGGAGGTGGGGTTGGAAGTGAACCCTCCCAAGCGAATAGGTCCTCTAGTCCCACGGTAGGCTAGGGAATGGCTTTTAAGCCATTTTGGATGATTTTGACTTGTATATATAAGGGACACGGAATGGTAGGCCGGGGAGGACTCTTAGCTAGTGGTGTTGTATATAGGACCAGTTTTGTATATATTACTTTTGTATTGCCCTTTCCGTAAGACGTTTCCTGTTTGTACCTGACTGACTACTTTGGTGTAAATGTTTGATCTTGTTATGAATGCTATGACTATGTGTTATGTGTTCAAGTGTGTTATGAAGTGATTGTTTGATTTTGTGGCCATATTTCTTGTTAAGTACAGGGATGTGTGCCCTTTAGTGTTAAAGTTATATTCATGGGTATATTTTGATTATAGATTGAACTAGAGTGATGGAAGGCACGCGTAGTGGCCGGGGGCGCGGACGTGGGGGTAGACATCCCACGACTGAACAGGGTACGGGAGCTACAGTGCCCGAACCAACTCCTGAACCCCAAATCGATCCCAATGTGCAGGTAGCCGCTGCTATCCAGCGGATGACCGATCTTTTAGCCCAGGTGGTACAACAACAGGGCCCCAACCCTAATCCACCAGTTGGCAATCCTGGAAACCCCGGAAATCATGTCGAGAGCGAAGATCGAGCTCTCGAACGATTCCAAAAATTTTCACCGCCCAAATTTCTTGGAGGGCCCGATCCTGATGTGGCCGAACAATGGTTAGAAAAGATGATAGATATTTTTGCCGCTCTACATTACTCGGAAGAGAGGCAAGTGACCTTTGCGGTTTTTCAACTTGAAGGTGCCGCTCGCTCATGGTGGAATATTATCCGGACGAAGTGGGAGCGAGAACAGACACCAAGGACCTGGATGAATTTTGTACGGGAATTCAATGCCAAGTACTTTCCGCCGCTGGTTCAAGAGAAGAAAGAGGACGAATTTATTCGTCTACGCCAAGGAACGCAATCGGTAGCCGAATATGAGAGCCAATTCACACGTTTATCCAAATTTGCTCCTGAGCTCATTTTAACCGAACAAAGGAGGGCTAGGCGTTTTCTTCAGGGGCTTAATGTGGAAATCCAGAAGGATTTGGCCGTTGCCCAAATCACTACTTTTAGTGATGCCGTTGAGAAGGCATTACGATCCGAGAACGCTAGGCTCCAGGTGAGGAACTTCCAAAATCGAAAGCGTGGAGCTGCTGGAAGTACCTCAACTCAAGGTGATAAGAGTGCCCCTTCCCCTCCTAAGTTTGGACGGGGAGCTGGAGGGGGACGATTTACGAGTCCGGCTCGAGGGGCTCCTTCTCGAGGAAGCCAACCAGGGCGAGGGCCGCCGAGGAGCACCGCACAAGGGAGTTCAGCTACTGTTGCACGTGGGCCGTGTAACTTTTGTGGAAAACCCAATCATACGGAGGACGACTGCTGGAGGAAGCAGAATAAGTGTTTGCGGTGCGGAAGTGCGGAGCACCGGTTCGCCAACTGTCCGGTCCAGGCACGCGAGACGAGAGGAACTACCCCGGCGACATCCAAGGCTACCTCAAGTCAATCGAGGGTAGATAGTACCAAACCAAAGGTACCTGCACGGGTGTACTCCATTGAACAACGGCCAGTTCCTGACTCTGCAGAGGTAGTGGAAGGTACGATTCCTGTCTTCCACCGCCTAGCTAGAATTTTGATAGATCCTGGAGCTACCCATTCTTTTGTTAACCCCGAATTTATGTGTGGAATTGATATAAATCCTGTCACTCTCCCTTATGAGTTGGAAGTTAGTACACCTACGGGGGACCAAAGCTTGATTTCTAGTAAAATGTATACGAATTGTGAGATCTGGATAGGTGAGCGGAAATTATTGGGGAATTTGATAAGTCTAGCCATAAAGGGATACGATGTGATATTAGGCATGGATTGGCTGGCTCGGTACGATGCACAGCTAGATTGTAAGAGGAAAACTGTTGAATTTCGCATTCCTGGGGAGGCGACTTTGAGGTTAGATGTGAGGGGTAGTCTAGCCTCATCTGCTATGATATCGGGTATTCGAGCTAGGAAATTATTAAGTAGAGGGGCACAGGGGTTCCTAGCTCTTCTTATTAACACTCCTATTGACAAGCTGAAAATAGAAAATGTTCCGATAGTGAGTGAATACCCTGATGTTTTTCCTGACGAGTTAGTGAACTTGCCTCCAGAGAGAGAAGTGGTGTTCGAAGTGAACCTTTGTCCAGGGGCCTCCCCTATTTCTAAAACCCCTTACCGAATGGCACCCGCGGAACTCAAAGAGTTAAAACTACAGTTGCAAGACCTTTTAGAGCGGGGGTTTATTCACGAGAGCGGATCGCCTTGGGGGGCGCCCGTTCTCTTTGTCAAGAAGAAGGACGGGACTTTGAGACTCTGTATTGACTACCGAGGGTTGAACAACGTGACGATTAAGAATAAGTACCCCTTACCCCACATTGATGAGTTATTTGACCAATTGCAAGGTGCGGTGGTCTTTTCGAAATTAGACCTTCGACAGGGGTACTACCAGCTGTTGATTAAGAAAGAAGATGTGCCCAAAACTGCTTTCAATTCCCGGTATGGGCATTTCGAATTTGCCGTGATGCCTTTTGGATTGACCAATGCCCCTGCTGCTTTCATGGACCTTATGCACCGAATTTTCAAGCCCTTTCTTGACCGATTTGTTGTTGTTTTCATCGATGACATATTGGTTTACTCAAAAACCCGTGAGGAGCATGAACAACATTTGAGAGAGGTCCTACAAACCCTGAGGGAGCACCAGTTGTATGCCAAATTTAGCAAATGTGAATTTTGGCTAGACAAAGTGTCTTTTCTGGGGCACGTGATATCAAAGGAGGGAATTGCGGTAGATCCGGCTAAGGTGGAGGCCGTGACTGAGTGGAAGCGACCCGAGAACCCTACTGAGATTCGAAGTTTTCTAGGGTTGGCAGGTTATTACCGGCGATTTATTAAGGATTTTTCGAAACTTGCCAGTCCCTTGACCGATCTAACAAAGAAGGGTGGTCGATTTTTGTGGAGCGATAGGTGTGAAACTAGCTTTCAAGAGCTGAAACGGAGATTGACAATGGCCCCTATTTTAGCCTTACCTAACGGCCCAGACGGTTTTACCGTTTACACCGACGCCTCCAAAGAAGGATTGGGATGTGTACTAATGCAACACCGAAATGTGATAGCTTATGCTTCCCGGAAATTGAAAATTCATGAACAAAACTATCCCATCCATGACCTAGAATTGGCCGCAGTTGTCTTCGCTCTGAAGAAGTGGAGACACTATCTGTACGGAGTGACTTTTGAAGTTTATTCCGATCATAAGAGCCTTAAATACCTCTTTTCCCAGAAAGAGTTAAACATGAGACAACGCCGTTGGATGGAATTCTTGGAGGACTACGATTATACGATTAATTACCATCCTGGTAAGGCCAATGTGGTAGCCGATGCCTTAAGTCGAAAGGCTCAGATTTCTGGATTGATGGTGAAAGAATGGGAATTATTGGGAGCTGTAGGAGAATGGAATCCAAAGCTGGAGCCTAATCGGATAATCTTTGGGAACATCCAAGTGACGTCTGTGTTTTTAGAAAAGATCAAGGAAGCTCAAATTAAAGATCCGACGGTTCAAAATTGGATAGAAAAGGTGAAGAAAGGGGAAATTTTCGATTTTAATTTGAGCTCTGAAGGGATTTTAAGATTTAGAAATCGAATCGTAGTACCTGATGATAGAGATTTGAGAAGGGAAATTTTGGAGGAAGCTCATCGATCTAAGTACACAATCCATCCAGGAAGTAACAAGATGTATCGTGACTTGCGGCAATTGTACTGGTGGGACAAGATGAAGAGAGAGCTAGCTCAGTACGTGCAAACCTGCCTAGTGTGTCAGCAAGTTAAGGCTGAACATCAGAAGCCTTCGGGATTGCTACAACCTTTGGAAATTCCTGAATGGAAATGGGAACATATCACTATGGACTTCGTTTCTGGATTACCTAGGACTCAAAGAGGACATGATGCCGTTTGGGTGATTGTTGATCGATTAACCAAGTCGGCTCATTTCCTGCCTGTGAATATGAAGTATTCCATGGATAAGTTAGCCCAAGTATATTTGGAGGAGATTGTACGATTACATGGAGTGCCCGTGAGTATCGTTTCTGACCGAGACCCTCGTTTCGTGTCTAGATTTTGGCAAAAGTTTCAGGATACCTTGGGGACGAAGCTGAATTTGAGTACTACTTATCATCCTCAGACGGATGGACAGTCGGAGCGGACGATTCAGACCCTCGAAGATATGTTACGCACGTGTATCCAAGATTTCGGGGGCAATTGGGGACAACACATGACTTTAGTAGAATTCGCCTATAATAACAGCTACCATTCATCAATCCAAATGGCGCCGTACGAAGCCCTTTATGGGCGAAAGTGTCGTTCACCAATTTATTGGGATGAAGTTGGAGAGAAAAGGATCTTAGACCCTACCATTATCCCTTGGATGGAGGATGCTCAAGAAAAGGTCAAGTTAATCCGGCAAAGACTTCAGACAGCCCAAAGTCGCCAGAAGAGCTATGCCGATAATCGAAGGAAGGATCTGGAGTTTGAAGTAGGAGACCAGGTATTCTTGAAGATTACACCATTACGGAGTCTTACTGCTGGAAAAGGAAAGAAACTCCAACCCCGATTCGTAGGCCCTTTTCCGATCCTTCAGCGGGTTGGAAAAGTAGCTTACCGGCTTGAGTTGCCATCGAGCTTGTCACGGATTCACGACGTATTTCATGTGTCTATGCTCAAGAGATATTACCCCGATCCAGCTCACATTGTTCAGCCGGAAGAGATTGAAATTGACGAGGCCCTCACTTACGAAGAAAAACCTGTGCAAGTGCTCGATAGAAAAGTTAAGGAGTTAAGGAATAAACAAATTCCACTGGTGAAAATTCTGTGGAAAAATCACGGAGTTGAGGAGGCAACCTGGGAAATGGAGAGTGAGATGGAAACCAAATATCCAAAACTGTTTACTGACTCAGGTGAGAAATTTCGAGGATGAAATTACTTAAGGGGGAGAGAGTGTGAGACCCCGAAAATTTTCTTATTTTTCGGGTATTTATTTTGGGACTTTTAAGTCTATTTTTGGGGTTTTATTTTATATGTAGGTTTTCTGGGGAATTTTATGAGAAAATATGAATTTTGCATCATTTTCTGGGTTTAGGTCAATTTCTGTGCTTATGGAGGTGTACAGTGCATGTGGGACCCACTAGGGTAATCGGTACCGGTAAATGTGACTTTGGGAAATTTTCTATACGGAAGCTTTAGTACCTAGTGTTATGAGCTAATTAGTGGTTAGCTAGTATAATTAAGTTTTACAAGACAAAGATGTTGGATAAGCTTGGAAAACACATGTTGAGATCTTATTGGAAGTTGGACTTTTGACTTTCACTTTACCTTTCTTATTAAGAGAAAAATTGATCCAAAATTACTCATTTTTCTCTTGCTCATTGCCGACCAACCTTGAAGGAAGAAAGAAAGAAAACTCTTCAACTTTTGCTTCATTTCTTGGCCAAATCTTGCAAACCAACCATTAATCTTTCAAATTTCTCCACAAAACTTGCTTGCTAGGAAGGATTGAACTACTTGGTGGTTTTTGTTTGAAGAGAAAAGCTATCCTCTACCTTGTATCCCACATTTGTAAGGTAAGCAAGTTAGGAAATGTTTATTTGTTGGTTGTGAGATGAAATTAGTACATGTTAGTGGTTATAGATGCCATTTTATGGGTTATTTCAAGACTTGTGGTTGAGTTATGGAAATTTTCTATTTATTGAGGAATTTTCTGTTTTATATGATAACTTATGGTTGAGTTGGGTGTGGTGGATTTATATGGCTTGATTTAGGGCCTTGGTGTGTTAATGGTGTTTAATTGTAGAAAATTTCAGCATTTGTAGGATTTTCGGTTTTTAGGTTTTGGTATAAATTGGGGTTTTCCTATGTATGGTATATATGCTAGTAGTTGATGTGTATTTGATTATATTGTGGCTTAAATGGGATGAATGGACTAAATTGTGATATATAAGTGTATTGGTATAAGTTGAATGGTTGTGGTTAGGTTGGAAATGTGAAGAAATTAAGGGGTTATGCCGTCCAAATGGTTAGAAATATAGATGGTTTTGTATTGAGAAGGATTTGAGTAGAAATGGATAAGTTTTGGGTTTTTACTCACATTCCACACCTTAATGTTTCATTGTATTGGCTTTTGAGCAACTTGCATTAGTAAGTTAAACTTGTACGTTGAATTGTGTTTGAGTCTTCAATATGGTTATTTGCTTGTTTTAGGTCGTACCGGTGGGCCGGGACCTACACCTGATTCAAACGTGTGACTTGCTTGAAAATTTGGTGAGTGTACCAGTATATGATGAACATACTTGTTATGTGATTTTAAATGTCTTGATTTGGGTCGAGAGTGTACTTGATCGCTCTTGACCACTTACTTGCATTTGTCCATTTTTGTTTGGATGTGAAATGGTATATGTTCATGATTTGACATGTGATGGGGCAATGCCTTAATATTAATGTGAAATTGAGCTCATGCCCTTAGACCGTTATTCGAGTCGAGCCGGCAAGGGCTTGGGCGATTCGTTAATGAGCCTTTGGGTTCTTGATAGGCGAGTGGAGTGTTAACTCCTCGACCTTGTGGTATACTCGAGTATTACCCTTTTGGAACTGTGAGGCGGCGGGCCCGAATAGGGGGTGAATGGTGGAAGGAAATGGTGCGAAGTGGTGTCTACGGATCTTGGTTTGTTTAAATGGTTGACGGAGTGTCAACGTGTGAGATCAAGTATGGCAATCGGAAATCGGCCCTTGAGGGTCGCATGTATCCTTTTATATGTGTATGTTGTATGAAGGTGTTTATGTATATGTGTTAATAGTTGTAGCATGAAATTGTGCATTTGGTACCTCACGAGCGTAAGCTCACCCCCGTTGTTTTGTTTTCCTTACAGGAGCGATGTTGAACCACAGTTTGAGATGAGTTGAGCTAGTGACATAGTTAGTTTTGAAAGCTCCTCGAACATTTGAAACTTCGAGGTATTTGAACTCAAGTGTTTGTGTTTGAATTGTATAAGGACACTTTCTTATGTATAGATGACATGTATGTATGGTTCACCAAGTCTTGGATTCGTTATTTGGTGTATGTGTACAATCGCCGGTTTTAAAAATGAAAGCAGGAAATTTTGGAAAACCACTGCCTGGAATCCGGCCTAGAATCCGGCCAGTTTCTGGCCGGATAGGCAGGGGAAAAGGAAAAAAAAAGAAAAAAAAATTGGACTCTGGCTACTGCCCAGAATCCGGCCAGAGCAATCCGGCCAACTTCCGGCCAGATTGTTGGCCGGATTGGCAGGGGACATTTCGAAAATTTTGGTTTAGCCTCGGCCTCCTATCCGGCCGAGAATCCGGCCTGATATCCGGCCAGATTCTAGCCGGATAGTGACGTGGCCGATCACTGTTCATCCGCGGCAAAATTTTCGTTTTCCGTTTTCTGGTCCGATGGAAGTGCTCGAGCACTGTACTTTCTTGTACAATGATATTATTGTTCTAATAACACCTTAAGGGGGAAAATTGTTCATTTTGTCGAGTTTTCTTTTATGAATTAAATCCGACTTGATTGTTTTGCGACCTGTAGTCCCGGCGAGAGCTGGGCGGGCGGTCCGTCAACCCCTCCGGTTCGCCCTAGGGGAAGATGGGGTCGTCACACACTCCCTCACGTGTATACACTCACTCTCGTGTATGATACTCAAATATCACTATAATAATCTCACCAATACTCAAAAGCTCTTGATAGCTTACCGTTGAAGAACAAACAAATCCTCCCAGGCAAACAATCAACTTCCAATTTGGAGCATGAGAGAGTGGCAATCCTCAATGGAATGGAGAATATGGAATGAGTGACTCGAGGGACGATGAAATGACACGACTCAAATGAAAGAACTCAAAGAGGACTAAGACACAGATAGTAGTGAAGGAAAGAAGACACGATTCGTTTTTTTTTTTTTTTCTTTTTTAGAAACGCACGCTGCCTTGGCTAGTTAGTAAGTGCGAATGGTTCCTAATGGGAAGAAATGGGTGGCGGCCAACTACTTAAAAATGGAGGGAAAGAGGCGTAAAAGAAAAAGGAAGGAAAAGGATAAGGAAGTTTCTAAAATGTAGGAAAATAATCCCTAAAAAGTAGAGACAAGGGACGGCTATAATGTAGGAAGTGGAGAGAAAATTAAGGAGAAAATTTAGGGGATTGAGTTTTGGAAACTCTCACAATTAGGAAACCTCAATGGATAGGAAACCAATTTGGGTTTGGAAAACCTTATTCAAAGGCACGGCTATCCTAAGCTATGAAATCCCCTAATGGCCGTGCACTATAACCCCACAACCCGCAAACAAATTCCACAATTCTGGTCAAGGCAACTCGGCAATTTGGCTAGTATCAAGACAAAGGTAACGAGGTATGGACAAGCACGGTGGTGCAACTAACCCTTCTCAGGCTCCCCACCAACGGGTTACCCAAGATGTTCCCAAGACTCCAAGTGCTCAAGAATTTCAAGAAGTAGTGGACCAAAACTTTTTAATTTTTGTTTGCTTTACTTTGTAGTTTCCGGCTCCACTATGTAATCTCAAAGTAATGGCAATAAAATCTGGAATTTCCTTGCCTTTGGCCGCAACACTATTTTGTTTGCTGGATATATATATATTTTTGGCTTGGCCGCAAAACACTTTGCTTGCTATTTTTTTTTTCCTGATAACAACTAAGCAAAATAATGGGCGGCTGGGGCTGTCTTCTTTTGGAACTTGGCTGGCTGCACTTAATTGTGCATGGCCGACAAAGGAAACAATTCAGTTGTGATGCACGACAAAGCAATCCAATCAATTTTCATGCACCTGCCGTTTCCAAGCTCACGGATGGTAAGGTAACAAAACTGGACAGACCACAATGGAGACAAAGGAAAACACTCAAGCTTCTTGCATGACAAAAAGGAAGCCAATCAGATTTCATGCAATTGCCGTTTACACCAACTACCAATTTGTGGTATGGCCGACCAAGAAAGGAAGCAAAACCAATCAGATTCAGCAAATCAGATTCAGCTAAGGGATTCGGCTCTTGATTCGGCCAAGGGAAATCCAAACAGGCCACGCACTTGCCAATTTTCTCCTCACACCTACGGTTGTCTCCCAAAACACGAAACCTATGATTTAGTTTTCCAACTACGGTTTACAACCCCCCAAGCAGTCCACAAATCCCGAATTGCAAGGAGACAAAATCTGGACAGCTCACAATGGGTTCCACCCTTGAAAACAAACTCCTAGTTTCGGACGAACAAGGATACTCACGGCATGGCAGCCGTTGGTTTTTCTTTTTTTTTGCGCTCTTTTTTTTTTTTGACTCAAGCAAAAAAACAAACCCTAGGAGACC
Source organism: Coffea arabica (assembly GCF_036785885.1). Lineage (NCBI taxonomy): Eukaryota > Viridiplantae > Streptophyta > Magnoliopsida > Gentianales > Rubiaceae > Coffea > Coffea arabica. Next base: position 13,321,271 of record NC_092330.1, read on the forward strand.
CTAATGACCCTCACGGCTAACCCACAAGGTGCGGCAGCCGCACACGACTCAAGACAACCAACGAGGGATGCACACAGAATATTTCAACGCAAAACAAAAAAAAGGACACGATTGCAGACTGACCTGGACAGATTTGAGGCGCTTTGGACAGAATTTTTTACTCTCAATCATGACAAACAACTACAGGCTTATGCGGACAGATTGAAGCCAACAACGGACAGAATTAAACACGACACAAAGAAGGGAAAATGACACAAATAATGGAGCAGCAAAACAGCAATTCTGGCTCCAAACAAGACAAAACAACGACGACAAAGCTTGGACAGATTCTTTTTGACTCCAAAAACAAGACAAACAATGGCGGACAGATTGGACAGATTAGAAACGAAACCAAAAGAAAAGAAAACAAGGATATACGTGATACCTTCAACTAGCTCTGATGCCAGCTGATACGAACGGCACCAACCGTGTGATGCAACCCGTACAGAAAGGTTTGGACCTAGAAGGTAGATACTCACGTTGAAGACGACGAACGCAGCGGATAACCTAAACCCGTTGATCACGTGGCCAACGAACCTCGGTATTTGGTAGAGGACGCCACAATCTAGCGCGGTCCTAGATTGATAAGTCGATTGAATACCTAAGAACGATTCTAAGATATTCAATGGTGCTTCAATGAAGCTTTGAGAGAACTCTCAAAAGTGTATTTTATTAATCATCAAAAAAACTCCCTGTAAACAACGACTTAAGGCTATTTGTAGCCGTAACTAAAAAACCTAACAAAGCTTGTAAAAAGTTGAAGGAAAGCGCGGCCCACACTTGGGCTTCCCTTTGGGCCGCCACTAGCCCAAAAGCGAGGCCCCCGTAACAGCTCAGCGTAGGGACTACAAAGGTGGCCCACATGGCCTATCCTATGGCCAAATTTATTCCTAGCAAATAAAATAGAAAAGTAGAAAATAAACTACTAACTATTACTAAAAGATTCAATCTCTTGCAGCCTAAAACATGCCCCATAAGCGGCCCATATTTCGTATCAAATTAAGGGTGAATAAGTTCTAATTAAGGGCTTACCGCTCGAGCGTCGATAGTTTTTCGAAAGACACGCTGATGCAAATTTATTGGAGATTTGAGGAAGTAATACTAGACTCATGCGAGGACTCACAAATTTTCTTATTTTAAACCCCTATTACTAGCCCATTTAAATATTTAAATGCCCGTTCACTCCGAATATTTTATTCTAACCTTTTTAGACATAATTACATGGAACTATAGCTTACTTATATTTTTCAAGTGACTTGTTTCAAAAATTAATTTTTGGGAAGCCCGTTTAGCTAGGATAGTGAACAGCGTTTGGAGGCAATAACCGATTCGAGAGTACAATGAGTTTGGAAAATTGGAGACTTATACACTATTCTTAAAATAGGTATTTTTATGTTTAAATACTCAAGTATTAGTTAGTGAAGCTATCGTTATAAGAATTTCTTGAAAGATCCATTTTATCGCACGCAAATTGGGAGTACGCATTTTTACCCGCGCAATTTAATTGAGGGACCTTAGACCATTATTTTTAGACCATTAAGAGTGAATAATAATATTATGAATAGAAGTGTATTAGAAGTTTAGTGCACAAGTGAAACAAATTCGAGGGGAATCGAGCAAGAAACGCGCGTGCACGTGCGGGAGAAAGAGTTGACTTTTGAATTAATTGGAGCCACACATTTTAGCTTCTCTTGGAAGCTTCATTAGAGCTCAAAACACTCTCTTTTCTGCTCCATTCCAGCCGTGCATATCAAGAAGAAAAGAACCAAATTTCTCCTCCAAGTTCTTCTTCATTGCATCACTAAATTTCCACCAAATCACCTCAAACTTTAACCACACTTTGCAATCTACTTGGAGAGCAACTCAAGCTACAAAAAGAGCTTCAAATCCACAGTTTTTCTTGAGCAACGAGGATCGAAATTTCTGCCTTAATTGTCTAAGAAAGTAAGTTATGATCAACCTTGCAAATCTTGACTTATGGAAGTTGTTTAGCACTTATGAGTTCATAATTTCTTATGGGTAGCTTTAAATTGTTGAAAAATTGGTGAGTGGGCTCTATGAACTCCTAGCATGGCTTGATGGACTGATTTTGTGAGTGTCGCGCCCCCATTTTTTGATAAATAAATAAATGGTTTGAGAAAGATGTTTTTGATTCAATTTTGATTGGCAAATGATTTTTGTGAGTTGAAAAAGATATGGGTCTAATATGGGACTTGAAAAAAGCGACGATTTGACCCAAAAAAATAGTTTTTTTTAAAAAGGGTTTTGAATGAGAAATTGGAGTCGCCACTTGGTAATGATTAAGGTGTACCAAGTCACCTAAAAAATAAATTTTTAAAGACAAAGTAGTAAAACCCTTTTAAAAACGACTCCTAATCCATGTAAGCCAAAGAAAAAGGTTCGGGAGTCACGTTTGACAAAGGGGAAGGCAAGGATAGAATCCAAGGCACCCCTTTGACCTAGCCAAGGCTAGTTGCGCGACTTAACCGTACCTTTCCTAATTTTCTACCCAATGTATGTTCGTACGTTGGATATGACTATATGAATGCAAAACGGAAAGGAAAATGCAATCCTACATTCTACGATGTCTCTTGTGAGGCTTTTGGTCCCAAACCACATGAATTGTGGCGGCCAACAAAGGAAAACCTCATAGAGGTCGATTAATGCAAATGAGAGTTCAAATTCAAGTGTGCAAGTGTGAAAGTGTATGAAAGATGCAAGAAATGTAAGTGCAAGTGTGCGAATGTATAAAAAGGTGCATGTGTGAAATTGTATAAAATTCAAGTGTTTTTTGTGTTCAAGTGTGTGAAAATAGAATAATAGATATATAAGGTAAAGTGGAATTTCATTTGTGAAGTGAAAATAAGCAAGTGATAGGTAAAATGTAGTAAAAAAGTATGGTTTGAGAAATGTGCAAAATTGTGGTTAAAAATGTATGGATGTGATAAAATGAAAGTATGACCCTAGAGGAATGCAACAAATCGGGTACGGGAAGGACTCCTAACTTTTCGACTTCGATTTTCCCTTTGATTAGAAGGCGAAACTAGCGTGCTAAGGCTATCGAGTAGCCACACTCGCTCGTTTCCCTTATCGGAAGGGGACACTCAAGCAAAATGAACCCTATAGCTAGTATGGGATGCAAAACCTAAAATGAGGGGAAAAGGGGTTCGAGGATCATGCCAAATGATAAAACTAAGGAAAATGCGTGATATGTGGTGAACAAGCAAATGATGTACTAACGAGGGGAAATCCCTAAGGGTCTAGCGTTGGACTAGCCCATTCTATGAATTCCTACTAGCGTTGGACTAGTGGAAACGTACATTCATCCATCACATTCATTCAGGCTATGGAAAGCGAGTAGACATGCCAAACACTTATAAACACATAGCACATAACATTTAGCATGCACGATTAGATACAAGGCCCTAACAAAGCAAATTAACACTTAACACGTAGGCATGCAACCAAGCTAATGAACCTATTACATTCACTAACTAAAACAAAAGGGGAAAGGGAAAATGGACAAGAAAGTTCGCCAAGCCCTATCTATTACAAGCCAAGAGGTGTACACATACCCCATAATGAATAACTTAAATAAAAGTAAAAGTAAATGACAGTAATAAAAGAAATTAAAGAAAGCTAGGAAAGCAAAGTAGACATGTATTTCTCACGTAGCACGTTGGTTCACATAGGAGAGACAAAAAATAAAAGGAATTATACCTTCCCCGTTGGTGATATTAACGAAATGAATAAGACCTAAATGGGGCTAAAGTCACCAAACATCGGGACAACTTGGGCTAAAATCATCCAAAGCAAAAGATTAATGCACCAATTTAATGATAAAATGTAAATAAATCAAATGACATCCATCAAACCATCAAAAATTTCCTCAATCACAACTTAAATGTAGTCAAAGGTACTTAAAGATCAAGGAGAAGGCATGACCTATTCAATTTCCAAGTAAAGCATCTACTAAGGACTTCAAACATAACCCTTACCCAAACATTCGAGTCAATCGAACATTTAAGAACTTTAAAGGTCCAAAACAAAACAAGGGTCAAGCAATCCAACACATAAACATGGAATTGAACAATTATAAGCATTTAAATGCCTAAGATTTCCATATTCATGAAATAAAGCCCCAACTATTGTGATTAAAATCATCAAAACATCCAAATTCCACATAAAGCCAAATTATCCCATAAAGTTCTTGAAACCCTTTGATCTCATCCTAAAAAAAAACTTACAAGAGTCTAACCAAAACATATCAACAGCAATGAAGACTATAGAGTAACAAGATTGATCAAATAAGTCAAGTAATTGGGCAATAGTACATTGCTGCGAAATCCAAGGGACCCAATTGATTAAATTTTCAAAGTTTCTGGGCCTTAGTGGCTTAAAGGGAGACTTGGGGGGTCAAAAATGTAATTTTTCTTTGGCTTTTCATGCATGCATACGTGAATTTCAGTTTCTGCAATGCTTTCCTTTGCTGCAAAATTTGCAGCTTATCAAATTGCTTTCCTTAAACTCCAGATAACCAAATTTAAACAGCAAAAACTACCCTACAGATTCTTCTAACATGAACATCCAAACAAGAAAAAAAATGGAATCAGATTCTCAAAGCGCAAATCTGGCTTAACACAAAGATTCAATGAAAAAGCTTTGCTGCAATTTCAAACTCCAAACACAAAGTTCAATCCACAGGCTCAATTTTGAGGAGAACTTCACCCACCAAACATCAAAACTCTAGACTAAACAACCGAGTATAGAATCTTAACACCTAAACAAGCAAAACATAAAGGAACCTCACGCAAAAGATGCAAAGAAACTCATGCATTCTGCAATTTTTCCAGCCGCAGCTTTTCTTTCCATTTCAATCATGCAAACCAGATTTATTCAACACCAAGATTCTACCTATCCATCATCCACTAAACATGCAGTTTCATTTACATGATTGAATCAAGAAAGGGAGCTGATCATCAAGGGTGGAATGAAGACCAAAACAGCAAAAGAAGAAAGAGTGCAGCAAGCTTTTTCAATTTGCTTCCTAAGCTTTGAAGTCTCGGCAACCAAGAATAGATTAGAAAATTTCTTAATCAGTCTTTCTAGCTTTGAACTAACTAACAACTGCACAACTACCATAATCCAAGCAAACAAAATCATATAAGGAAACTACGTTAATTCAGAAAGGAGTTCATGCAAGGCAACAAAGAAACATTCTGCAATCAAAGCTTGCTGCAATTTTCCAGATTTGGTTCACTACTATGGCAGGAAATGCAATTCTCAACAGAGAAAATGTAACTTGCAGCCGACATGTCCAAGATGCACTTAGCCAAAAATCCAAATGAAATCGTAAACTCCAAAATTCAAACCAGCGAAAAAAGAAAACAACAAAAATTTGACCCATGTTTGCTGCAACAAACCAAAGGAATTCAACTTGTTGCAGCCAACTTCATGCAAGTTAAGAAGTAAATTTTCTGCACTCAAATCTGCTAGCAAAGTCCAGAAATTTCTGTAATTTCCATCCTTCAAACAGGCAAGAAAACGGACGTGAACATGAATTCAGATGGAGATGCAATTATACCCACTACTTCCGCAAAACTCCAGTTAACACAAACCACGCAACAAACACATGCAGCAGAAAAAAAAAATCCATTTTTTTTTCAGCCACCATTTTTCTTTTCATAATCTAACAATGGAATTCAGGACATATGCAGCCTACAAAAACCCAAAAAAAACCATCCACCTCTTCAAAACAAAACAACTTTACACGATCTGTCCTCAAAACTCAGCCATAAATTACACATTTCCCATAAAAATCAAACCAGATTCATAGGTAGAACTTGTATGGAGGACACAATCAAGCGTAAAGATCAAGACTTTCAGCATTCGCACATGATTCAGCAACTTATAAACCAGTCCAAAGTAAAAAAAAATGTTACCTTTAATCTTTGACCGAAGCTTGATGGATTCCAAAAGATGAAATCTTTGTTTCTCTGGCTTTCTTGCAACTGCAGTGCCTGATTCTTTTCCTTTGCTCAGTCGAACCAGAAACCTTTTCTTCCTTCCTTGCTATTCAGATTCTTCCTGGAGCCCTCAGCCGTCAGCTCCCTCTCCCTCTGTTGTTAAGTTGATGGTTTCTTCCCAGCTCTCCCTGATGCTTGCCCAACCTTCCAGCACTCTCTTAAACCTCCCTCGTTAGTTTCTTTCTTTCTTTCCCGTCGGCTTACTCTCCAAAATCTCTCTATCTTTTCCTCAGTTTTCACTCTTTCTTTGGTCTCTCTCTATTTGTCCCAGATTTTTCTCCCTTCGTAGCTTTCTCTTCTCTCCTTTTTGCGTCTGTTTCCTTTTTCCCTATCTAGAGTTGCGGCTGTCCAAAAAACCTCCTCCGGCTACTCTTTTCTTCTTGCCTTTTATATGGAACTCAAGGCTACTAAACCCTCACCCCAATGGTGAGGATGAAGGGCCTGTCCTTCCCCTCACCTCCAGCCATCCGATGATGCTTTTGAAATTGTGCTTTGCACGCTGCAAAAATTTGCAGCGTGCGTGCCGCGACAAAAAATTTTTTTTTTTTTAAAATAATAACTAAAAATGAAATTAAAAAAAAGAAAACTATTTAACTTAATACAAAAATGTAAAATGATATTAAATAAAGAAAAACACTAATTTTAAAAACATCAGACAAAAAATAAACAAACTAGAAATAATAAACAATCAAAGTTGCGTTTTTTTTTTCATTTTTCTTCTTTCTTTTTTTTTCATTTTTGTCATTTTTCCCTTTTTTTCTTTTCTTTTCAAAATAACTTAATAAAAATAAAATGCCAAAAGGTTGAATTTAAAAGAAATAAACGTATTTTGTGAGCAATTTTTCTTTTCGTCTTTTTTTTCTCTCTCTTTTTTTCTTTTTCATGATTTTCTATGCTAAAACTTGAAAAGCTTAAAAAAAACAACTAATATGACAAAAATAAAAATGGCAAAAGAACTAAACAAACTAAAAGGGCAAAAATGAATAAAACTAAAATAAAATAACAACTAAAAGTGCAAAAATAACGAACAAAAATGCAAGCAATCTGAAACAAAAATCATGAATTAGATGCAACATACAAAATTATTTAAAATTTGGTGTCTACAGTGAGTTTTGATGTTAATAATATTGGATTAGTGCTTAAATTAGTAGAAATGAGTGATATTATGGATGAAAGCTCAGAGGAAGTGAAGGGGAGAATTTTTCCATTTCTGCCCCTGTGAATGCTGTGACCTTTAGAGCATTTTTTTGAAGTCCTATTGACTTGTTTATGATGTATATATGTTGTATGGGTTGTGTGGAAGGTTTCCACAAAAAATTACGTGTTTTGGTTGGCCTGATTTCGTGAATGTATTTACAGGTATAAGTGCTCTTTTGCGTATAAGTTATGACTGTGCATGTTATAAGTGTACAAAATCATTATCATGGTACTTGAGAAAGATCTATATGTATGTTGGGTAGGAATCTTTAATATGGATGATTTACTCTTGGGACCGGCCGGCTCGAGTTGTGAATTATCCTATTTGGGGATTCTTGTGCCCGGCTACTAAATAGATAAGAGCCTAAGTTAGAAAGGACTTGGGCGAACTAGAAATGTGATTCTATGGAACCTCATGTGGTTTGTTCGGGTGTTAGTAAGCATGATTAACCTGGATTAAGATCTAAATTGTGGTATTCTCGTAGATTATGGATGGAGGCCTAGAGGGGAAATAGCTTTTCATTAGTCGATTTTGTGCTTTTGACGTAGTTCGTCTATAGTACTTTTGGATGACCCCACTACCTTCATGGATCTCTTTTGGTGGTATCTAGCTGACTGCTACTGTGTGACTGGTTCGGTACAGTTGTGTTATGTATATATGCTTTTGATCTGTGTGTACCCCTTGATACTTGCTTATGCCTATAATTATCTTAATGTTATATTTCCGCTTCGACCCTAGATTGGATAGATAAATGGAGGGTACTCGTAGTGGACGAGATCGTGGGCGCGGACGTAAGCAACCCTCGAATGAAAGGAGTATTCGAGAACCAATCCATGAACCAAATCCTAAACCTAGGATTGACCCAAATGCTCAAGCAGCCACTGCTATCCAGCGCATGACTGATCTGCTAGCCCACGTAGTAGAACACCAAGGCCAAAACCCTAATCCTCAACCTGGAAACCCTGGTAACCATATAGAGGGCGAGGATAGAACCCTTGAAAAATTTCAGAAGTTCTCCCCACCAAAATTTCTTGAAGGCGCTGATCCTGACGTGGCTGAGAGGTGGCTGGAAAAGATGATTGATATTTTTGCCGCGTTACACTACACTGAGGAGAGACAGGTGACATTTGCTGCTTTCCAACTGGAGAGAGCAGCCCGTTCTTGGTGGAATATTATAAGGCTTAAATGGGAACGAGAACAAACACCGAGAACGTGGGTGAACTTCATGAGGGAATTCAACGCCAAGTTTTTTCCTCTTCTAATCCAAGAAAAGAAGGAAGATGAATCCATTCGGCTTCGTCAAGGAACCTAAATCGTAGCCGAGTATGAGAGTCAATTTACTCGGTTATCTAAGTTTGCGCCCGAACTGATTGTAACTGAGCAAAGACAGATAAGGCATTTTATCCAGGGACTCAATGTTGAGATTCAAAAGGACCTGGCTGTAGCCCAACTTAGCACCTTTAGTAATGCTGTGGAGAAAGCCCAGTGGGTTAAAAATGCGAGGTTACAGGTGAGAAACTTTCAAGCCAAGAAAAGGGGCTTTCCTGGGAGTAGCTCCGAGCAAGAGGGTAAAAGTACACCCCCTAAGATTGGAAAGGGAAACGGGGGAGTACCATTGGTAGACAAAGGATGAGAATGAAACCCTAAGGTGCCAAGTGTCACTTTCCTATTCAAGTGGACTTGCCTAACTTTCTTACCTTTACTAAATACCAAACATTTGACCAAAATTTCCCAATTTCTTCTTCCTTCTTGGCCGACCACATTGAGAGAGAAAAGAGAGAAAACCCTTCATTTTGTCACTTCAATTCTTGGCCAAATCTTGAGTTCCAACCATTAACATCTCAAATTACTCCGTAGAAACTTCTTACTAGGGAGGATTAAGGAGGTTGGTGGAGCTGTTTTGAAAAGGGAAGACCTAAGTTGCTAGCTTTCTTGAGTTTACAAGGTGAGTTGCTAAGAAATTCTTCCTTTGTTCTTGATAATGTTAAATTAGTGGCTTTAGTGGCTAAATATGTTGATTTTTGGTAGGTTTTATGGTTGAAAGTGGAGTTTTGATGGATTTTTTATTTATTAGTGATTTTTCTGTTTTTATATAGTAGTTATTGTTTAGTCATGGATTGATGGCTTGTTATAGTGTAAAATGGAGTTTGTCTATGTTGGATATGATTGGTTGCAGAAAATTTCTGGTTTGGTGCGAAAATTTCAGTTTAGGGTTTCACTTACCCTGTTCTGCCCGGTTCTGTTCGGCCATGATGGAGGCCGAATCTGTGACAGCCCCACCTCACCCTAAGGCAAACCAAAGGGGTCGGCGGACCGCCTGCCCAGCTCTCGCCGGGACTCAGTCATTCACTACAGTTCTCAAATAAATTACAATGTAAATCTCAAATATACACAAGATAAATCTAAAACTTCAACAGTACAGGAGATCATCCAACCATTCACACGGAGAACTTTAATACAAATGCTTTCTTTTCCTCGAGCCTTGTGGAGGGGAAATAAAATATTTTGGGGTGGGCTAAAATCTCAGTGAGTAATCAGGAAAATCAGTAATCAAATAAGTATCACAATAGTTCATTTCAATGATGTCATGAATCAGTAATCAAATGTACGTTTATTGCTCTCGTGAGCCTGTGAAATCATAGTACTTAAACATCCAACGCTCAAATTGATCAGTTAACGGTGAAACAGTGATAGGGAGTCATTTGCTCCAAGTAAACAGTGCTGGAGACGTTGGATCTAAGCACACGAATTCCAAGTACTCCTTTGAGCCAAAACATGTCATGAACTCACATGCAAGCACACATATATGCAATCGAGTAAATAATGCAAGAAACAGTTCATAAGTAGCTTTGGAAATAGTTTGGGGTCACTCACCAACCACAGCTCAGGAACCATCCATCATATATCCTTGCCTTGCTCAAGTCCAAACCCTTCAACTCAAACTCAAAGCAATCAAATGCTTTCAAAGATTGGACAGCATATCCCCTTAATTTCCTTACTTTTCCATCCTACAAGCAACACCAAATCATCTCAAATTAACCACATACACATCATCATAAACTATCAAATACACCTTTCGGCACAATATCCATAACTGAAGCTACCCTTATCGGATTGAAATGAATCTTATGGTGTTTCAAAGCCAAGACATATTCCTACATTTCTTATGAAGACCTCAAAACCCAAATCATGCATTTTCATGGTCAAAAACGGAAAACTCCATGAAAACAGAAATCTGTCCGCGAAACAGGGCTCATGGGCAGTCAAGGGTATTTCAATCATTTCACAATCTACAGTACTCCGATTAAATTGAAAATTTACAGGTAGCTAGGTACCTCAATTACCAACAACTTTCATGTTTTGGGAAAGGGCTGATTTGGCCTCCTTCAAGAACGAACATGCAGTGCAAAATCAGGACAGATTACTAACCCTAAACTGAAATTTTCCGCACAAGCTGAAATTTTCTGCAAATAACTGCAATTGACGCACAAGGGATCCTTTTAACACAATTTAGAGCCATCAATCCAAGGCCAACCATAATCATCATATGAAAACAGAAAAATCCCAAAAAAAATTAGAAATTTAGCTAACTCCACTTTAATCCATGAAATCTTCCACAAAGTAGCATCTATAACAACTATAAGCCACTGCTTATCAATTAATTGAAGTAAAGAGGAAGTTTGTAATCAAAGTACCTTGACACCTGAAGAAAGATGATAACTTAGGATTTTTCCTTCACAAATCCCTCCACTAGAAGCTTTAATCCTCCTTAGTAAGCAACTTGGATGGAGTAATTTGATAATTCAGCGGTTGAAACTCAAGATTTGAGCAAGAATTGAAGTTGAAGTTGAAGAAACTCTCTCTTGTTTCTTTCCTCTCCATAAATTTCGGCTAAGACAATGAAAATGGAAAGAAATTGGGTCAAAATTTGGTTTAGTAAAGGTTAAGACAAATCCAAGTCAAAGTCAAGGTCCAATGTTTCAAGGTTAAATGGCATCCAAGGATTAATCCTCATCTTGTTGTCTTCCAATGGTTAATCCCTCTAGGTAACCTCTAATTATTTCCTAGCACCTTGTAAAATAATATTTCTTGATACAAAACTTCAATTCATCAGCAAAAATTTATCGCACTTAAAGCACTAGCGGGCCCCACATCCATAATACACTTCCAAATTGACCCGAACTAACTTGTACTAGAAAAATGGTTGCAAAACTATATTCATTTATAAAAGTCTCTGGAAAATTTTGATAATAAATAAAGTAAGAGAAATGCACGCGGAAAATAAAATAAATAAGGAAAATTTTCCCTTTTCTTTTCCTTCGAGCGTCACAGAATCAGCCTTAGTGTAGACACCAAATTTTGAATAATTGTATGTAGCATCTATTTCATGATTTTCATTTTAGATTGCTTGCATTTTAATTCGTTATTGTGTGTTTTGCACTATTAGTTGTTATGATATTTTAGTTTTATTCATTTTCGCCCTTTTAGTTGACCTATTTCATTTGCTATTTATTCTTATTTACTTTTAGTTTTAGTTTTTAGTTTTAGCTTTTAAGTTTAAGATTAGCATAGAGTTTTTTTAGAAAAAGGAAAAAAAAAGAAAAGAAAACATCAAAAATATGTTTTAGTCATTTTGTTTTTATTCAATGTTTTCTCGAAGGAAAAATGAAAATGAAAAATTTTAAAGAGGAGAAAAGAGAAAATTAAAGAAAAAGAGGAAAAAGAAGAAAATTTGAAAAAAATAGGCTTTAGTTGGATTGGAAAAATGAAAAAAAGAAGAAAGAGAAAAAAGGAAAATTTGTTCACAAAAATATGTTTATTTCTTTTAAATTCAGCTTTTTGGCATTTTATTTTATTAAGTTATTTTTTTAAAAAAAAAAGTGAAAAATAAGAAAAGGGAAAAATGGTTTAATGCATACTGGCCTATTTTTGAAAAAAAAAGAAAAGTGAAAAGTTTGAAATTTGAAGAAAAAGTTTTTAGTGTAATAGGCATTATTTACCTTTTGATACATTTTAATTGTTTTTCAAAGAAAAGAAAAAAATATATTATTATTTCAGGTTACAAGCATTTGTGTTTTGATTGCATTTTATTATTATTTTTATTTAAGTAAAGAAAAGAAAAAAAAAAGAAAAAAAAAGAAAATGGATAAAAAATGAAGTTGTAATTTGCTGTTTAATATCAATTTCTGTTATTATAAATTTTTGTTATTATCATTTATTTCATTTTTATTGTTATTAATTTATGTTGTTAAAAAAAAAAAGAAAAAAAAAAAGAAAATTGTTGCCGCAGCATGAAAGCTGCGGACTTGCGCCGTTTGCAAAGAAATCTGGGGACGGCTCCTGAAGCTGCAAAATACAGAAAAAAGGACAGAGGTTCTTAGGGTTGAATTGGGATATAAAAACAAAAAGGGAAAGATAGCCGCAAGGGGTCAGATAGAGAGCAACGGCGCATGAAAATCAAACAGCTAAGTGAAACTGGAAAAGGAGAGGATACGGAAGAAAGGGGAACGACTGAAAAATCTGGGGAGAATTCACGGGAAGAAATAGAAATCAGGGAGGAATCGAAACTGAGAGTTGAGAGAGTTGAAACCAAAAGAGGGTAAAGAAGAACAAAAAGGGGAAAGGAGAGCAGGATAGAGTCGAGGAAGAGGGGAACGGTAGAGAATCTGTCTCCAAGGCTGCGACTTTTTCCAGTGAACGGCCGGAAGATTCGAGCTCCCAGAAATTTGGTTCTTACAGCTCAACTTCATAGGCTACAAAGGTAGTCCTTTTCTGGTTTCATATCTCCAAATAAGCTCAGCATTTTGTGTGTTTTTCCTTTTCCATTAAGACTTTATACATTTTCAACTTTTGGTCTGCGAGTTCACGTTAAAAAATTGCAGGTTTGGACATGGTTTGATATGATGTTTTATTTTGTTTCGATGTTCTGAGTTTTGATGGTTGGACATGGTTGGAACATAGTTTGGACATGGTCCGTAACTCAGCAGTTTGTTTGTCGGGAAATCAGCTTTGTTTGATAGTCATTGATCATGCCTTTTTGTCTTGGGCTATTTTTTCATGTTTGTCTTAGGCTATTTCTTCATGATTGTTCTAATGGTAAAGGTGCCAAAAAGTTAGAATTTCTGGAAATTTTTTTTTTTTTTTGCATATGGAAGTGTTGGAACGTGAAAACATGATGATTGATTGTTGGGATGTGGTTCGATAATAATAAAGGTTTGTGATTTGGGTTCGAAGATTACACAAAAAAAAAAAAAAATTGATGAGGAGTCTTGCGGCAATCTAAGGCAATTTCTTTGCAAAACAGGCTCATTGCAAACCTGCCTGTTTTCATTAAAACTCTGGTTCATTGGCTTTGTTTTCTGGTTTGTTTGAGTCAATTTTTAGCATGAATGTGAGTTATTTCTGAAGTGCTTTGAATCTGAAGTTTGACTCACAGTTGAACGGCAAACAGATTTTCATTTTGGTTGATAATTTCTGGGTAGCTAAGCTTTCTGAAATGGCTGACTTTCCTCTTTGGTTTAATGCACGTAAGTTATGTGTTTGGTTGGAGTTGAAGATGCAATATACGTGCGTGTTTGGGAAGGCTTGAAAACCTTAAATTAGAACCAAATGTTTGCTGAAATTAACCATTGAACCAGTCTTGCGCACATATGCTTAGATTTTTGGCATGGCTTTCCGTTTAATTTTTGTTGTTCTTGATTGGTTTGTTTGTGCAGTTATTTGCTTAGTGTAAAGTTGCAAACCTGGATTTGAAAGTATTTAATAAAAGCTGTGTGTATTTGGGTTCAATAAGGTTTGAAAAACGTTTGATTCTTTATTGGAAAACATATGAGCAAGTGGCCGAAATTTCTGTGGCATTCTTATGGCTATTTTCTTTTTCATGGCTGTCCAATGAATTTTCGCGCTTAAGCTGCATGCTTAATCTTATGTAGAAGGGAAGGAAGGGGAGTTTAGGGGTTGAGTTTGTACATTTGAATCCTTAAAACGCTTGAGCTATGGTCGAATGTTTGCTGAGAATAAGTAAGTCAAAACTGCTGAACTTTCTGTCCTAGAATTTTCCAGCCGTGACACATGAAGTTTCCCTTATTTGTTCCTTGCTGCATTTTTCATCTAGCCATGAGTTTGCATTTGTAGTTCCCTTGCTGCATTTCTCAGCTTAGCCATGAGCTTGCATTAGTTGTTCCTTTGCTGCACTTTTCATCTAGCCGTGAGTTGACACATGTTGTTCCCTGGCTACAATTCTCCAGTTTAACCATGAACTTTCATCTTGGATCCTTTGCTGCATTTTTCATAAACCCATGAGCTTGATGAGCTTTATGTGTGTGAAGTTCATGTGAATGGAGTTGTGACATAACAACAGAAATTTTGCCGTGGATGGTTTTCTTTCTTTTGTTGCAGTTCATCTCCATAACTTGCTGTTTTCTTAGCTTCTTGCAACAACACATAAGTTGGTTTTGCCCATTTCCTTTTTGCTAGCTAAATCTATTGTAGAAAAGGGTAGTGTTTGATTGGTTTTGAAGGTGTACGTTTGGCTCTAAATAGTTTGAACAACGTTTAAACATTGCTGGAATTTTGATGAGATTAGGAACATTGAATCTTCTTCGCATAAAATTTCCTAGCACTTGCATGTTTGTTCCTGCTATGTTTTGGTTTGTTTGGGGGAACCAAGTTGGGTGTTATGTTGTTTGACTCAAGGTGGGGATGTTGCTAGATAAAACTTGTCCAGACTTGGCTTTAGTTTTTTGCCAAAATCTGTTTGAAAAAAAAAAATGTAAATGCAGCAATCTTTGAGTTGGTGTTGTAACAAAAGTGTAGCAGTTTTTTTTGGTTTTGTAAACTTGCAAGAAATTACTTTGATTAAGTATTGTTTAAGCATGCTTTAATTGAAGTTAGTTTAATGCTTTGCTAGCTAAAGATTCATAGATGAATTTGCGGATGAGCTAGCTTAGCCTACCAAGATTTTCTTGTTGCTGCCGAAATTTCCTTGTTGTTTGCCGAAAGTTTCTTGTTTGTTGCAGAAAATTTTGTTCTTCACGTATGCATGCATGCCAATATTTCTGAATTTAGCACTTTGACCCATCAAGTTCCCTTTTATTCCACAAAGGCCCAAATATGTGTTGATTTCTTGCAATTGAGTCCTAAGGTATTTGCAATTTGAACCATTATTTGGCTTTTATTATTTTTGGGACCTTTGAAGTGCTTAAATGTTTCAAATGGATTTGGATGTTTGGTAATAGTTGCAATTGGGTCCTCGATATTTTGCTATTTTAGAAATTTGATCAATAATTCACTTTTGCTTGGGAATTATGCATTATTTGGCCATTTTAAAGTTGCAATTGAAGAAAGTTTGATGTTTTGGTGGGCTCAAATTATTTAGTTTATATCTTATCACTAAATTGGTGCATTAATCTTTTGTTTTTGATGATTTTAGCCTAAGTTAGTCTTTTCTTGGGTGACTCTAGCCAAGTTGACTTTGTTTACTTCCTTAGTATCACCAACGGGGAGGTATAATCTCTTTTACCCCTTTTGTTTCTCTCATATGTGGACTAATGTGCTAATTGAAATTTGCATGTCTACTTGCTTTCCTAGCCTCTCCTTATTTCCTTTCAGTTATTTCATTTACTTTTGATTTTTATTAATGGGGTATGTGTACACCTCTTGGCTTGTAATAGATAGGGCGTAGTAAGTAATTTGGTCCATTTTCCCTTTCCCTTTTGTTTTAGTTAGCAAATGTAATGGTTGCATGTCTATGTGTTATATGTTAAATGCTTTATTAGGATTTTGCATCTAGTCAAGCATGCTAGGTGTTATATGCTACGTGTTTATAAGTGATTCGCATGTCTACTCGCTTTTTATAGTGTAGATGAATGAAATGGATGAATGTACGTCACCACACTAGTCCAACGCTAGTTGTGGCTTCTTTTATCGTTTCCACTAGTCCAACGCTAGTCGGAATTCATAGGATGGGCTAGTCCAATGCTAGACCCAATAGGTTCTTTTTTTTTTTTCTTTTCCTTTTTCATTAAGTGCATGATCACCACATATCACGCATTTTTCCTTAGTTTATCATTTGGCATGTTCCTCAAACCCTTTCCCCTTCACTTTAGGACTTGCATTTCATGCTAGTTAGGGTTCATTTGCGTGAAAATCCCCTTCCGATAAGGGAAACGAGCGAGTGTGGCTTCAAATAGCCTTAGCACGCTAGTTTTTC
The DNA here is from genome assembly GCF_036785885.1 of Coffea arabica. Taxonomy (NCBI): domain Eukaryota; kingdom Viridiplantae; phylum Streptophyta; class Magnoliopsida; order Gentianales; family Rubiaceae; genus Coffea; species Coffea arabica. The sequence continues at coordinate 13,337,745 of NC_092330.1, forward strand.
CTTCTAGTCAAAGGGAAAATTAAAATCATAAAACTAGAGGTCATCCCCGTACCCGACTTGATGCATTCCTCTAAGTTCATACATTTTCATTTTCTCATTATTCTCCTCATTAAATTTTTTTAATCCATATGCCATATTCACACACCTATTCACTTCTTTATTTTTCACCTCACACATTGCACCTATCTTTTTACTTATATATATTTACTATTTTTGTTCACTTGCACACGAGCACTTATACTTTCATTCATTTGCACACAAACACTTTCAAATTGCACACATGCCCTTCTCTACACTTTGCACACTTACACTCTTATTTGAGTCCTCATTTGCATCGTTCACGATTTTCTATGAGGTCTTTCTTATTGGCCTTCACAATTCATGTGAATGGGACCACAAGCCTCATAAGAGACATTTCTTAGATTTAGGATTGCATTTCTCATTCATTAGTCTTTGTCCAAATTGCAAATACATACTTTGGGTAGAAAAATTTAGGAAAATAAGGGTTAAATCACGCAACTAGCCTTGGCTAGGTCGAAGGGGTGCCTTGGATTTTTATCCTTGCCTTCCCCTTCGTCAAATGTGACTCCCGAACCTTTTTCTTTGTTTGCGTGGACTAGGAGTCGTTCAAAAGGGTTTCTTACTTTTTTCCTTAAAAAATTCACTTTTTGGGTGACTTGGTACACCCTAACTCTATACCAAGTGGTGACTCCATTTTTCATATAAAAACCCTTTTTGAAACTATTTTTCTTGGGTCAAATCGTCGCATTTTCAAAAGTCCCATTTAGACCCATTTTTATTTTTTATCAAAAAAATTCACTTTTTCCAAACCAATAAAATCACAAAAACTATCATTTTATTTATCAAAAAATGGGGCGCGACACTTAGGTTAAAACATGAAAGTTGTAGGAAATCATGTTTTATAGTTGCCTGTAAATTTTTAACTCAATCTGAGCACTGTAGCATGTGAAAGACAAAAATACCCCTGACTGCCATAGGTAGAGCTCTCCGGACAGTGTTGACATTTCACCAATCTGACCGCGTCTGTTCACCCTGATCCGTATTGAATTAGTATTTGGCCAAGACACAAAAGTTGTAGTGGTATGTCTTAACTTTCCAACGGCCCTAAAAATGCCTCAATCGGACTTCGGTAGCCTGAGTTATTGTCATTTAAGTATAGTGCGGTTAACTAGCCTGATTGTGGGACTCTGGTTCTGTAATTTGAAATTTTGATCTGGTTACACTACGAACTGGACTGAGTGGTCTTCATCAAAGTTGTAGCCCTCTATCTTAGCTTCGAAACGGTATAAATTTCACACCAATTTGATAAGCGTAGCTTCGGTTGTGTTCGATACGCTAAGTGACATCAAATCTGTCTTTTGTTTTATGGTTAAACTTCATTTCCGGACATTTTCCTAACTTGATTTTGTACTTGTACGACATTGAGCCTATTGAATAGCTATTGCAATGAGATTATTTTGTGTGTGACATTGGGGCTGATTTGAGGAAAAATGAATCCATGATGGCTGGAAAAGTAAGGAAATTTAGGAAAAATGCTGTCCAATTTTCTAGGCCGTCTGATTCCATTAAGTTGGAGTTGCATTGTGGTAGAATGAGGGGGGTTTGGGGTTGTTTGTAACCCTCGTACCAACTGTTATCCATTTGCTCAAAAACTACATTTTTATTCTTTTGTACTAGTATATAACTTGGAGAGGCACCCGACTAGTAATCGAGCCTCACTTGTGCATCCCGTTTACTCGATTTTGGATGTGGAAACTTCAACTGCTTACCTTTGTTATTCTTAGGGTTTCACACTGATTAAGGCCACTTTGGGTGAAAATTTTGAAGTACCTGTACTTGATCTGGTGAGTGTACCACTCCCCTTATTTGTTGCTTAACTTGGTTTCTGTACCTGCAATCTGTGATTTGAATGACTGTACTATCTGTTTATTCTGTTTGAGACGAGGGTGTACTTTATCACACTCATTCTCTTATCTGTTTGTATGCCTATTTACTGTGTGTAATCTATTATCTGTATCTGAGTCTGTTCGGATGTCATTTGAAGGCTAGTATCCAACGACCTTTCTGTGACCTCTGAATTCAAAACCTGTGGTTAGTTACTTGAGTTGAGCCGGCAAGGGCCAGGTCGATTAGATAACAAACCACGGTAGTCTGTTTCTGGGAATCTTTGGGTATTGAGACTCTTGATTCCGCTATACTCGAGTATTACCACTTCTGTTTCTGTTGAGGTGTTCGGGCCCGGTAAGGGGTATGTTTGTGGACAGAATTTGGTGTAAAGTGGGGTCTACGGACATATTGGTTCTATATACGTTGACAGAGAGTCAACGGGTTTGGATCAAGTACTGCAATGGAAATCTGGCTCCTAAGAGCCACCTGTATCCTTCCTATTTGAATCATTGTGTCTAATAGCTTTACTTTATATCTGGCCTATATACCTGATTGGTTAAACGTGAAATGCCAAGATTTGCCTGCTATTATTTTGGTACCTCATTGAGCGTAAGCTCACCCCCTTTCCGTTATCTTTGTTTTTCTTTCACGGGCAAATTTTGAATCCATGATCTTGGAAGAAAGGGTCGAGCTAGTGTAATTAGTATTTTGTTAAGCTCTTTTGAAATGAAACCCGAATCGTATTTTTAAGTGTTTGAATACTTTGGCTTGTACTTTAGTTTAGTTAATTTACCAAAGACTCCGATGTAAATATATGTATAAGTATTTAACCTTGTCTATTGAGTGTATTCAGTTATGATTATGATTTTATGGTTTGGTAAGATGTTCTCACCTTAGTAGTCTCCGATTGTTCATTTTCTTTGGGTCCTATCGCGCGCGTATTATATTGTGTTTGTGTGATTCGACTCTATAGTCCTGGCGAGAGTTGGGCAGGCGGTCCGTCAAACCCTTTGGTTCGCATTAGGGTGAGGTGGGGCTGTCACAGTCTAAGACCAACACGGAGTCCATAGAGATATTGAAGGCTTAGAAGGAGACGACCAAATCATCTACACCGTGATCCAAGCCCACGACGAGTCAAGTGGGCCTCCAAGAGAGTTGGCCGAGTAGGGCCTTAGCCCTTAGTGTTTAATAGAGTTGGATTAGTTTATCTTAGTAGAGCATGGGCCTGCCTATCTTGACACTAAGATGGCCGAATGTCCCTTTCCTGTTTCCCTTAGGGTTTTAGTGACCCTTAGCCTATAAAAATGCTTGCTTTGTAAGGTTTTGGATAGACGTTTTATGAATAAAATTGCTTAGTTTTTTCGACTTTCGTCCTTGTGAGAATTTCGAGCCTTTACTTGCTCTTGGCAAGGGTGTTTGAGCAATCTTGAGTCTTGTCCTAGACTGTTCTACCGACCAATCCATTAGAGTAATCACCTTTGTTGGAGTCGTCGTTCTATCGCCTTCTACCAATTCGTGTCGTCCGTATTGGTTTTAGGTCCCGCAATCCAAGCGTTGGATAACCTCGCTAGATCCTTGGGCAAACGTGCTATGTGTCTCGAAACGAGTTGATCGAGATCCGTATCAGTTGGCTTCAGAGCTTTGGTGGAGGTATCTTCCGTTATATCCGTAGTTTTGTCTTTGCTTTCCTTGTTCCGCTGCCTTGTTTTACAAAAAAAAAATTCGGTTTGTTATCATTGTTGTTCTTGTTGCATCGTTTTCGTTGGAAAAAAATTCTATCTGCGGCCTTGTTCTTGTGTTCCGTCAAAATTCTGTTTGGGTTAGTGTTTCATCGTTGTCAAGCGTAATCTGTCCGTTGAGTTCGTATTTGTGAGAACCCGTAAATCCCTTAATAATTTTCCTAGGGTTTATTTCCTTTAATGGCATGTTTTCTGCATTTTCTGGCTTAGGAAAATTTTCCTGGTGAATTTTATGAGTAATTATAGTTTTTAGATGATTTTCCTCGTATTGGAGAGTTTTTGAAAAATTAAGGATATAAAATGGATGTGGGACCCACTAGTGCGAAAAGTTCGGAAAAAATTCGGCCAATTAGGTTAAATTCCGGATACTGTGTGAAATTTATCGGGTGTTAAGAGATAAGTAGAGGATGTGAAGTGATTGATGTGAGAGGAAAAAGAAAAGATAGGATTGCATTAATGGAGGTGACAAGTGTCACCATTATATTGGTTATGACTTATGACTTACTATTCATGGTTTTGACCTTTTGACTAATTGGTTAAATATCTAAAAAATTAACCAAAATTCACTTATTTCTTACCTTCTTGTGGCTGGCCCTCTTGAGCTAAGAAAGGAATAAAAAACTCTCCAAAATCTTGGCAACTACCTAGCTCAAATCATCCAAACCAAGTGCTTGATCTTGTTTCTACTCCATAAAATCCTTCCATTTGGTGCTAGTGAGTGATTTGGTGAAGTTTTTGGAAAAGCTAAGGTGTCCTACAACTCCTCTTCTCTTGTTTACTAGGTAAGTGGTGCTTGAACTTTCCCCTACACCTAATGATGCTTAATTTGTGCCTAGTGGAAGCTAAAGTGATGATATTTGTGGTTTATTTCTTGGTTTGAAATGAATTGGTGAAGTTTTCAATTTATTGGAGATTTTTCTGGTTTAATGTGATCATGATGTTGTGGTTATTTATGATGGTTGGTAATGAGGGGTAAGGACTCTAGTAGGTGTGAATTATTGATGATTGCAACCAATTTTGGGTTTGGATTGAAATGTGAAAAGTTAGGGTTTCATAACCCCCTTTTCTGTCCGGTTTTGTATCTCAAGCTTAGAGGCCGAATTGGCCTTTTATTAAAACATGAAAGTTGTAGGTATTGATGTGTTTGAGGTGCCTGTAAAATTTCAGGTCATTTGGAGTAATGTAAAGTGAGATATGTCGATTTTACTGTTACTGCTCTAGGTTGATCAGAATGTGCGAACTGCACTTGTAATCATCTATTTTGACTGGAATTGCTTTGGATTTGGATGTTGGTGTCTTCTGATGAAATGTAGCTGGATGTCTTGGTTACCTCATGCCTTTGGAATCAATGCATTTGGACCTGTATAGACTGAGTTGGACTAATTACAGCATAGTGTGATTTGTAAACCTGCAATTACGGTTCTGGTTTGGTATTCTGCATTTTTGACCTAGTTGTGCTAGGATTTGGACTGAGTGGTCTTCTACATTGTTGTAGCCCTGTCTTTTAGCTTCGAGATGGTGGGTCTTACACCCTCATCCAATAAGCGTAGCGCAATTTGTGCCATTACCGCATAATGAAGGCAAAACTGTTTTTGTTGTTATGGCCAAGATGGCTACATTTCCTGATTTTCTGGTTTGCTATAATGCTTATATATGCATATGAAACCTTATTGGGGTTGTGGTTGGCATGGCTTTATGACTCGTTATCGAGTCTCATTGTACTTGCTTACATGTTTTAAGGCTTACTCTTATTCCGGTCATTTCCTAGCTAACTTTTGTACTTGTACTACTTTGAGCCTAGTGAACGGCTTTTGGGAAATGAGATGACTTTTGTGTGAAATGTTGGGACTGATTTGAGGAAATAATGAAGCCTTAATGGCTGGAAAAGTAAGAATTTTAGGGGAGGTGCTGCCCGATTTTCTAGGCCGTTTGGTTCCTTTAAGTTGGATTTGCCTTTTGGTGGAAATGAAAGGCTTTTGGGTTCTTTGCGCCTAAGTCTTCATGTTACCTTTTTGTTTCCAAGAAAATCATGTTTTCCACCCTTGCATTAGTATTTAATTGGCAAGGCGTACGACGTGTAGTCGAGCCTCACTTGTGCATTTCGTTTACTCGATTTTGGATATGAAACCTTCAATTAGTTTACTTTGATTATTTTAGGGTTTCTTGGCGATTAAGGCCAATCTGAAGTGAAAACTTTTGAAGTTGAGCCGGTGAGTGTACCACTCCCCTCCATTGCTGTTTAACTTGATTTCTGCTCTGCAATCTGTTTATTTGTTTGAGACGAGGGTGTACTTTATCACACTCGTTCTCTTGTCTGTTCATATGTCAATTTACTATGCAAAATTTGAATCTGTTATCTGTGTCTGCATCTGTTCGGATTTCTATGACCTATGAGCTCAGTCCTGTGGCTAAGTTATTCGAGTCGGGCCGGCAAGGGCCTGGACGATTAGATAACGAACCACGGTAGTCTGTTCGGGGATTTTGGGTATTGAGACCCTTGATTTCGGGTATACTCGAGTATTACCATTTTGTTCGTTTGAGGTGAGCGGGCCCGGTAAAGGGCTGTTTGGTGGACGGAATTCGGTGTTAAGAGGGGTCTACGGATGCGTTGGTTCTATATACGTTGACGGAGAGTCAACCGGTTTGGATCAAGTACTGCGCTGGAAATTTGGCTCCTGAGAGCCACCCGTATCCTTCTGATTTGAATCATTGGTTCCTTTGCTTTACATCTGACATGTGTATCTGATTTGTTAAATGTGAAATGCCACAATTTTAATGCTATATGTTTGGTACCTCATTGAGCGCAAGCTCACCCCTTTCCGTTCCTTTTGTTTTCCTTACAGGAAAATAAACCCTTTTGGTCTGGATTTGACAAATGGCTGCCAAATTGAGCTAGTTGAACATATCTTATGTATAGCTCATGTATTAAAACCCTAAGTGTACTTTTGGGGCGTTTTCTCTTTTGATTTGGCAAACCGTGTATATGTATTAACTTTTGAAAGCTTTTGTATGTCATTTTGATTTGTAAACGCTAAAGTTCAGATGTGAATGTTTGTTAGCTATTTCGGTTGGGTTCTGACGGGTCGGTTACTATTCATGGCCGGCTCCGGATTTCATTTTATTTTATTTTGGGTTATTTTACTATTTTGATTTGTTTACGCGCGTTTGTAAGTTCCGGAATGAAGCAGATAGCTCTAATCTGATCCGTAGTCCTGGCGAGAGCTGGGCAGGCAGTCCGCTAACCCCTTTGGTTTGCCTTAGGGTAAAGTGCGACTGTTACAAGTGGTATCAGAGCGATTTCGCGTGGTCTCTGCGCGGAGTGAGACTGGGCCAAGTGGTGTTATGGCCCTAATTTCATGAATATGTCTAAGTGCTCGTTTGAGCGTAAGTTATGAACCGGGCATGTGATAAGTGTACGAATCATTATCATGGGACTCGAGGAAGTTAGGTATGTATGTCGGGTAGGAATCTTTAATAAGGATGGGTTACTCTTGGGACCGGCCGGCTCGAGTTGTGAATTATCTTAGATGGGATTCTTGCGCCCGGATACGAAAGATGTGAGGGCCTAGGTTAGAAAGGATTTCGTGAACTAGAAAGGCCTTTCCTCGGTGGATCGTCTATGTTTGTACTTGACTTAACTGGCTGTATGTATGTGTGCGGCCTAATTTTGACCGGCTTGTATATATATGCTTTGATCTTGTTTGGAATGTATAAATGTGTGTTATCATAAAAGTTTTGAGTGTTACTTACATGCATCGTGCTTATTTTGGTTTAGTATTATTGCCTAGACCAAGTAAAACTCATGGAAGGTACACGGAGTGGACGGGGCCGTGGGCGTGGAAATAGGCAACCTACGCCTGAAAGGGGTACTGGGGAAACCTCATCTGGACCAAACCCTGAACTTAGGGTTGACCCTAATGTCCAAATAGCTGCTGCCATGCAGCAAATGACTACTTTGCTAGCCCAAGTGGTGCACCAACAAGGTCAAAACCCTAACCCTAACCCTGGGAATCCTGGTAATCACATGGAGGGTGAGGATAGAGCCCTTGAGAGATTTCAGAAATTCTCCCCACCCAAATTTCTTGGAGGCCCTGATCCTGACGTAGCTGAGAAGTGGCTGGAGAAGATGATCGATATTTTCGCTGCCTTACACTATACCGAGGAGAGACAGGTGATATTTGCTGTCTTTCAACTAGAGGGAGCCGCCCGTTCCTGGTGGAATGTCATTCGAATGAAATGGGAAAGAGAACAAACCCCGAGGACGTGGGCGAACTTTATGAGAGAATTTAATGCCAAGTTTTTCCCTCCTCTCATCCAAGAAAAGAAGGAAGATGAATTCATTCGGCTTCGCCAGGGAACACAAACCGTAGCCGAGTATGAGAGTCAATTCACTCGGTTGTCTAAGTTTGCGCCTGAACTGATCATAACCGAACAAAGACGGATAAGGCGTTTTATTCAGGGGCTAAATGTTGAGATTGAAAAGGATTTGGCTGTAGCTCAACTTAGTACCTTTAGTGACGCTGTGGAGAAAGCTCAACGGGTTGAAGATGCGAGGCTACAAGTTAGAAACTTCCAAACCAAGAAAAGGGGCTTTCCTGGGAGCGGCTCGGAACAGGAAGATAAGAGCACACCCCCTAAGAGTGGAAAAGGGAACGGGGGAGTACGACAACCGGGGATGGCCAGTGGTGTCTCACCGGGAGGATCGGTCACTGCTACTCGAGGTCCCTGTGGATATTGCGGAGGGCCAAATCACACGGAGGCAAATTGTTGGAAGAAAGAAGGAAAATGCCTGCGCTGTTCAAGCGCCGAACATCGAATTGCTAACTGTCCAGCACGACTGCGCGAAGGGAGAGGGACTCTGCCACCAACCAAGACTAACTCTCAGCAACCAAATAAGACCAACCCTGGACAGTCGAAAGGAGAAGGGACCGGAGCGAAAGTACCGGCTCGAGTATATTTCCTGGAGCATCATCAGGTCCTTGACTCGTCTGAGAACGTAGAAGGTATGATCCGTTGGGTACCTTAGATTTCATGGATTCCGCTGATAAGAAAATTTCGAGGACGAAATTTCTTTAAGGGGGAGAGAGTGTGAGAACCCGTAAATCCCTTAATAATTTTCCTAGGGTTTATTTCCTTTAATGGCATGTTTTCTGCATTTTCTGGCTTAGGAAAATTTTCCTGGTGAATTTTATGAGTAATTATAGTTTTTAGATGATTTTCCTCGTATTGGAGAGTTTTTGAAAAATTAAGGATATAAAATGGATGTGGGACCCACTAGTGCGAAAAGTTCGGAAAAAATTCGGCCAATTAGGTTAAATTCCGGATACTGTGTGAAATTTATCGGGTGTTAAGAGATAAGTAGAGGATGTGAAGTGATTGATGTGAGAGGAAAAAGAAAAGATTGGATTGCATTAATGGAGGTGACAAGTGTCACCATTATATTGGTTATGACTTATGACTTACTATTCATGGTTTTGACCTTTTGACTAATTGGTTAAATATCTAAAAAATTAACCAAAATTCACTTATTTCTTACCTTCTTGTGGCCGGCCCTCTTGAGCTAAGAAAGGAAGAAAAACTCTCCAAAATCTTGGCAACTACCTAGCTCAAATCATCCAAACCAAGTGCTTGATCTTGTTTCTACTCCATAAAATCCTTCCATTTGGTGCTAGTGAGTGATTTGGTGAAGTTTTTGGAAAAGCTAAGGTGTCCTACAACTCCTCTTCTCTTGTTTACTAGGTAAGTGGTGCTTGAACTTTCCCCTACACCTAATGATGCTTAATTTGTGCCTAGTGGAAGCTAAAGTGATGATATTTGTGGTTTATTTCTTGGTTTGAGATGAATTGGTGAAGTTTTCAATTTATTGGAGATTTTTCTGGTTTAATGTGATCATGATGTTGTGGTTATTTATGATGGTTGGTAATGAGGGGTAAGGACTCTAGTAGGTGTGACTTATTGATGATTGCAACCAATTTTGGGTTTGGATTGAAATGTGAAAAGTTAGGGTTTCATAACCCCCTTTTCTGTCCGGTTTTGTATCTCATGCTTAGAGGCGGAATTGGCATTTTCTTAAAACATGAAAGTTGTAGGTATTGATGTTTTTAAGGTGCCTGTAAAATTTCAGGTCATTTGGAGTAATGTAGAGTGAGATATGTCGATTTTACTGTTACTATTCTGGGTTGATCAGAATGTGCGAACTGCACTTGTAATCATCTATTTTGACTGGAATTGCTTTGGATTTGGATGTTGGTGTCTTCTGATGAAATGTAGCTGGATGTCTTGGTTACCTCATGCCTTTATAATCAATGCATTTGGACCTGTATAGACTGAGTTGGACTAATTACAGCATAGTGTGATTTGTAAACCTGCAATTACGGTTCTGGTTTGATATTCTGCATTTTTGACCTAGTTGTGCTAGGATTTGGACTGAGTGGTCTTCTACATTGTTGTAGCCCTGTCTTTTAGCTTCGAGATGGTGGGTCTTACACCCTCATCCGATAAGCGTAGCGCAATTTGTGCCATTACCGCATAATGAAGGCAAAACTGTTTTTGTTGTTATGGCCAAGATGGCTACATTTCCTGATTTTCTGGTTTGCTATAATGCTTATATATGCATATGAAACCTTATTGGGGTTGTGGTTGGCATGGTTTTATGACTCGTTATCGAGTCTCATTGTACTTGCTTACATGTTTTAAGGCTTACTCTTATTCCGGTCATTTCCTAGCTAACTTTTGTACTTGTACTACTTTGAGCCTAGTGAACGGCTTTTGGGAAATGAGATGACTTTTGTGTGAAATGTTGGGACTGATTTGAGGAAATAATGAAGCCTTAATGGCTGGAAAAGTAAGAATTTTAGGGGAGGTGCTGCCCGATTTTCTAGGCCGTTTGGTTCCTTTAAGTTGGATTTTCCTTTTGGTGGAAATGAAAGGCTTTTGGGTTGTTTGCGCCTATGTCTTCATGTTACCTTTTTGTTTCCAAGAAAATCATGTTTTCCACCCTTGCATTAGTATTTAATTGGCAAGGCGTACGACGTGTAGTCGAGCCTCACTTGTGCATTTCGTTTACTCGATTTTGGATATGAAACCTTCAATTAGTTTACTTTGATTATTTTAGGGTTTCTTGGCGATTAAGGCCAATCTGAAGTGAAAACTTTTGAAGTTGAGCCGGTGAGTGTACCACTCCCCTCCATTGATGTTTAACTTGATTTCTGCTCTGCAATCTGTTTATTTGTTTGAGACGAGGGTGTACTTTATCACACTCGTTCTCTTGTCTGTTCATATGTCAATTTACTATGCAAAATTTGAATCTGTTATCTGTGTCTGCATCTGTTCGGATTTCTATGACCTATGAGCTCAGTCCTGTGGCTAAGTTATTCGAGTCGGGCCGGCAAGGGCCTGGACGATTAGATAACGAACCACGGTAGTCTGTTCGGGGATTTTGGGTATTGAGACCCTTGATTCCGGGTATACTCGAGTATTACCATTTTGTTCGTTTGAGGTGAGCGGGCCCGGTAAAGGGCTGTTTGGTGGACGGAATTCGGTGTTAAGAGGGGTCTACGGATGCGTTGGTTTTATATACGTTGACGGAGAGTCAACCGGTTTGGATCAAGTACTGCGCTGGAAATTTGGCTCCTGAGAGCCACCCGTATCCTTCTGATTTGAATCATTGGTTCCTTTGCTTTACATCTGACATGTGTATCTGATTTGTTAAATGTGAAATGCCATGATTTTAATGCTATCTGTTTGGTACCTCATTGAGCGCAAGCTCACCCCTTTCCGTTCCTTTTGTTTTCCTTACAGGAAAATAAACCCTTTTGGTCTGGATTTGACAAATGGCTGCCAAATTGAGCTAGTTGAACATATCTTATGTATAACTCATGTATTAAAACCCTAAGTGTACTTTTGGGGCGTTTTCTCTTTTGATTTGGCAAACCGTGTATATGTATTAACTTTTGAAAGCTTTTGTATGTCATTTTGATTTGTAAACGCTAAAGTTCAGATGTGAATGTATGTTAGCTATTTCGGTTGGGTTCTGACGGGTCGGTTACTATTCATGGCCGGCTCCGGATTTCATTTTATTTTATTTTGGGTTATTTTACTATTTTGATTTGTTTACGCGCGTTTGTAAGTTCCGGAATGAAGCAGATAGCTCTAATCTGATCCGTAGTCCTGGCGAGAGCTGGGCAGGCAGTCCGCTAACCCCTTTGGTTCGCCTTAGGGGAAAGTGGGGCTGTTACAGTATTCATCAAAAAGAAAAAGAAAAACAAATCTGTCCGCCGTTTGTGTTTTGTGTTGTGTCAAAATTCTGGCCGTAGGTTGTCACCAATCTGCCCAGAACTTGCTTGTGTTGTTGATTCCTTAATTGGTTACAATTCTGTCCGTGTTTCATCATTTGTTGAGTCACAATTCTGTCCGTGTTTCATCGTTTGTTGAGTCACAATTATGTCCATGTTTTAGATCGTTTGTTGAGTTGTAATTCTGTCCGCCACTTGGCCCTCGTTGTTGAGTCGCTAGTTGCATACAATCTGCCCGCATTTGCTTCTTGGTAATAAGTCGATAGTTACCTTCAATCCTTGCTAGGGTTTGGTGTCAAATCTGTCCATGCGTGTGAAGTTGTTGCCTTGGCAAATCTGACCACATCTTGTGTCGCTTGTTGCACCAAAACTCTGTCCAAGTAGTGCGTGTAATGGAAGCCTCAACCTATCCGTGAACAAAAGCAAGTTCAAGGGGCGGCGGGTAGGGTTTCTTGTGTGGCTAGGGTTTGTGTTTTGCGCTAGGGTTCTTGTTTCCAATTCTGTCCAAGTTTATTTCGGTTATGCAAGTTGTTTTATTTAATTTTTCTAATTTGGTTTTCGGTAAGAACTTGTTGGTATTGTGAATCTTGAAGGAAACCTACAAGAATATTGGGTTGCTTGAGGTTCTTGAAGCTAATCTCAAAACTCTTGAAGTCCTTGAAAGTTTCTTGGAGAGTTCTTGCAAGAACTTGTGGCTCTTGTTCGTTGATTGTGGAAAGATAGAGGGCTAACCAGATTTTGGTCTTGATCCATTCGGCCAAGTATTTGAGTTGCTCTTAAGTAAAAAAAAAACAGAAATGAAAAGAAAAGAAAGAAGAGCATTCGGGTGACACAAGAAAAAGAAAAGGGAAGTTGAACTTTAATGCCTAAACCAGCCTTACATCATATCTTTGTTCCCTAAAACAGAAAATTGCACAAGAAAAAAGTGCTCAAAAGTTTTGACCTACCTCTTCTTGAAATTCTTGATCACTTTGAGCCTTGATCACTTGAACCACCCTTCGAGGTTCTTGAATTTCTTGACCACCTTGTTTCGTGAAAACTTGAACCTCCCTTCAAATAAGCAACTTCCTATACTCTCGTGCAATGGTAAAGGATCTCCGTGGAGTGGGAGTAAATTTCTTGGGAGGGCCTTGAGCAACCCGTGGGGAAGAAATTTATGTGAGATCACTTACCTCTTCTTGTTGGGACCCCATAGCCGAGACTGTTGGAGTGTTTGCACAAGGGAGGAAGAATCTAATTGCTTGCCTCTTGAGAGTAAAAAGACCAAAACTGATTTGTGCATGAAAGTGCAGCTGTGAAGAAGGGTTTATAGAGTCCCAACCGACCTTGGTGAGGGAGTTTGGGAAGGAGAAAAAAATCTGAAATTTTGGTTGGAAAAGTTAGAAACCAAATCTGATTTATAAGTCTTCTTGGAAAGGAGTTTGGAAGTTTCTAAAAGTTGTTCAAGGAAGGTTTTCTAAAAAGTTTCCAAAACCAACTTGTTTTCCAAATCAATTTAGGGAACTGAGTAAAACACTCTGATAACTCCTTTGCTTTCCACTTGGCTACTCTCCTATATTCTCTCATACGTTTTAGGAAACCACTCCTACTTTTTAGGAAGCTAGGGTTTCTTTCTCTTGTGTTCATATTAGCACTTCTCCACTTGCTGTCCGCCACCTTATCTCTTACCAAATTCAGCCATTCCTGCTTCATTCTCTACTACCATTTGTGTCTTGCCTACTTGATTACTCTTGTGGAAAAAGTTAGTGACAATTATTAGACTTGAGCGGCATTTCTCACCTACCTAAACCGACAGGTAAAGGTATTGGGTAAGATTTTTAAAGAGTGCTTTGAGTGATAAACATGAGAGAGAGTGATACATTAAAGGAATGAAGTGAGGATATACTTGCATTATTTTTCTTGTTACTAACCTTTTGCAGGGCATAAAGAGGGACATGGAGCAACAACACCCAACCACAGACTACTCCTTGATGTTCACCACCATGAAAAACGAGTTCAGGCGAATCAGTGAGCAACAAATGGAGGAGTTGCACTCTCAGTTTGACAAGCTATCCAAGAGCCTCACACGAGGCTCCCATTCAAGGTCTCACAACCGAAGTAACCATGGCACCAAAGAGGCAAATAGCGAGGGCTACTCCGCTAGTGAGGATGAGGAACGACCATAGAAGCCTAGAGGGGACACATCTAAGAACGAACTCAAGGGACTTAAAATTTAAGTGCCCGCGTTCAAAGGCAAAAGTGACCCTGAAACTTACTTGGAATGGGAAGGCCGCATCGAGATGGTCTTCAACTGCTATGATTATAGTGAGGAACAAAAAGTGAAAGTTGCCACCGTTGAGTTCACCGACTAAGCTTAGTCTGGTGGGACCAAGTGAGGACCCATAGGAAGAGAATGGGAGAACCACGAGTCCGAACTTGGCGAGAGCTCAAGGCATTGATGCGTAAGAGATTCGTTCCAAGCTACTACAATCGAGATCTCCACTCCAAACTGCAAACCCTCACTCAAGGCAACATGAGTGTAGAGGACTATTATAAGGAGATCGAGATGGCCATGATGAGGGCAAATATTCAAGAAGATGGTGAAGCGACCATGGCTAGGTTTCTTAAAGGTCTCAATCCTGACATTCAAGAAGCCTTGGAGCTCCAACATTATTTGGACATCTATGACCTTCTTGAACTAGCTATCAAGGCCGAGAGGGGAAAAAAACTGAGGTGTGGAACCCGTGCCTTCCAAACTTCCAACTTCCCTTCCTGGAAGGGAAACATACCATGGAGAACAACCCACGAAGCTGGAAATTCAGCTACACCAACTCCTTCTAGCCTAATTCAAGGTAATGCCTCTAATCGTAATACCAATTTTACCCCTAACAAAGCTGTGCATCCAAGTCTACTTCTAAGGCACCACATGAGACTCCTAAAACTAGGAATAGGGACATCAAGTGTGTTAAATGCCAAGGGTTTGGACATATTCAGTCTCAATATCCCAACCAAAAGGTCATGTTAATCACTCACAACGGCGAGATCGTGTCCGATGATGACGATTGTAAGGAGATGCCTGGATTAATCAAAGGTGAATGCCTGGAGGAAGACTCGGTTGAGGAAGATTGCTCTCCTACATAAGGAGAAGTAGGTTGCTTGGTGGCACGACGAATGCTAACTGCCCGAGTTAAGGAGGGCGACCAATTACAAAGAGAGAACTTATTTTACACTCGTTGTAAAGTAGGTGACAAAGTGTGTAGCCTCATCATCGACGGTGGGAGTTGCACGAATGTGGCGAGTTTAGGCCTTCCAACTACTAGACATCCACACCCTTACCGCCTCCAATGGCTAAGTGAGGATGGAGAGGTACGTGTCTTCAAACAGGTACGCGTTCCCTTTTCCATTGGTACTTACATTGATGAAGTTGTGTATGACGTCGTTCCTATGCATGCTACACATGTCATCTTGGGGAGACCTTGGCAATGTGACAAACATGCCACATTCGACGGAAGTACAAATAAGTACACACTTTTACACGAGGGCAAACGTAAGGTCCTCACACCACTCACACCTGCACAAGTGTATGAGGACCAACTTAAGCTACGAAAAGAGTGTGAACAGGACCGTCAAAGGAGGAAACAAAAGGCGGTCGACCCTGGCAAAAGCTCTACTTCTACAAGTGAGCAATCGACCAAGGGTCAAGTGAGCACACCTAGTGTTACGCATGACAATTCACCCATTACACCTACTACTAGGAAGCAAAACATGATCATTAAGACTAAGGGCGTTAGAAAAGTTGTGAATTCTGATCAGCCTGTACTTCTCATGATTTGCAAACATGTGCTTTTAGATGCTGCTGAGCTCGATAAGGCATTGCCTTTTAGTATAGTTGCTCTTTTACAGGAATTCGAGGATGTGTTCCCTGATGAGGTCCCTGATGGTTTACCACCCATTCGAGGGATTGAGCACCAAATAGACCTGATTCTTGGAGCACCACTACCCAACAAACCGGCCTACCGCATGGGTCCAGAGGAGACAAAGGAGCTTCAACGACAAGTTGATGGCCTATTAGGTAAGGGTTGGGTAAAAGAAAGTCTAAGTTCTTGTGCTGTGCCTGTGATACTTGTCCCCAAAAAGGATGGTACTTGGCGCATGTGCACTGACTGTAGGGCCGTTAATGCTATTACTATTAAATATTGTCATCCCATCCCTAGACTAAATGATATGCTTGATGAACTCGATGGTGCTATTATATTCACTAAAATTGACTTAAGGAGTGGCTATCATCAAATTAGGATGAAAGAACGCGATGAATGGAAAACGGCTTTCAAAACCAAACATGGTCTCTATGAGTGGCTAGTCATGCCTTTTGGGTTGACTAATTCCCCTAGTACATTCATGCGGTTAATGAACCATGTCTTGAGGCATTTCATTGGGAAATTTGTCATTGTTTATTTTGATGATATTCTAATATATAGTCGCAGTGAACATAAGCACATGGAGCATTTGAGACTAGTTCTTAATACACTTCGAGAGGTGCGTCTATACGCCAACCTTAAGAAGTGCACCTTTTGTACTAATAAGCTCATGTTTTTAGGTTATGTTGTGAGTTCACAGGGCATCAAAGTAGATGACTCCAAGATCGAGGCCATCAAGCAATGGCCAACTCCAACATCCGTCCACGAGGTACGCAGCTTCCATGGATTGGCGGGCTTCTACCGGCGATTTGTCAAAGATTTCAGCACCATTGCCACCCCATTGATCGCCGTGACCAAGAAGAATGACAAATTCCATTGGGGGGAAGCTTAAGAACAAGCATTTCTTACCCTCAAGGACAAACTCACACATGCACCTGTTCTAGCATTACCTAACTTTAACAAGACTTTTGAAATTGAATGTGATGCTTCTGGTGTAAGTATTGGCGCTGCCCTCATGCAAGACAAGAGGCCTTGTGCATTCTTCAATGAGAAGCTGGGAGGCGCTGCCCTGAACTACCCACATACGACAAAGAGCTTTACGCACTTGCAAGAGCATTGGAAACCTGGCAACACTACCTCCGCCCAACAGAGTTCGTGATACACACTGATCACGAATCCTGGAAATTTCTCAAGGGCCAACCAAAGTTAAGCAAGCGCCATGCCAAATGGGTAAGTTTCATCGACACCTTCTCCTATGTCATTAAGTACAAAACTGGCAAAATGAATATGATAGCTGATGCCTTATCTTGTAGACATTCTTTGCTTGCTGTTCTTGATGCCAAGTTGTTAGGGTTTGAGATGCTCAAAGAGATATATGCCCATGACCATGACTTTGGGGAAGTCTATGCATCTTCTATGAAGAGTCCACATAGAAAGTATTTCTTGCACAATGGATTTTTGTTTTATGTGGATAAGTTGTGTGTCCCTAACTCTTCCATTCGTGATCTTTTGATTCGAGAGGCACATAGTGGTGGTCTCATGGGACACTTTAGCATTGGTGAGACTCTAGCCATGTTACAAAAGCAATTTTACTGGCCTTACATGCGTAGGGATGTCGAACGCATGGTTGGTAGATGTGTCACTTGTCATAAGGCGAAGTCTAAAACAAATCCATACGGCCTGTATACCCCATTGCCTATTCCTCACTATCCTTGGGTAGACTTGTCTATGGACTTTGTCTTAGGACTACCTAGGTCACCAAAGGGTAATGATTCCATCTTTGTCGTGGTTGACAGATTCTCTAAGATGGCACATTTTATCCCCTATCACAAAACTAACGATGCATCTCATATTGCTAATTTGTTCTTCAAAGAAATTGTCCGTCTACATGGCATGCCTAAGACCATTGTTAGTGATAGAGATGTAAAGTTCTTGAGTTACTTTTGAAAGACTTTGTGGTCTAAACTTGGTACTAGATTTTTATTCTCCACCACCAGTCATCCACAAAGCGATGGACAAACGGAAGTTGTCAATTGCACACTTGGTACTCTACTTCGGGCTTTGATTAAAAAGAATCTTAAATCTTGGGAAGAGTGTCTGCCTCACGTTGAATTTGCTTACAATCGAACTATTCATAGTGCAACACACTACTCACCGTTTGAGATCGTCAATGGCCTTAACCCCCTGACCCCCCTGGATTTGGTACCCTTACCTTCCTCTAAGCACACAAGCTTAGATGGAAAAAAGAAAACTGATTTTGTGCGCAAGTTACATGAAGCTGTTCGAGCAAACATTGAGAGGCGTACTCAGCAATACATTCAGCAAGCCAACAAGCACCGTCGTAAGATGATTTTTGAGTCTGGAGATTGGGTTTGGCTACACCTAAGGAAAGAGAGATTCCCCAAGCAGCATCAAAGCAAATTATCCCCAAGAGATGATGGGCCCTTTCAAGTGCTCCAACGAGCCAATGACAACGCTTACAAATTGGAGTTACCTGGGAAGTACAATGTTAGTGCGACCTTCAATGTCGCAGATTTGAGCCCGTTTCTTAACGAGGAGGATCCATATTTGAGGGCAAATCCTTCTCAAAAGGAGGGGACTGATGTGTGCACGGACCTCAGCCCACGTAATGACCCAGTCCGAGTTCCATTGGGCCCAGTCACACATGCACGGGCCAAGCTCTTCGAAGAATCCCTCCAAACCCTTGTTCGAATTGTCCAAGACCAACACGGAATCCATAGAGATATTGAAGGCTTGGAAGGAGACGACCAAATCATCTACACCATGATCCAAGCCTACGAAGAGTCAGGTGGGCCTCCAAGAGAGTTGGCCGAGTAGGGCCTTAGGCCTTAGTGTTTAATAGAGTTGGATCAGTTTATTTTAGTAGAGCATGGGCCGGCCCATCTTGACACCAAAATGGTCGAATGTCCCTTTCCTGTTTCCCTTAGAGTTTTTTATACGGTTCTCGATCAACTTGTTTCGAGACACGTAGCACGTTTGCCCAAGGATCTAGCGAGGTTGTCCAACGCTTGGATTGTGGGTCCTAAAACCAACACGGATGACACAAATCGATTGAAGGTGGTAGAACGACGACTCCAATCGAGGTGATTACTCAAGTGGATAGGTCGGTAGAACAATCAAGGACAAGACGCAAGATTGCTCAATAACCCTTGCCAAAGCAAGTAAACGGCTCGAATCTCTCTTAATAAGAAGAATCGAAAATAATTAAACTTTATTGATAAAACGTCTACCTCAAAACCTTACAAAGCTAGCCTTTTTATGGATTAAAGGTTACTAAAACCCTAAGGGACACATTCGGCCATCTTGGTGTCAAGATGGGCCAGCCCATGCTCTACTAAAAATAACTAATCTAACTCTATTAAACACTAAGGCCTAAGGCCCTACTCGGCCAACTCTCTTGGAGGCCCACTTGACTCTTCATGGGCTTGGATCATGGTGTAGATGATTTGATTGTCTCCTTCCAAGCCTTCAATATCTCTATGGACTCCATGTTGGTCTTGGACAATGTGAACAAGGGTTTGGAGGGATTCTTTGAAAAACTTGGCCCTTGCACGTGTGACTGGGCCCGATGGAACCCGGACTGGGTCATTATGTGGGCTGAGGTCCGTGCACATATCAGTTTTAGTAACCCTTAGCCTATAAAAAGGCTTGCTTTGTAAGGTTTTGGGATAGACGTTTTATGAATAAAATTGCTTAGTTTTTTCGACTTTCTTCCTTGTGAGAATTTCGAGCCTTTACTTGCTCTTGGCAAGGGTGTTTGAGCAATCTTGCGTTTTGTCCTAGATTGTTCTACCAACCTATCCATTAGAGTAATCACCTCTGTTGGAGTCGTCATTCTATTGCCTTCTACCAATTCGTGTCGTCCGTATTGGTTTTAGGTCCCGCAATCCAAGCGTTGGACAACCTCGCTAGATCCTTGGGCAAACGTGCTATGTGTCTCGAAATGAGTTGATCGAGGTCCGTATCAACTCCAATTCTTCACCAAAACACCAACCAATCTTCCTCCAAATCACCTTAAATTTTGCATCCAACTTGCAAATCACTTGAGATTCACTTGGACTAGGAAGGAAACATCATTTCACGGTTTTTCTTGGGGTTTTAGAAGTGCAAAATTTCTGATTTTCACTCGAGGAGTAGAAGGTAATCATCAAACCACTTAATCTTGGCTCTATTGGGTTCGATCGTGGCTATGAAGCTTGTAGCTTCATTATTGATATTGTTATTTGGATTTAAATAGTTGGAGTGGGCTCTATGAATTTTCACCTTGGATATATGGACTGATATGATGATATAATGGTTGGTTTGAGTTGTTTTAGTGTTGTTTAAGTTTGGGCTGCTGACCGAAAATCTGCCCTATTTTTCTGGAAGTTTTGGTTCGAATTTTTGATGCTCAAATGACCTTGAATCTGATGTATATATGTTTTGTGTGGTGTGTATAAAGTTTCGACCAAAAATCATTTGGGTTGGTTGGATAAAAAATTGAATTTTGGCAAGAACAAAATCTGGAAAACGGGTAACAGTGGTCCTCTGGCAGTGTTCTTTCAACGAGCATATCTATCTATCCGGATGTCAGAATTGAGTGCCGTCAGTGGCATCAAAACTAGACATCCGTAGTTTTCTAACGATGTATCATGCACCTTCTAATTCGAACCGAGTCATCTGTAGTGATTGAGCAAAGTCTGTTGTCCTGTTTCACTGTCAAACCGAGGGAAAGCTAGAAGCTACAACTTGTGGCTCTTTTTTCTCTCACTTGCCAACTGAATTTCAAAATGAGTTGTTCTGATGAAATGTAGCCTGTTGAATCTAGTTTCCAATGCCACCAACCATTCTCAATTTCTAGTTGTATTGAGTGAGATATACTCCAATTTCCAAACTGCAGCAAATCTGGAAAACCGTCTTTTTATGCCGGCCGACTGGTTTGGTTGCTTGTGAGAGGTTTTATTTTGAGATTTTGATGTCAACCAACTAACAATTGCTTATGAAACATTTCTTGGACCTTTGTTTCACAAATGACCCAGATTTGAGTTGATTTCATTGGGCAAAATGTTTGAAAAGAAAAAGAAAGCAAGAAGACAGATTTGTCTTGGGATTTCGTTAAACTTTGGTAGTTTAGTTAACTACCTTCCCGTACAAATTTTCAAATGAAATTTGATAGAGGAGTAGTCCTCATATGGAAGTTGAATTGTACCAACTTTAGTGTCATTCTAAGGTCATTCTGAAACCCAAACAATGTTCCAAAGTTACCTTTCAAATCTGGAAAAAAAATGGACCGTCCTTGTTTTAAACCAACTTTGAGCTGCTATATCTTGGCAGTCAAAACTCCGATTCTTGTTCCATTTGTTGTGTTTAAAACCTTGATTGGAACTCTAATAGTGCTGCAAATTTCAAAGGCTAGTTCTCTTTCTGTGAATTTTTCCGAATTTTCAAAATCTACCGAAAACTAAGACTGAAACTGCCTTGGGAGTCCAAGTCAGCCCCTTTAAGCCAAAATTTGAGTGTATTCCATTTAGAATCTTAGAAAAGCGTCTTCTAGGAACTTTTAGTACTTTGGAACTAGTTTCCAATGGTATCAAGTTTTCCAATTTTGGACCTGCAGATTGTAAGATATGATTTTTCAAAGAATGCTCCTTAAATCTGAAATTTTTGAACTTGAAGGGAATTGAGTTTTTAGAAACTCTTCACTATCCTTCGATATTGAATGACTGTTTTAGACTTGATTTCTTGAAGGAAAATAGTTTTTCCTTGCATTATTGAACCCCACTTTAGAGCTCGATTTACGAGTAATTAGGGTTTTTTTCACGATATTTTCTTAAGTATTCTACAAGGGTACAATCATCTCTGATAGCTAGGGATTTTTTAAGTGGTAGCATGTTATAGCCAATTATTTTTGCTCAGGCACTCAAGGGGACCTTCAAGAGGACCTCACAGCGGACACTTAAACACTTGATTGTGCACCACTCTCTTATTTTGACTAGGTGAGTGTCAAGTGCATGTTTTGTTGCAATTATATGAATTGCTCCTTATGGACTGAATAATTGATAACTGCTGAGTCGAGTGTGTACTTTATCGTACTCGTTCTCATTTAAATGCATTGAAATTTAATTGCCTGAATTAAATTGAATTACCTGAACTGAATTATATGGTAGGGCTGCATATGTCGTTGGAGTGAATCTCCTCGACCCATAATTGAACTGTATACATATCGTTGGAGTGAATCTCCTCTATATACAACTGAACTGGGGGACATCCAAAGTCATTGGTCGACCTTGCAATTCGAGCCTGCAAGGGCTTGGTCGGGAAGTTTGGTGAGCCATGAGAAAACTGAAAGCTTGATCTATTGGAGAGATCACGCTTGGCCTACTCGAGTAGTAGCACCTTTATAGATGTTCAGGCCATATGCAGTGTATGGTGGACGGAACTATGAAGAAAGTGGAGTTCTACGGACTTAAAATACCGACCCGGTTAACGGAGGGTCATCGCGGGAAGGTATTCGATCGAGGTTTGGCGAAGCAAGTGGAACTTAGCTCCTGAGAGCTCCTATATCTTTGAATTGTTTCTATTTATATGTCTCACTTGAATTGTTATTTATTTGAATACTACTATTTTATTTGCTAAATTGTGGTTGCTACTTGGATTACGTGCTTGCATGTGTGTTTCTTGGCCTCACTGAGTATTGGCTCACCCCATTAGTTTGTTTTCCTTAACAGGTTGAAATTGGAAGATTTTAGAAATGCCGACTAGGTTATATTTTTGATTGAAATCTTGGTTGTAAATGTTTAGTCGACTTTTAATTGTTGTATTTTGGGACTTGATATATCTTTTGAGAACATGATGTAAGATTTGGATATTCAGGTAAGGAATCGACTTCTCTTCATTTTAGACTTTTATTATTTGGTATGAATCGTTAAGTTTGAATTGCATTGTCTTGAGTTCTGACGAGAGCTAGGCAGGCGTCCCGCGGTTACCCTTGGGAGAAGTAGGGGCGTCACATAAAGGACAGCAATGTTTGAAATAGATGAATGACTACGAGCCATGTTGCATGTCGTTTGGTCAACTTCATGAGGCTCTCAAACAAGGACATGCGGCAAGGTAGGAAAGAGCTTGTGTAAGGCTTGTGAAAATTCCAGGTTGCAATCCAAAACTCTCTAATTAACCTTTGGTCATGGATTTTCACATTGGGACCTTGATTGTGTAAAGGTGTAAAATCCAGCACTAGTTGACATTGATTTGGATCATCTTGCATGCATAAAATGGGAGCAACTTGTTGCATGGATGAGGCACTAAACAATTCGTGGAGGACAGCTTTGGGTCTTGCGTGGCACACAATTTCTTATCTTCCAACATATAAGGTAGCAAACAATTGAATTCCACTTCATGAGGGTTACTCGAACTAGCACAAGTTGAAGTTGACAAAGTGAGCACTTGGCCACTAGCTTTTGGATATATGAATAAGCATGAAAGATCACCACTTTTAGCTGGAATAAGCACAAAATCAGGTTGTAAGTCTTTAATCAAAACTGGAAAATTTTGGACAGCTTTACAACCTACAAAAACAAAATAACCTTCAACTTGAGACAAATCAGAAATTGGATAAAGAAACAATGGTACATCATCTACTAAATGGTAAGAAGGTATAGAACAAGATTTAAGTGCGAAAACTCCCTTTGACACTTCATTATTCCTTCCACCAATTGATTCAACTTGAGAAGGCATTGCTAGCTTTTTACACTTTCCTTCAAAATCTACATGAGAAATACAAGCATTAGCATGGAAATTATATTCAAAAGAAGGTGAAGATGATGAATGAACCATAGGTAGCAAATGAGAGTCAAAATTTGGAATTCTCCCTTCATGGTGGGTTTGAATTAATTCCCCTGTGGTATGGACAGATTTGAATTGAAATTGTTCCATGAGGTGTTCCCAAATAGATTTAACTCCTAGAAGACAAACTCCTTGGAAACTAGTGAATTGTACGAGTGACTTTGGAATGGAGCATGGCATGACTAACTTCACTTGATTTTGTTTAATCTGCACAAAAGAAGAAACACTAAACAAACCAAAGGTAACTTCGTTAGGAAAACAATAAGCCCTCACATTTTTTATCGAAATCGGCTCACTTTCTCTTTTTTCTTCCTTTTTACCACTCATCTCGTTAGATTTTTTCTTCTCTTTTTCTAGCTCAATACCCTTGATTGTTTCCTCATTATCAACCTCCTCAACAAATGGTTCGATAGGATGAGGTACTCCTTTGTTAGAAATAGACTCGGTTACCTCCTTCTTAGAAGACTCACTTTGATGGCATCTATTTGAGTCCATTTGTTTTCGGTGTAGAAGACGTTGATATATCTCCCAAAATGACTCCTCATGAGATGGTTCAACTCTAGGTTTAGGCCTAGAAGATGTTGAATGAACCTTCATATCACCTTTTGTATAAATCGGCTCTAGAGAGGTAGATTGCACGGGACCCCTCCTCTTGAGAGATTCATTCTCACACTTCAGTTTATGTTTGTGTTCCCTTAGCCTTTGTTCCCAATCTTCAAGCTTGGTGTCCGTATTTGAATCACTAGACTCATTCAAAGGTTGTTTCTTTCTAGATTTCTTAGAAGAACTCTTTGATGAATTCAAATGATCCAATCGCTCTTGTAGGAATTCAATATTAAGATCGAACCTCCTTTGAAATTCTATCAATATAGCATCCATTTTTAGTGCTAATTGAGCAATGTTTCGTGCGCCATATTCAACCTGCAAAAACTTCAACAAATGTTATGTAAAAAGCCTCACTCACTCCCTTACGTGTTTCGCTCACTCTCATGTATCACTCAAGTGTTTAAAACACTCTAATATTCTCACCACTCATTTCTCAAATCCCTTGATTGCTTTCTTTGAAGAATTCAGAAATTTCCTCCAAGTAATTCAACCAATCTCCACTCAAGTTTCCCAAAAAGTGGCGTATGAATAGCTGGAATTTTTGGATTGAGTAATGACTCAAAAGGTAGCAAAGAAAATGAGCAAACAAGCTGGAGTTTTACTGAGTTAATCCACAAAGAAGGTGACTCAAGTGTTGCAAGTGTTTGACTTTGACAAGGACTCAATTTGAAAACTAACAACTAGTTAAATCCTAGACTGATTTGGACTCTTTTTGGGTGCTACTAAACACAAAAACAATCTGGGAAGGACTCAAAGACACTAATTTATCAAGTTGGACAGAATACTAATTTCGACCAAATAAGAATCAAGATGGCAAAATTTTGTTGGATCCTAGATGGACTCTACCCGATTGCACTAGGCTGTATTTTGGGAGTTGTAAGCAAGGTTTAATGGGTTGTTTTTGGGTAGTTTAGTGGCTGATTTTCTGGTATCTCACGTGTGCAAAGGCAACCAATCAGAATTTGGCAATTTGAGTGCAACTAGGATTTGTTTTGCAAACCCAAGTCAACTTGGTTTCCAAATTCAAGTTGGTTTCATTTTTCCTTGTGAATCTGATTTTCTTTTTGCTTGCGTTCTCTTTTTTTTTTTTTTTGTAAATGCAATCAGATTTCTTTTTCTTCTCTTTCAATTCAGATCACACACAAGAAACAAGAATTTCGTTTTTGATTTTTACACAAGATCAGCCCCAATTTCAAGAAACAAGAACTAGGGTTTTGGTTTGTTCAAGATATGGTAAACTTGACTTCCAAGAACTCTAGATTACCAACCCAATACTTCAAGATTCACCCAAGAATTTCCAAAAAATTCAAGATATTATCAAGATTTCCAAGAACTAAGGTAAACAGCCTTGTTTTAGTGCAACACACAAAAATTCCCAACACCCTTTGTCAAGAAACCCTAGTTTGAACGTTGGATTTCAAGAACCCACTATACAATCCAAAAATTTGAAGAAATTTCCAAGCAAACTACAAGAAGCAAGAACAACAAGAAATAAACACAAGGTATGGGAAAAAAAATTTCAGATGAGCAATACTGATACAGTACGATGAACAGTACTGCTATAGTAGCGGCGGATAAACAGTACGGCTACAGTGTGAACAGTACCGATGAACAGTACACCGAATTTTTTGTTTTGAAACAAGATTCTGGATTAGAAACAAGAAGATACGACTCAAACACAAAAGAAAAAAAAAGGATATAACCCGGTGGTTGTCGACCAGCTCTGATTACCAACTGATGTGATCTACACTTGGACACGATCTAGACCAACAGTTTGAGCAGCGGAAATTTGACCCAATCTAATCCCCAAAGTAGCGAACAATATTGATACTATCTCAACCCACTACTTAACGAATTAGCGAACGAAACTATTGGTAGAGGAACACCACAACCAAGGAATTACTTGATTGATAAGTTCACTTGAATAACTTGAGAAAGATTCTCAAATATTCAAAGAAGCTCTCTTGGAAAGAGAAAAGTGAAAAACTCACAATTGTATTGATTCAAAAACTCATTATGAAGGTCTCTTGCCTTGGCTATCTTGCCTTGGCTATATATAGCCATACAACTTGAAAACCTAAAGTGAATTGAATTCACTTGAACTAGAACCCTAAAGTGAATTGGATTCAATCTAAACCCTAAATTTAAGGACTAATAATTCGACTAGACTAGGACAACTTGGCCGAATTTATTAAGTAAAAAATACTATCTAATGTTCGGCCAAAATAAGGGTAGTTTGGTTGAATTTATTAAACTAAAATAAATAACCAAAACAGCAAATAAATGACAAATGAGCCCTTGCTCAACAAGACCAAATGAACGACACAACTTGAATAACTTTTCCATGTGAGATCTTCGTGGACTAGAGTGGGGGGGCTCCGGATCATATCATCCCTTCCTCTTGAAAGCGATTTGTCCACAAATCGACAGTGCGTTTAACGTGTGAGGACCCCCCACTTTATGCTACTTTTGTACAGAAGCATAAAGTGTGAGGAGCCCCCACAAATCTTGTACAGTAGCATAAAGCTGACTGCAGCCTATCAGTTGATGTTTCTTCATAATTCCTCTTCAATTTTGTGTTCCAGCTAAGCATGCCAAGGATATCTATTCGGTCACAAATTATTCTTAATAAAACGTGAGACTAAGATTCAAGAAACTAAACATAATCTAAACTCATTTCTGCCCTTTGTTACAAAATCTGATGCATAGCAGCATGCATCAGATTTTCCATACTCAAGCTTCTCAGCTCCTACTACGTCAGTCACTTGTTTATTTCATCTGCATAAAAAAAAAATCTTTCTCTTACCGAAGCTTATTCTCTTCCTCTACCAAACTTAACTTTCAGCTTAAACATATACTCAGTTATACTCAGTATATAAGTGTTATTCATGAAACTTACCTCCTGCCTCAAGTGTTAGGGATTGCAGACATAATCAGTTTCCTTTCCAACTTTGTTCCCTCTAGTTCTTAGTTAGTTGATGACGAAGCTCACCAGGCTCTCACTCTCATTCTCTCAGTCTTGCTCTCGGTATTGGTTTCAAGGTAGAGGTTTGTAGCTTTACTTCTCCACTCAGCCACCACCCAAGTATTGTAACAAACGATTTCTCTTAGCTTCTCTCTTTCGGTCACTGTCTAACTTAGCAAATGTTGGTAGTAAATTTCTCTCTAATAGCTGTCTTAGTAGGTGTTATTCACCGCCCAATCTAATAGCCAATTTCTACTTATTTTCTCCCTTCCACCACTTAAACTTAGCAGATGGTTGTCTTGCTTTCATTCGGTTCCAAGCTCTCCAAATATTTCCTTGTCTCGGTTCCTGTTTTGTTAAAATTCTGATAACTTGTTCCTTGGCTGCATGGTAGTTAATCCGAAATTCAAGGTTGGTTTGGTAAGGAGGGGAACCGAAGTTCTGTTCTCAGCTACTGCCGAAATTTTTAGCAACTAGTTTTCTCCTTTTCCTCTCGATCACTGTTTGGATTTAACAGACCATTGGCTATGGATTTTTCTTTGGTTTCTCTCAATCACTGCCCAAGTTTTGTTTAGCATTTGGTTGCCTAAGTCCTCGGTTGTCTAGGAACTAAAGTTCTCTTTTGGGGTTGCATGGTTAATTGTCCAACTGTTAATGGTTAAATTGGTCCTTTAGTTTACTATTTCATACATTCACTCCTAACTTTATTGGTATTTTCTTGGAAAATTTTCTTGCATTGATCTGGTAGATTTTCACACATTTGATTTTAAAGAAAATTGACTAGACATGTAATTTATTCAACTATGTAATATATGTTACGTGTCTAGTAATATTTGCAAATGACATAAATTACGATATGCATGCCAAATATTTATTTGGTTTCATAAAATTTTAACACCATTCTAGGATATTTATAAATTCTCAATTTTATTAAAATTCAACTAGGCATTTAATTTAACCAATTATTTATTATATGTAATATTTCTAATAACCAAGTAAATAAAATAAAATAAACTCAAGGCGTACCCATAATTTTCTAGAGTTCTCAAAATTATAGGTATTTTACTATGCTAAGAGAGGTAAGTGTAATTTTTTAAAGCTGAAGGGAGCCAAGTGAAATTGTCAAAATTCTCAGGGGAGGTTTCTAAAATTATCCCCATTATATAGTGTCATATATATTATGAGGCATTTAGACTTCTAATTTGAAGCCAATTCAACAAAAAATAACTAATAAGAAGACAATAAAATGAGGTTATGTTAAGTAGAAAAGAGAGGGGAAAAAATAGAAAAAAGACAAAAAAATAGTTTTTTTTTTGGATTTTGTAAATTTATTGTCTTAAATTTAAAATTCTCTACCAAGTGGAGGGCATTATAGGTATTTTACTATGTCGAGGGAGGTAAGTGTAATTTTTTAAACCTGAGAGGAGCCGAGTGAAATTGTCAGAAACCACAAGGGAGGTTTTAGATTTCTGAAATTATCCCTATTAAATAGTGTCATATATATATATATATATATTGAGGCACTTAGACTTCTAATTTGAAGCCAATTCAATAAAAAATAACTGATAAGAAGGCAATTGAATTGAAATAGGAGATGTTGTGTAATATTGAAATAAGATCATATCATTTAGGAATTTGTTGGATTAGATTAGATAGATGGACTATATAAGTAAAGGTATATTAGGCATCACATAAAAGAGAAGAAACACGATTATATTATATAGTAATAGATAAAGGTTAATAATCATAGAATGCTGACATTACTTTGACAAACTTGTTGGGAATAAACTGCAAAACAAACTTTATCCAAAGTTTATGATGAAGTTGGAAACTAGAAGCAGGCACAGGTGAAAGCTATACTGCACTTGACACTTTTGTGAACCTAATTTCACCTTGTAATCTGCAAAAAGATTGAATCATCTAATGTTCATGTCTGTGGAATATAGAACATTATTATAGAATGCCTTGTTGAGCATGAATATGATTTGAATAGTTGCATTTTCACAATGGAATAGAGAACATTATTATAGAATGCCTTCCTGAGTGTGGATATGATCTGAATAGTTGCACTGCTACAATGGAAAAGGTTTTCCCTTCCAATCAAGAAATACAAGTTCATCACCTCCTTGAACTGTATTTCTATATTGTTAAAGTTATATCTAGCAAAATCAGGTGGGATTATAGCGTTGAAACACAGAATCAACGACATTCATTGTCGGTTACTAGAGAAGCTACTCATCGAATTAAACCTGTAGGCCAGCTCTCCTCCTCCCCCCCTCCCCTCCTAGGTTTGATCTTTGGTTTTTTAGTTCAAGTAGATAGTGTACCTTTCTACCCCTAAGTTAGTTTCAAGAATCTCCTTTGTGTATGCAAATGCAGATACTTTAGAGTTCTATCAACATAATGCAATTAAGGCATCATCTTTATCTTTAATAGCATAATTGTGTTTTGAAATCAACATTAGAAGCAAAGCACATTGTAAAATTTAAATCAAATCATTTAGATTAGTGAGCGATCCTTTTATTTCAAGTTTTTAGTTCTTGATTCAATTGCATTTCATAGACAAAGAAGT
Source organism: Coffea arabica (assembly GCF_036785885.1). NCBI lineage: Eukaryota > Viridiplantae > Streptophyta > Magnoliopsida > Gentianales > Rubiaceae > Coffea > Coffea arabica. The sequence goes on from NC_092330.1 coordinate 13,367,567, forward strand.
GCAACACCCTTTACTAGTCTACCTCCTTTCGAGTGATATATGCCTAAATCATTAAGAACTAAGGTTGTTTTCTTTTGATTCACAAGAATAATAATGATTTTCCATTTTACTGTTGAATTCAATTTTTTGAGGTTGTGACTTCGCCTCACCTGTTATGCCATAAGAGAAGAGTATAATGCATGTTAGGGTATCTGGCCAAATATTTGAGATAGAAAAGAAAAAAAAATCAACAATTTAATAGAAAACAATAATTAACACGAACAATGAGCAATGCACAAGAATTAACGTGGTTCAGTTTAATCATCAAGCCTATGTCCATGGAGAGAAAACAATATTCTTACTATGAGAGAAAAAAAAATATTGCAAGATTATAGCTTGATTTTCAAGCCCAACTCTTGCATAACCCTTTCACCTACTAAGAACTCTTTCACTTCTTTTCTTGTGTGCCTTTATAAAATGTCAATCTACCTATTTATAGATAACATTACTTGGTCAATAAATCAAATAACAATAGGAAACCAATGCTAATTCCTAAACTTATACAGAATAGGAAATAACTTCTAAATCCTAAACAAAATAAGAAATAACTTGGCTACTATTTCAAGTAACTAAAATCAATTAGGAAACTGGTTACTTCCACACGAAATAAGGATCATGACTAAAAGAAAGTAACCAATTTTTTAACAAATCTCCACCTTGGCGAATATTTTTTTAGCAAACACAACAAACCATCCAAAAACTCTATTTGCCTTATTTTACCACCAAATACCCTGACGCCCCCATCTCTTCCTAGGACGAATCCTAGGGTATCAGCGGGACGCCTGCCCAACTCTCGTCAGGACTCACACATTCATTCAAACTTAATATAGAGCCACGAAACATCCAACGACTTAAATAAGAAGTACTTCGAATAAACAAGTCACAACTTCTAAGGTAAAAGCCATTATTACAATCCACCAATCAAAAGTAACAAAATTACACTTTATGAGTCACTAAATTCATACAAAAGGAAAACTAGCTTCCACCACAAGTCGTTAGTCTAGAACCTCCAATTCACCTCTAAAGCCTGTTAAGGAAAACAAACTTAAAGGGATAAGCGAACGCTCAGTGAGGCCGAGAAAACAGACAAGCAAGCACATAACACCAATCAATCAAATAACGTGTTTAAAAGCAACTTTAAACATGACAGTTCATTTAAGTGTACAAGTTGGAAATAACACACATATAAGGATACGAGAGCTCTCCGGAGCTATTTCCACATCTCGAGTTACCATTCGAGGTTGACCCTCCGTCAACCCAAGTAGTAATAGGACCATAGCACTCTACTTACTACCTCTGACCAACATAGCACCCACTCGGATCCGTAACCAAACATGTATAAAGTGGCAATACTATTTGAGTATGCCTAGCGATATCTCAAAAGATCAAGCTATAATATTTCCCAAGATTCACCAAGCTCCTCGACCAAGCCCTTGCCGGCTCGAGTTACAAGGTTAGCCAATGGGTTAGGGCATCCCTACAAACATGATGGGTCGATGAGACAAGCTCCAATCTACTTAGACTCGATCATAGCACTGAGTCGGGATGAGCGGTATCTCCCACTCAATTAGGGCATGATACATCAAACCGCTCAGTACTCACAAGTTAAATATGTTCATGTATAAGTGCAAGTCATATATATTCATTTAATAAGTATCTTGTAATTAAGAGAGAGAAAGAGAGAGAAAGAGGACAAGGGTGATAAAGTACACCCTCGCCTCGGCAAGTTCATGTATCATATATAGCACTTGTTCACATATCATTTCAATCACATTAGCATTTAACATGCACTTGACACTCACCACAAGTCAAGGGCAAAACAAGAGTGAAGTGAGAAGTCAAACGAGCTCTTCGGCATCCTCGTGACCACCTAAGACATTTACAATCATAATTACCTAGGTGCTCGACCAAGGTTAAAAAGAAAGACATTTTCTCGCTACCCACTCTCAAGGTCACAAGTTTGAGTCAAGTTAAAGAAACTTTTCTCGCTAAATCTTTGAAATAATGCTCAAAGAGAGCTCAAAGGTCATTTTTTATTCAAGTTGTGGTACATAAATCTCAATTCCAAAAGAAAGTGCCATTTTCACTTTCGGCACGAAAATCGAGAAAAAAGGGTAAATGGTTTTCATTTCCCCAAAACTCCAAATCTCACGTCCAACTTTAGAATATAAAGAGCGTTCATATTTTCCAAACTAATGGAGTCAAACACATCCAAAACTCCACTTATTTTCATAGTAAAAGTCAAGACCAAGGTTCCAAGGTTCAAGTATAAAACTAGTGCCATTCACCAAGAACTACTCTAGTCAAAACGCTCCCTTTTTTAGAGTTCAAACTCACGGAAATTGAGGCCATAAGAATAGGGGTTGAAGTCCCTAATTCAAGTATGAAGAGAGGTGCTATAAACCAAGGGAGTTATGCAACCAAAAGAGGAATCATGAAAAGGGAATTAATCCCTTGGAAACTAAGATTCGATATGAAGGTTTAAAGTTCAAAGAGACCTTGTATGTAATCAAGAAATTAAACTTAAAACAGTCCAACAATTGTAAAGGAAGGTGGAAAGTTCTTAAAAAGTGTATTTGTTTGAAATCAGAAAATTTTCAGCTTAGAGCGGCCCTACTTGGAAAATCGTATCTCGAGTTTCGTAACTCCAAAAATTGAAAAATTTATACCATTGAAAACTAGACTCAAAGAACTAAAACTCTTTGGAAGACACTTTTCTCAGACTCCAATTCGAAATCACTCAAATTTTAGCTCAAAATCACTATTCTAGACAGGACAGAGCAAAACAAGCTTGCAATTTCAGTGAAGTTTGGAAATTCATTAAAATTCGTAGAAATGGAATCAGCCTTTGAAATTCAAACCACAATTAAAACCCCAACCTAGTTTCAAATGCAACAAACAGAACTCAATTCGGACCTTTCTACACCAAGATACAATAGTTCTAAGAAAACTGATTTTTAGGACCTGCTTTACGAAATTCCAGTTCTGACGTACTTGGCAGAGTTTCAAAATCTGATCATAACTAGAGTTACACAACTTCAAATTTAGTGGAGTTTGTGGTGTTGCAAACTAGATTCAAAATGCTACAATTCACTAGAAGGAACTGTCTTAAAATTCGTTTTGCAAGATAGGCAACATTGAGTCACAAACTGCAGCTAAGACTGTTTCTCGGATGAATGTAGTGAAGAATTTCAGTCATTTTTTCCGGATCACTACAGCTCATAGGAAATGATTTAGAGGGTGTATTTTGTACCGAAGGAAAGCTCTTGGAGTCTAGTTTCAGATGCCACAAATGGCACTCAATTTTAACTCCCAGATAGAAAGTTATGACCTAAAACGTGGACACTGGTTGGGGTTTCCTGATCAGAAAATTTTCAAAATTCATCCTCACTTTAACCATACTTTAACACAATCAAATGGAAAGCTTTTTGGGAGATATTTCATACACACAACCACCAACATGTATCAAGCATTAATGCACCAAAATAATGTCAAAAATTTGAAATCAACATGAAGGTTTCAGCAGGACAAAATTTGGTTTGCATGCACTTTCATTCCTCTAGCTTTCTTTCCAACTTTCCAACTCAACCACACCATATCTCATCAAAGCAAGTAACAAACAAGCAATTAAACACACAAAATCCTCAAGGCCTCTACCTATCAAGCTACCTCAAGCCCACTACCTAATGTCAAGATTCCTGTGAACCCATCAACAATCCAACAACTAAACTAACTAAACTATCTTACTACTAAGATTAGAGAGAAAAAGTTGAGGGTTTCTTTGGATGATTACCTTGCTGCCAATAAGAAGACTAAACACTAGGATTTGAGCTCTTAAATCACCAAGTTTCTTCCTTGATCAAGTCTTCTTCCAAGCTTATATGAAGAACCAAGAGGAGAAGCAAATTTGGGGAGCTTTCTTGGAGCAAGAATGGAAGACAAAGCTGAAAATTTTGAGGCAAAATGGGGAGGGGAAGTTCGGCCAAGGCAAGAGGAAGAATGAAGGGTTTTGGTTGGTAGGTGGTGATGTGATGTTGTGTAAGAAAGATTGACATAAAGGTGTCTTGGTGCACCAAAATCAACAACCGGTTAGTGAGCAATTAGTGCTCCTAATTGAGCTTAACTTAACTCACTCATATCTAATCCCTCAATTAACTTTTCTTAGTCTACTATTGATTATTCTTAATTCTCCAAGATTAATGCACTCTCGGACCAAATTTACCTTGAAAAACGTGCATTCACTGTTTCTCGCTAAACGAGCTACAGAAAAATTAAATTCGTTAACGGAACATTTTAAAACTATAAATGAGACATTGTTCCATGTAAATGGATTTAAAATGGATGAAATAAATTATTCGGAGTAAATGGATAAATAAATAATTAAACATGCCAGTAAAACAAAATAAAAGGAAGTAAAAATGAAATTTCGGGTTCTCACAAATACCTTAATGCTAGCTACACACTCGAATCAAGATGGTTTTCTTTTCAATTAATTCAATTAGCAAATTAACGTGTGTCGCTAACTGAGTCCAACATCTAGTTGACTTGTAAGAGGGGCCTCAAATCACCCTCTCCCATAGCAGGATTTTTCTTCTTGCCACCATTTGTAATTTGGAACATTCTTAGATCTCCTTCCTTGCGCTACTACGCTCCCAACCCATTGAGGTCTTCAAATGGTACAAATTACCATACTTCTTCCCCATCAACAAAACTGTCTCGCCATGTGTGATTTTCAAGACTCCATTGCAGCTGAAAAGTGGTAGGCCTTAGAGTCTAACTGGCTCATAGAAATTAGATTCCTTCATAACTTTGGGGCATAAGCCACATCACCCAAAAAACAAATCTCTCCATTTAGCATTTGACTTTAACTACTCCAACACCTTTGACTTTACAAGTAGATCTATGGCCCCAAGACACAAACATGCCTTCTTTCTTTGGAGAGTATCAAAATAGTTTAACTTAAAGCAAACATGTGAAATACATCCAAAATCTAAAATTCAACCATCACGAGAAGAAGCATTAGTACCTTTGGAAATTGTGAAAATATCTCCACCTGATATGTGACGCCCCGAAAAAAAAACAATTCAAGGTGTTTTCGAAATGTATTTTTTAAATTTTCTCATTTAAATGAATTGTATTTCTTAGTGATTGGAAAATGATTTATATATGATTTTATACCTTCTTGTTTCCATCCACTAATTTTAAAAACATTTGCAAGGGTTTAATTGAACTAGTCAAGCTTATTTGGATGTACAAACTATATTTGAGTGGAAATGAAGGGTTTATTGGCAAGATTTCAAAGATATTTTGAAGGGAAGGAATTACCAATTGACATTTGTTAAAATTCAATTCAAGGCTTGACCAACCCATTTTTTTTATAAACCAAAGAAGCTTCCAACTTGTTCCAGCTTCCTCCATTTTTCCTTCTTGGTGGCCGGATGATAGAGAGAGAAGAGGGAGGAAAAGATTCATTTTCCAGCTATGATTTCTTGCTCAAACAAGAGAGGAAACATGTTTGCTCCATAAACTCTACAATCAAGCTTGGAGAGGAGCCTTGGAGGAAGAACTTTCTTGAGCTTCTTTGTGGCTTTCCTCTTAGGTTTTGATGGAAAAATGAGGTCAAAGTACTAGCATCCCACTAATCTTTGAAGATACTTGAGTTTATATGATTGTATCTTGGATTTAAACCATGGAAGTTAAGTTTTGTTGAAGACATCTCTTGTTTCCCAATTATTTCTTTGTTGCCAGCTTTATTCCAGATTTGCACTCACCACTTGAACTGCATATTCGTCCATGATAAAGGCCAAATCAGTTATTGCTTAAAACATGAAAGTTGTAGGGATTTAAGTTATATTTCTACCTAGAATATTTCAGCTCAATCGGAGTACTGACTGCCCAAATGCCCTGTTTAACCGATAGCTTTCTGTTTTCTCTGAGATTTCAATTTTTGACCATGAAAATGCATGATTTGGCTTTGGAGGTCTTCATAATAAATGTAGGCCTATGTCTTAGCTTCAAAACACCATAAGATTCATCTCAATCCAATAAGTCTAGCTTCAGTTGTGATTAAAATACCAAAAGGTGAGAGGAACTTGATGATTTTAGAATTTCCTTTGCTTGACATGATATTTGTGATCGAAAGCTTGGACTTGAGCAAGGAAACTATCTATGATGGATGAGGATTATGAGCTGTGGTTGGTGAGTGATTCCAAAACTGTTTTCAAAGTTATTTTTCGAACTATTTCTTGCACTGTTTACTCCATTGCATATCATGTGTGCTTGCGTGTGTGCCATACAATGATTTGGCTCAAATGAGTGCTTGGAAATCTTGTGCTTAACACCAACGTCTCCACCTTAATGGCACTTGACTTGCCTTGAATGTTGGAGCACCGATGGCTCCCTTGTATTGCTTGACTGTTACTTGATCTATTTGAGCATTAGATGTTTAAGTACAATGATTTCACTGACTCACAAGAGCAATAAACTTACATTTGATCACTGATTCATGACATCATCTAAATGCACTATTATGAAACTTATTTGATTATTGATTTTTACTGGACACTCGTTGAGTTTCTAGCTCACCCCAAAATATTTATTTCCTCTTCATAGGGCTCTGTGACAGCCCCACCTCCCTCTAGGGCGTACCAAAGGGTTTGACGGATGGCCTGCCCAACTCTCGCCAGCACTCAGTCACAATACATGAAAACTTACAAATAAAAACCCTCAAAATAAAATGATATCAATTACAACCATCATTATAGATACATATATGGACCTCCAATGTCCACCCAGTCTATAATACAGCTAAAGAGTTGGACTTGCAAAAAAATCAAACCAAACAAGTCGGCTAGACACCTATGCAGTGCTCACATGAGCAACTAACAAATTTAGAAGAAAATGAGGCCTTCTTCAATCAACCTCTTATGTTCTCATCCCTGTAAGGAAAACTGATATGGTCCTCGATCAACTTGTTTCGAGACACGTAGCACGTTTGCCCAAGGATCTTGCGAGGTTGTCCAACGCTTGGATTGCGGAACCTAAAACCAAGACGGATGACACGAATTGGTTGAAGGGTAGTAGAACGACGACTCCAACAGAAGTGATTACTCTAGTGGATAGGTCAGTAGAACAACCAAGGACAATCACGAGATTGCTCAAGAACCCTTGCTTAAGCAAGTGAAAGGATCGAATGCTCTCAATAATTTGAAGAGAAACAAACCAGAATTGTATTATGAAAATTGTGTACCCTTAACCGTACAAAGTGAGCCTTTATATAGGCTAAGGGACTAATGAAACCCTAAGGGAAATAGGTAAGGAGGGTCGGCCACTCCTTGGACAAGGTGGGCCGGCCCATGACTCAATAAAACAATCTGATCCACCTCTAAACAATTGAAGCTTAGCACTAAGGCCTAAGGCCTAGTCGGCCATCCCACTTGGGGCCCACTTGAGTCTTCATGGGCTTGGATCATCGTGTAGACATCTCGATGATCAACTTCTAAACCTTCAATGTTCCTATGGAAGCCTTGAGTCAAGGCCGCCATCCATCTCGCCATCCGTGCACACATAAAAAACAAATGGCGTGGAATGAGCTAAAAGTCCAGTGAGGTTCCAAGTAACCAAACAGGTAAAATATGAGACAAGATAGCATATCCAGACTTCGAGAAACAAGTCAACTTCAATGAGATCATAATTCAATATATAATTACGCATGTAGCCAGATAAAGCATGGAAAAGGTTATAGTAAGGAACACATTCATGGCAAAGGATATAGGTTACTCTCAAGAGCAAGTTCCACAGTAGCTTGATCAAGGTCTGTTGACTCTCCGTCAACCACAAAAGTATAACGTCCGTAGATCTCCGCTTTACACCAATTTCCGTCCACCAAACATACCTCTTACCAAGCCCAAATGCTAAAGAAGTACCCAAGGTTCGTCGATCTCCCTGACCCAACCCTTGCTGACTCGATTCAACCAACTAACTCTAGGTTGGACTTATAGTCCCAAATATTCAATAATTCAGGATATGGTTTATAACTCCAAGTATTCAGATATTCAAGATTGAAGTCATTGGCTGTTATCCAACACTCACACAGTAAAACTTGGAGACGTTAGTTGTCACTTAACGCTCCGTATTCAGAAATAAACAGTGGTGGTAATATTCGAGCATACCAATTAGTCGAGAAAATAACACTCCACTCAACAAAATAAGATAGAGGTACTGAGACAGGATAAGAGGCACCTCCCACTCGAATGGAGTGTGGTATATGCTACCGCTCAGCACTAGTGTCGACGAGATAACTCTCCAATCGACTTAATCAGGATATAAGTATTGAGACGGGATGAGAGGTATCTCTCACTTGGATGGAGTGTGGTACATGCTATCGCTCAGCACTTACAAGTCAAGCACAAGCACAAACACAAGTACAGGTCAATCAAATCCAAGTGAGGACAAGATCATTCAAGAAGAGGAAGCCGAGTGCGATAAGGGCACACTCTCCTAGCCAGAATCAAGTCACAAGTAATTTCCAGCAAATCTCATATTCTCAAGTAATCCAAATATTTCAAGTCAATATACAAGTCATATACAGATAAGGTTACTTGTTCATGTGTGAAAGAGATATCAAGTGTTTTGTCAAGTCGGGTCAATTAAGTGTACATAAGAGCACACTCGCCTGATTTCAAGTATTTCAAGTCCAAACAGTTGAAAATCAGGTGGTTAAGAACCCTGGTCAAACAAGAAAACTAGAAGAAATTTGCAGAAATCAGAAATTTTCTCAGCAAATCCGACGACAAATCCGTCCGACAATCCGGCTGGAAATCCGGCCAGACTCTGGCCACTTTTTAGTTGTAACAAAATGGCTAACACATGTTTTAACAAAATCTCACAAATTTAGTTGAGTTAGGTCAAATGTGATAAAGTACATACTTGCCTATGAGACAAGAAATCAAGAACCTAACATTGTCTAACAACAATGCATGTAACACGTAGGTTGGTGGGATAACCACCCGAGTGACCAACAAGTCAAGTGCAAGCAAAGCATTTCATTTCATATCAATATCACGAAATGAACTACAAATGATCGAGTATGATAAAGTACATCCTCGTCCCGAAGGTTATCAATTCAAGAGCAATTACTTTAACCAAGTAAGCATGTTATTCAAGCAAAGAGACATTCCATATAAATATTTTCATGCACTTGGAACACTCACCAATCAATTGCTACCCTTCACTTTAACCTTGGTTCGTCCTCTTGAACTCTCTTGAGTCCTATGGTCACATATTATATAAAAAGGCTAGTAATACAAAGCCAAAATATATCTCGAGTCCTGTAGTCACATATTATTCATTTCCTTTCACTTAAACCTCAATTCCATTCACAAACCATACCCAAAATGATTTACCAACCAACCTTAAAGTGGGAAATGAAAGTAAAAACAGTTCTAAGAGAATAAAATTTTCCAGTTTTTGCGCAACATTATTTGAAAAATCATATCTCAAGCTTCTTAAATAAAAAATTTATAAACTTTATACCATCGAAAAATGAACTGAAAGGGTTACAATTTTCCAGAAGACACATTTGTAAGATTCAGTCCACAAGTTAGTCAAATTCCAGCCTCAAGTTGCTGCTTCATCCAGTCAAAAGATAGAACAGGTATGGCAAATCAGTCAAATTTGAAAAATCAAAAATATTCATAGAAATTGAGAAAAGTTATGAAATTTGCACAATAGAAGGTTCTCTGAATCTAGTTTCAAACACAACAACCAGAACTCAATTCTGACATTTTTACACCAAGATGTAACAGATTTCCTAAGATTGCCCAAGGTTCCATGCTGGCAAATTTTCAGCAGCAATTCCTTTGTATTTACCAATTTTTTTCCAGCCAATTCAAGGCTTTATTCTTACCACAAAATAGCCTCAACTCAAGCATATACTTACCTGTCCAACAACTCACTAAATCAAGCATATATATAGCATATAACCATCACCTCTGTTTCCCAAATCCTAGGGCAACGAGTGAAAGTCGTTAACATTCTAGGTTCATTTCCAACCCAAATGTGAGTTCAATAGGTAACCAAGTGAGTGGTTAAATCTACTCAATTCACCATGCAAGTTAGGCCCAAAATGTAGTAAAAGGTCATAAGGAAACAAGTTTAACAAGTGCAAGAAAGTTGAGCAAAAGGAAAATCTCATTTAAGTTCAAAGTAGTCTTCGCGGGTAAAACAGTCGAGCCCATGCAGACTCAGGAAAATGGCCATATCTCACTCTAGGAATGTCAAAATCACATGCCGTTAGTGGCATTGGAAACTAGACTCGAAGGGCTTTCCAACGGTGTAAAATTCAAACTTTAGTTCGTCTCCTATCAGTACCAGGGATTCGGGGAAATCGGCTGATTTTTCAGTTCTAATCAGCTCAATACCATGATAAAGTTGCCCTATTTCTTCTTCCTAACTTCACTTGTTTTGGCCCAAATTTATCCAATTCAACCTCCTAAAGTTCATTTACAGGGGATCATGTTACCTAGTACCATTGGAGCTCAAAATGTAACACACAAAAATGATTAAAAGAACCAAACAGTTTAGCCAACAAAAGAACCAAAACAGTCCACTACTTGCCCAAAAACCACCACTTTACTTGCTTCATTTCCATCTGAACTCACACATAAACTTAACCAATGTTTAGCCAAGTTTCTTTAGACTTAATCAAGGTGGAAATGAACCACAAAATTAGGGAGAAACCTCCTCTACAAAACCGGTCAGCCAAGAGAAAGAAAAACAGTCCACTAGTTCACTTGCATCACCAACTTCCATCCTTCCATTGTAATTAACATAACATCATACCAAGTGTTATCCTTAACTCAAAAAGGGTCCAAAACATGTTAATACTTCAAGAAAAACCATGAACAAAGATAAGACAAAAGATCAAACACATGGTAGGCAAACCAACCAACCCTACTACCACTTGTTTAGTTCAAGAATTTTCACCACAAATATCATCCAAACAACTCCTAGTTTGCCATCAAAACTTAAAACATGTGATATACTTAAAACACATGATATAACACAAGAAAGCTAGGATTTAAGGGTCATGTACCTCTTTTATGCGAAGCTTGAATCACCAAAACAAACCACTGAAACCAAAGCTCCAAGCTTGAAACACACACTAGGGTAGAAGGTAGTTCACTCACTAACTCAAGTTCTTTCTCTTTTGATTTTTGTTCAAGATCAAGTTAGGGTTTAAAAAGAAAGAAGATGGAGTTTTCTTCCTTCCCTTGGAAGCTTCAAGATGGCCGGCTATATGGAGGATAAAATGGAACAAAGTTAGTTTAAAATTCCTCTAATCCTTTGGTCAAACAAGGTGGATGGTTAGGGTTTTGCCACATGGCCCAATCTTGGCCCTTTCTTCCTTTAATCTTTGACTAATGAAGTTTCTACCCTCCAAATGTTCCAATGCCTATTTAACGCCTATAAACTATCATTTAAAGTCCCAACCACAATAAGGATATTTAGTCAAAGTGTATGTGGTGAAATAAAATAAAGCCAACTCAAGGAAATGTTACAATTCAAGTAAAAGCAATAAAAATGCAAGTGCAAGGAATTGTTATAAGTGATTTAGTCTTAGGGTAATGCAAGTAATTTAGGAAAATTTATATTTTTAAGTGAGGGCTCTTACACTTAACATGCACTAACTTTTATCAAGAAAATGAGTTAAAACTTGATTCACTTATAAAAATATCTAGGAAATTAAGGTAATAAAGTAAAGTAAAGAAAATGTGCTTATAGAAATATGATAAAATAAGGGTTAACAACAAAAAAGCCTCCTGTGGTATATCTATCATGCAAAAAAGCCCCCTGTGCTTTCATATCATACGCATCGATACCCCATGGTTTGAATTATTGTGAAAAATCGATAGAAATCGTTAAAACAGACGGAGCTGAGTGAAAAGACAAAATTACCCTTTTGATATAAGCATCAATTGCAAAATAAATCCGTTGTTGAATAAAAGACCAGCTCTTTATGCCTTTCATCCATTATACTCACAGAATACCCAAGGTGCCTTAAATAGAAATTTATTTATCGGATAAAATAAATTTAAACCCATTGTTGAATAAAAGACCAACTATTTATGACTTTCGTCCATTATACTCACAGAGTACCCATTTTCTTTAAATACTAATTTATTTTTCGGATAACCTAAAAATAAACCCGTTGTTGAATAAAAGAGCCCCACTTTTCAAAGCTTTCGTCCATTATAAGAACAGAGTACCTATTTTTCTTAAACAAAAATTTAGTTATCGGATATAATAAAAATTAACTCGTTGTTGAATAAAAAACAAGTTCTTTATGGCTTTCCTCCATTACAACAACATAGTACCCAAGGTGTCTTAAATAGAAATTTATTTATCGGATAAAATAAAAATAAACCCGTTGTTGAATAAAAGACCAGCTCTTTATGCCTTTCGTCCATTATACTCACACAGTACCCAAGGTGCCTTAAATAGAAATTTACTTGTCAGTTAAAAATAAATTTAAACCCGTTGTTGAATAAAATACCATCTCTTTATGACTTTTGTTCATTATACTCACACAGTGCCCATTTTCCTTAAATTCTAATTTATTTATCGGATAACATATCGGATCACACAGTACCAATTTCGTTCCTTTTCACTGCAACAAAATGCCATACATCAACAACAGCCTACCAACTAGCAATTCGGTAGATGAAGAACTACATCATCAACAACAGCCTACCATTATCTTATCTGGTAGACATCAACAACAATAAAATAGAAAAAGTAGATACCATAACACAACCTCCAACTAGCAATTTCAAGTTCTTCATTTCATTGTACAAATTTTCCAGTTTTGAGAGCACGCCACCCAAATACGAATTTTCTTGAACAGGTTGGCGCACTACGGGGACAAGTGCATCTCGATCTAGCTCGTCTCTGGAAATTGGACTACACCATGAAAAGAACCCACATTCATCTTTTTCACACACAAAATACAACGTTCCTTTCGATGGCTTTTCCGACTCAACAATCTTTAGCTTTGCCTTCCTTCCACAACTACATATCTTGTATCCGTATCGAAGACCTCTAGCTCCGTTTCCACCACTAGTTGGTCGAGAGCTTGAGGAAGACATCAATTCTCCACTTTTTGCACTTTCCCTTGAATATTTACAAACAAAAAACTAGACAGCTAAGCTCGGACATTTTTACCTTAAGGCTAAGACTTTGTTTCCTGCAATTCTTTTGCTGGCTTGCAACCTCTGCTTGATTGATTACTCTCGATGTATGCACAACCTTCAATTTTAGCCGAAGCCCAACATATCAGTTGAAAGTATTAAAGTCACTGAAGGTCGAGCCTTCAATTTTGATGTCTCCATCTGTTTATTAAAGTCACTAAAGGGTAAAGAAGGCATATCAGCTGAAAGTTTGTGGTAGAAATCCATTTTCTACAAGAAACACGCGCATTTCCAGTGCGTTTAAGTCAAACGCGGTACATTTGACGATTTCCGTCGACTTTTCACAATAATTCAAACTATGGGATATCGACGCGTATGATATGAAACCACAGGGAGCTTTTCTGTATGATGGCTATACCACAAGGGGTTTTTTTGTTGTTAACCCATAAAATAAATATAATTTTCAGGGTTCTCACAGGCTCGAGGCAAAGGAAGCACTGTATTAACTTATTAGTGTGACTGGATGGACTATCCCATGTATATTTTGAATTTTGATTCACTTGTGGTATGTAAATTCATGGAGTATTTGATGTAATATTGAGATTTACATTGTAGTTTATTTGAGGACTGTAGTGAGTCCTGGCGAGAGCTGGGCAGGCAGTCCGCTGAACCCTTTTGGTTCGCCTTAGGGGGAGGTGGGGTCGTTACATGATATATTTATCCAGCAACATCATCCTACTCATTTTCATCAATTTTCTTTTAATGAGGGCAATAGCTTTTGATATGGTCAAACTCATGACAAGCAAAGCTTTGGACTCCACCCTTTTTCTTGGCTTTTGAATCACCTGTCTTAGATTCACCACCAAGTTTTTTCCCTCTTTAATTCTCACATTGAGCAATTAACGCAACTTCTCGTGTCATATCCTGGTTTACTTTCTTTTGTTTTTCATGATCTAACAAAGATGACTGCACATTCTTGAACTCTAAAGCATCCTTCCCATACAACAAGGTCATTACAAAACTTTCATAAGAATCAGAGACTGATATAAGAAGTAAAAGGGTCTCATCTTCTTCCTCAATTTCTATGCCAAATTTTTAGAGTTGATCCAAAATTCCATTGAACATATTCATGTGCTCCATGAGGCTGTCATCCTCCTCCATCTTTAGCATATAAAGTTGCAGCTTCAGATGCAGTTTATTGGATAAAATTTTAGCTAGATAAAGCTTTTCCAATTTTTTCCAGCGTCTACTGCAGAATCTTCCTCATCTATCACATTATTTATAATGTTGTTCGCAACATAGTGCCAAATCATGCTCACACACCATGCATCCAACTCTTTCAAATCATCATCCTTCATGCTCTTTGGTTTCTTGTTCTCACCATTCAACGCTTTTGCCAAGCCTTGTTGAACTAGAACATCTTTTACTCTTCTTTGCCAAAAAGTGAAACTTTTAGTTTCATTAAATGGTTGAATCAGAAATTGTATAGTTCCAAATGGCATGGTATAGCACCAACCATTCAATCTCAAACAATTAAACAAAACCCCAACTTGGCTTTCATACCACTTGTTAGGGTATTAGGCCAACTATTTGAGATAGAAAAGGAAAACCCCAACAATTTAATAGAAAACAATAACTAGCACGAACAATGAGCAACGCACAAGAATTAATGTGGTTCGACTTAATCACCAAACCTATGTCCACAAGAGAGAAAAATGTTTCAGCAATCCAAATCCTAATATTGGGAACTCTGGTACCACTTGTAGGAATTTTCAGAATTCCAATATCAAATATTTGAATACAAATACAACATGAATGAGTACCATTCTTTGAAGATAGATCGAGAAATTGAGAGATGCCTGAAAATCTTGATCGGCACAATGGTTCGAGTGCCTGACATAGGTGACTCCCTTTCCCTCTCCCTCTCCAAGTTCTGTATGTGGGTATGAATGGGACAAGCCACTCTAATAATACAATACTAGTGTTGATAAGAGAGAAGGACCTAGCTTTTTATAACTATAGTGGGACTAGCTATTAAGTTAATCCTAATCTGAATAAGAGACCCTACACCTTGCATATCACACCAAATAAATGACTAAGATAGACCTAGACCCAACTATAGTGAATCATACTGTAGCGAGTTTTACCGGTATTCATTTGACCTATTTTTTGACAAAATAAAATTAATCAGTAGAAACCCAAATTAGAAATTAATTGTAACAAGTACCGCCTCAAAAAAGACGTTGCTATACTATTCACTTGCCAAGTGTTTTCCTTCCTTACGTAACAGTTACGTTTAGTTCTAGTCTTTTGAGGGCATTAAATAATAGTCAACGATTATAGTTTACTATGCCTTCAAGAGAAATAGTTTAAAGCGCCTCTCATACCTTTTCACTAATAAGGATTACTTGCACCCAATGGAAATAACAAAATAACCATGTAAATCTTTACTAATGGGGCCATTGACAAACTGAGAAATAGAATAGATTTAGGAATCGTGGCATAGGATGGAAGTGGTACTCTAGTCGCAACCTGGATAGCACTAGTTGTGTGAGAACCCGTAACTTTTCCATTTGTTAGGTTTTATTATTTTTCTAGGCTTTCTTATTTTCTATGGCTTGTTTTCTGCACTTTCTGTATCCGGAAAATTTTCTAGATAATTTTTGTGAGTAAATATAGTTTTTAGATGATTTTTCTAGTATCGAATAGATTTTGAGAAATTAAGAACGTATACCGGACGTGGGACCCGCTAGTGCGGAAAGTTCGGAAAATTTCGGCCAACTAGATTAAGTTTTGGATACTGGAATTATTTTATCGGGTGTTAAGAGATAATTAGAGAAAGCTATTTGGATTGTTGTGAGAGGGAACAAAGTGATAGACTTGCATTAAAAAGGTGACAAGTGTCACCATAAGATTTAGTCTTGCCATTTGACCACAATTCATAACTTTACCTTTACCAAATAAATATCAAAAATTGGCCAAAATATCCTCTTATTTCCTCCTCTCTTGGCCGACTTTCTTCAAGTAAAAAGGAAAGAAAACTCTCCACAATTTTGGTCTCCAATCTTGCTCAATCTCTCAAATCAACCGATTAATCTTTCAATTGCTCCATAAAACTCCTCCACTTAGTGATTTTGAGGTGATTGGTGAAGTTATTTGGAAGGTTAAGGTGACCCATAGCTCTCTCTCTCTTGTTCTTAAGGTAAGTGGTGAAGAACCACCCTCCTCCTTTAATTGATGCTTAAATCATGCTTAGTGGTAGCATAAGATGCAAATTTATGGATTAATTCTTGATTTGTGGTTGAGTTGATGAAGTTTTATATTTTTTGGGGATTTTTCTGTTTTCATATGAATATGATTATGTGGTCATGTATGATGGTTGGAAATGATGTATAATGACTATAGGATGTGGGAAAGGTGAACAATTGCAATCAATTTCTGGTTTGGAAGAATTTCAGCAAGTTAGGGTTTTTGGTTGGAACATTCTGCCCGTTGTTTTGGCTCCTAGATAGAGGCCGAATTGGCCTTGGCCTAAAACATGAAAGTTGTAGGTATTGATGAGTTTGAACTGCCTGCAAAATTTCAGGTCATTTGGATTAGTGTAGAGTGAGATATGCCGATTTTACTGTTGCTGTTCTGGGTTGATCAGAATGCGAAAACTGCACTTGTAATTGGCCATTTTGACTGGAATTGGTTTGGATTTTGTTGTTGGTGTCTTCTGATGAAATGTATCTGAATGTCTTAGCTACCATAGGCCTTTGGAATCAATGCATTTGGACCTGTATAGACCGAGTTGTACTGATTACAGTTTTGTGTGATTTGTAAACCTGCAATTACGGTTCAGGTTGTGGTATTCTGCATTTTCGACCTAGTTGTGCTAGGATTTGGACTTAGTGGCCTTCTACATTGTTGTATCCCTGTTTCATAGCTTCGAAATGGTGGGTCTTGTACCCCCATCCAATAACCGTAGTGAAAGTGGTGTCATTACCGCATTATGAGGTCAAATACGTTTTTTTTTGTTAAGGCCTAAGTTAAAGCCTTTTCTTAATTTCTGGTTACCTATGATGCTTATTTATGCATATGAAACCCTATTAGGGTTATAATTGGTATGGCTATATGACTCGTTATCGAGTCTCTTTTAGGGCTTGCTTTCATTTCGGTTGTTTCCTAGCTAACTTTTGTACTTGTACCACTTTGAGCCTAGCGAACGGCTTTTGGGAAATGAGATGAATTTTGTGTGAGATGTTGGGACTGATTTGAGGATATAATGAAGCCTTAATGGCTGGAAAAGTAAGAAATTTAGGGGAAGTGCTGCCCGATTTTCTAGGCCGTTTGGTTCCTTTAAGTTGGATTTGCCTTTTGGTTGAATGAAAGGCTTTTGGGTTGTTTGCGCCTAGGTCTTCATGCTACCTTTTCATTTCCAAGGGAATCATGTTTTTGCCTTCTTGCATTAGTATTTATTTGGCAAGGCGTACGACGTGTAGTCGAGCCTCACATGTGCATTCTGTTTACTCGATTCTGGAAGTAAAACCTTCAATTGGTTTATTTTGATTATTTTAGGGTTTCTTGGCGATTAAGGCCAATCTGAAGTGAAAACTTTTGAAGTTGAGCCGGTGAGTGTTCCACTACCTGCTACCCATTATGTGAAATATCTGAATATCTGAATACTTGATTTATGACTATTGAAGCCAAATACTATTTTGATAAAATGGAGGCGAGGGTGTACTTTATCACACTCGTTTTCTATCTGTTCATATGTCAATTTTGAGTGCCTATCTAAATCTGCCGTCTGAATCTGCTATCTGAATCGGATATCCTGTATCTGTATCTGAATCTGTTATCTGTGTCTGCATCTGTTCGGATTTCTATGACCTATGAACTCAATCCTGTGGCTAAGTTATTCGACTCGGGCCGGCAAGGGCCTGGACGATTAGATAACGAACCACAGTAGTCTGTTCGGGGATTTTGGGTATTGAGACCCTTGATTCCGGGTATACTCGAGTATTACCATTTCTGTTCGGTTACGGTGAGCGGGCCCGGTAAAGGGGTGTTTGGTGGACGGAATTCGGAGTAAAGAGGGGTCTACGGACGCATTGGTTCTATATACGTTGACGGAGAGTCAACCGGTTTGGATCAAGTACTGCGCTGGAAATTTGGCTCCTGAGAGCCACTCGTATCCTTCTGATTTGAATCATTGGTTTCTGTGCTTTACATCTGACATGTGTATCTGATTTGTTAAATGTGAAATGCCATGATTTTAATGCTATTTGTTTGGTACCTCATTGAGCGCAAGCTCACCCCTTTCCGTTCCTTTTGTTTTCCTTACAGGAAAATAAACCCTTTTGGTCTGGATTTGACAAATGGCTGCCAAATTGAGCTAGATGAACACATCTTTTGTATAGCTCATGTATTAAAACCCTAAGTGTACTTTTGGGGCGATTTCTCTTTTGATTTGACAAACCGTGTATATGTATTAACTTTTGAAAGCTTTTGTATGTCATTTTGATTTGTAAACGCTAAAGTTCAGATGTGAATGTTTGTTAGCTATTTCGGTTGGGTTCTGACGGGTCGGTTACTATTCATGGCAGGCTCCGGATTTCATTTTTTTTTATTATTTTGGGTTATTTTACCATTTTGACTTGTTTACGCGCGTTTGTAAGTTCCGGAGTGAAGCAGGTAGCTCTAATCTGATCTGTAGTCCTGGCGAGAGCTGGGCAGGCAGTCCGCTAACCCCTTTGGTTCGCCTTAGGGGAAAGTGGGGCTGTTACAAGTTGATTTTCTTGAGAAGCTTGTGATAATAGAGGCTTTGTCCAGCAGAGCTGCCCTATCTTTTGCTTTAGACAAAAACTGGGCATCTATTAACACTTTTTTTTTTCTAATAGTAAAGGAATAGTAGATAAAGGAAAATCTAGATGATGAGTCTCTAGTAATCACCAAAGACACATTAGATAGTTTAAGGAGTCCTTTTAGCAATGTTTTGAAAATCGGATCGGATCAGTCGGTTCAACCAATCAAACTACGAACAGGTCGTAGCTCCGGTCCGGTTCATATTTTGGGTTAACTAGACTTAAAAATCGGATTGAACCATTCAAACCATGTAAACCGGATTGAATCGTTGAACCGGCGATTTTTTTGTTTTTGTCTATTAAATTGAAAAAAAATAAAAAAAAAAGAATAGATTTTTCTTAACATTAAAGACAAATTATTAAATGGAACATCCACTCACTTTCTTCTCATTTTTTGCCTCTTATCAAGTTTGTATCTCTATTTTCTATTTTCCTGACTTCTTCCAAACTCCAATCTTCTTTTTTTTTTGGTTGCAATCTTTAAATAAAAAAAATGTGAATTAAAATTTAAACTCACGATGTCTAATTCCCATATATGTGAATTTTGTATAATTTTAGAATATTGTCATATTTTTGGATTGGATATAAGATTATTTTTTTGGTAAATTCAATTAAGATTGGGATGAAATTTATTTGTTTCAACTTATAATTTTAAAAATTTATTTGTGAAAATCCAAGTTCTTTCAAAATATTAAACTTTTCATCAGATAAAGTCTTAAATTAGTCCAATGTATGTCATATTTTGTGCATATATATTGATATAAATTATTTTTAAAAAAAATTTGCTGGACTAGAGTTGAATCGGTCCAATTGGTTGATGTAACGACCCCATTTTCCCCTAAGGCGAACCAGAGGGGTCAACGGGCCGCCTGCCCAGCTCTCGCCAGGACTCCGTCAATCACTACAGTTCTCCAAGAATTACAATATAAATCTCAAATAGATAAATCAAATTCTCTAAGAACTACATATCACAAACGCTGCGGAATGTACACGTACGTCCATTCAAGTCCAATCATTCATTACAAACCACATCCACAAGCTATTACACAAGAGGCGATCCAAATTCGAACCGTACAAGGTGTAATCCTATCCATTCCAATTCCCCTAGCCCAACAATTACACAAACGATTCCAAATCTAAACTATACAAATTACAAGCCATCCAGGTACACAGATAACGTAATACAGCTCTTCCTTTGTTCGAAACCGGTACTCGCATAAACACATCAAACACATAATGCAGTTTATCCAAGACTTGATAAGGACATATATATATATGTCATATATATACATGAGAAAGGTTCAATTGTACACTTCAAAAGTACTTGAATGCATTTACATCAAAATTCCAAGTTTTCGAGGAGCAACTCAAAACTAGCTCCACTCATTTCAAAACTTGAGTCCAACAGTGTCCCTGTAAGGAAAACAAAACAACGGGGGTGAGCTTGCGCTCGTGAGGTACCAAATGCACAATTACATGATACGGCCAAATAACATATATGCATAAGTGCCTTCGTTCAAACATCCATTTATAAAAGGATACATTCGGCCCTCAAGGGCCGTTTCCGATGTCCATACTTGATCGTACTCGTTGACACTCCGTCAACCATCGAGGATAACCAAGAACCGTAGACACCTCTTCTCACCATTTCCTTCCACCATTCACCCCCTGATCGGGCCCGCACACCTCATAGTTTCAAAGGGTAATACTCGAGTATACCACAAGGTCGAGGAGTTAACACTCCACTCGCCTATCAAGAACCCAAAGGCTCATTAACGAATCGCCCAAGCCCTTGCCGGCACGACTCGAATAACGGTCTAAGGGCATGAGCTCAAATTCACATTAATATTAAGGCATTGCCCCATCAAATGTTCAATCATGTATATATACCATTTCACATCCATACAATAATGATAAATGCAAATAAGTGGTCAAGAGCGATCAAGTACACTCTCGACCTATTCAAGTCATATAACAAGTACATTGAACCATTTAATGATACACTCACCAAACACGGCTCACGAAGCTTATTCGGCAAACCTCATTATCTCGATCAAGTTGGAATCCTAAAACCAAATATCAAGTCAAGCAAAGGAAAATTCTAACATTAACAAGTTTCTATTGCCTTTTGGCATTTTAAAGCTACACCTATCCGATCGAAACAAATCTTATGGCGTTACGAAGCTAAAACATATGTCAACATTTCTTATGAAGATTTCCAAGGCCAAATCATACATTTTCAAAACCAAAAATCTGAATTCTAGAGAAAGAACGAAAACTGTCATAAAACAGGAGTCTATAAACAGTCAGAGCAAATCAGTCATTTTTCCAGGCTACAGAGGTCCAAACAATCTGAAATTTTGCAGGTAGGTAGTTAACTCATATATCTACAAAATTCATGTTTTGAGCAAAAGCTGGTTCGGTCTAAAACACAGAGAAAATGACAGTCCAAGTTCAGTCCAGAAACAGGGGAAAAACTGAAATTACTCTCCTTGAACCTATCTTTGCGTATAACCATCCCTAACCACAATTAAGGCCTAGAAATCCCCACTTAACATGAGACTAGTCTATACTAATCATGTACATGGCAATTCCACGAGGACAAATCATTTCGATAACGTCTGGAAGTACCACCAAACTTTCAATCATAAGAATTCATAAACTTAACCAAGATTAACTCAAGTTCAAAGTAATCAAATGTTCTCTAAAATTTGACAGCATTTCCCCTTAAGTTTACACATTTCCAACCTACCATACAAATACCCCAATCATATAGCCATTAACCACAATTGCACATACGGTTCGTAAACGACAAAACATATCCAATTAGGGCCACAAAACCCTTTAATCAAAACTAATTAAAAGCTTAAAGCCAACCATTAGAAAAACCCCCAATTGAAACCCTAGAACCGGAAATTCATATTATAAGCGTAAATTTTCCGCAATTGATCACCATTAACGTATAAGAGCTTCCATTAACACCATTTAAACCACTAATCCAAATCCAATCCAAGACTTTCATATAAAATCATAAAATACCCAATAAATCAGAAAATCACCATAATTTCCATAAACCCATGAAATACTCCATAATACAACACATTTAAACATCACAAACCCTAAATTAACCAATTTTAGAACCAAAAGGAACTTGTTTAAGCAACTTACCACAAATTCAAGAAGCTAACACCTTAGAGCCTTCCCTCCACAATCAATCCATCTAAAAGCTTTAAACCACCTTTGAGAGCACTTGTGTGAAATATTTGGCAAAACCACCGATTAAAACTCAAGATTCAAAGAAGGAAATCAAAGGGAAGAAATGGAGTTTTTCTTTTCTTGTTTTCTCTCCAAGACAGCCGGGCAAGGAGGGTGCAAAATGACGAGCAAACACAGCCAAAACAAGATATTTATCAAGCACAAAAGCTGGTCAAAAGTGGCTGCCGGACATGACACGTCACAATCAGGCCGGAATCTGGCCGGATTCAAGGCAGAATCGAAACCAATTTTTTTTCAAAATTGCAAGGCAATCCGGCCATCTATCAGGCCAGAAACTGGCCGGATTTCCGGCCGGATTTGGCCCTTGCCATTTTTCGAAACTTTTCTTTTCTTGTCCGAGTTGAAAAACTGTGCTACTCCGCTCGTCCAACAAAAATATCCATAAAATGAAAACCCTACTTTTCGGGGCGTCACAATCTCCCCTCCTTAAAACAATGTCGTCCTCGACATTCTACCTCATATACATCTGGTCAAGATATCGTTCAAAAACCATTCAAGCATTAGAATTCCATCTAATCCAACTTGCATTCACCAGGTCCAATTAGTCTTCCCAAAGTCGGTCAAATACTAAGAATTGTTCCAATCTCACTAATCGAAATCAAGTACTAAGGAGTATCCAAATCCAGCTTATCAAATAGTCATGATCCAGTAAAGCATGGCTTATCAAATAATCACTTATCAATTTCAAGTACTAAATACACGCCAATCCAACTTATCAAATAGTCATGATCCAATAAGGAGTTATCGCGTAGCCAGATAAAACAGGCAAAAGGCTTGAAATCGGACGTAAAGTCCCAGATATCTGGAAGAAATTCAGGGTGTAGCGAAGCTGCAAATCAAAAACTCATCCCTGGTGGTGCTGGACAACACAACAAGCTAGCACAACGGCTATGCTTCACCAAAGAATTTCAATTCAGTAAGTTGGCCCTGGTGGTGCCGGACAACACAACAAGTTAGAACCACGGCTAAACTTCGCCAGAGAGCCTCAATTCAAAATTCCATCCCTGGTGGTGCTGGACCACACAACAGGCATGCCTCGCCTGAAGAATGGCGGTGCTGGACAACACAACAAGCAATGCCTCACCAGAGAGGTTCAGTTCACCCGCTACAAAAGAGTAGTAGCCGGTCTACAACCATATGAGTACGAATAAGTTCAAGAGTAGGGTCAAAGCAGCGCCAATTACTTCAGGTTCATAGTGCATGAGTACGAGGAAGTTCAAAAGCAGGGTCAATTATTGCAGGTTCAGGGAGCACGGTCACAAATAAGAGTACAAGTTCAGGTTCAAGTGCAAGTTCAAGTTCAAGGATCATGAGTACTGGTAAAACACACTAGCCTAACCTCTGTCCAACTATTCACATTCTTAAGCAGTCATGAAATTCAAGTCCACCTACAGGTCCAATACCATATATTCAGTGAAGTTAGGTCCATCAAGGATACGTATAAACACACTCACCTAACGAGGTCAAGTCTCAAGGAAGTTCAGTCTAGTCGATCTCAGGCAGCTCAAGACCAATCTCAGGTAGTTCGAGGTCAATCCCAAGTAGTTCAAGTATAGCAAATTCCAACACTTACCACTCAAGTGGTGCAACTTTAATCCAACAGGAATACTAGAAGAGAGATACAAAACTAAAAATTTCTCAACAATTCTAGCCACTACCGAAATCTATCAAAACCCGAGCCACACAATTATTGAACAAGTCCAAGTCATTATCTCACTCTCCTTATTCGGTTTAGTCGTGAGTACAATACAGAATCTTCTGTGCTCTATCCTATGCCATCACAACTTATCTCAAACTCACTTATAATTTCCATTCACATCGTCATACATTAAACTATGTTCCAACCAAGATTCATGAGCATTTCCTCAAGAAAATGTCAAGTACTCAAATACAAGAATTCCAACTAAGAACTTCACGACTCAGATCGTAGGGTATTCAGCGAAAATCAAAGTCATATTTTACCTATACTACTTCCAGAATTAGTGCCAATGTCACCAAGTTCAATCGGATCACATGCCTTTACGAAATTAGATCCAATAAGTCCATAACACAAGCTGAAACCAAAGATTATCCATTCGAAGTTCAAAATCTTCAATAAACCAGCTACTAGTAAGAGCACCATCATCTCCAAGAATAACCAATCTTAGGTTCTATAGCAGAGTCTCAAGTTCCAAGTTCAAATCCAAGAAGTAAGCACAGCTTGCTAACTTACATGTTAAATAGAAACCAAGTCAAATAAGCTCATCAGTTATTCACAAATTTTCGAATTCGAAATTCAAGTAAAATTCACCTTTTTACCAAAATCGGAAAATTACACATTTTTAAAGCATATATATCGTATTTCCAATCATCGCTTGCAAATAAAACTAGGAAGTATACAGGCAGAAAATGCATTTTATTCATTTGATACTCTTTTATCTTGGTTCAAAATCATCATACGTGGAGTTTGGCCAGCAAACCTCGGTCTCTTATTCCCCATAGCCAGTACTAATGATTATCTCAATTCTTTCCACACTTACAAGTATAATTGCAATTCAAATTCGTCCAATCTTTCACTACAAAACTCTCATCCCATATTTTCCTTCAATATAAATCCCAAGCAAGAAACTCCCAAATAATCAATTTCTTTAACCTCTAAGATACAATAGATCCTTGTTCACACAATATTCAAATCAATCCCACAGTCAGGCATCCTAAATTTCAAACTTAGGATACACTACAGAGATCGGAAGCCTAAGCTCTGATACCAATTGTAACGACCCCATTTTCCCCTAAGGCGAACCAGAGGGGTCAACGGGCCGCCTGCCCAGCTCTCGCCAGGACTCCGTCAATCACTACAGTTCTCCAAGAATTACAATATAAATCTCAAATAGATAAATCAAATTCTCTAAGAACTACATATCACAAACGCTGCGGAATGTACACGTACGTCCATTCAAGTCCAATCATTCATTACAAACCACATCCACAAGCTATTACACAAGAGGCGATCCAAATTCGAACCGTACAAGGTGTAATCCTATCCATTCCAATTCCCCTAGCCCAACAATTACACAAACGATTCCAAATCTAAACTATACAAATTACAAGCCATCCAGGTACACAGATAACGTAATACAGCTCTTCCTTTGTTCGAAACCGGTACTCGCATAAACACATCAAACACATAATGCAGTTTATCCAAGACTTGATAAGGACATATATATATATGTCATATATATACATGAGAAAGGTTCAATTGTACACTTCAAAAGTACTTGAATGCATTTACATCAAAATTCCAAGTTTTCGAGGAGCAACTCAAAACTAGCTCCACTCATTTCAAAACTTGAGTCCAACAGTGTCCCTGTAAGGAAAACAAAACAACGGGGGTGAGCTTGCGCTCGTGAGGTACCAAATGCACAATTACATGATACGGCCAAATAACATATATGCATAAGTGCCTTCGTTCAAACATCCATTTATAAAAGGATACATTCGGCCCTCAAGGGCCGTTTCCGATGTCCATACTTGATCGTACTCGTTGACACTCCGTCAACCATCGAGGATAACCAAGAACCGTAGACACCTCTTCTCACCATTTCCTTCCACCATTCACCCCCTGATCGGGCCCGCACACCTCATAGTTTCAAAGGGTAATACTCGAGTATACCACAAGGTCGAGGAGTTAACACTCCACTCGCCTATCAAGAACCCAAAGGCTCATTAACGAATCGCCCAAGCCCTTGCCGGCACGACTCGAATAACGGTCTAAGGGCATGAGCTCAAATTCACATTAATATTAAGGCATTGCCCCATCAAATGTTCAATCATGTATATATACCATTTCACATCCATACAATAATGATAAATGCAAATAAGTGGTCAAGAGCGATCAAGTACACTCTCGACCTATTCAAGTCATATAACAAGTACATTGAACCATTTAATGATACACTCACCAAACACGGCTCACGAAGCTTATTCGGCAAACCTCATTATCTCGATCAAGTTGGAATCCTAAAACCAAATATCAAGTCAAGCAAAGGAAAATTCTAACATTAACAAGTTTCTATTGCCTTTTGGCATTTTAAAGCTACACCTATCCGATCGAAACAAATCTTATGGCGTTACGAAGCTAAAACATATGTCAACATTTCTTATGAAGATTTCCAAGGCCAAATCATACATTTTCAAAACCAAAAATCTGAATTCTAGAGAAAGAACGAAAACTGTCATAAAACAGGAGTCTATAAACAGTCAGAGCAAATCAGTCATTTTTCCAGGCTACAGAGGTCCAAACAATCTGAAATTTTGCAGGTAGGTAGTTAACTCATATATCTACAAAATTCATGTTTTGAGCAAAAGCTGGTTCGGTCTAAAACACAGAGAAAATGACAGTCCAAGTTCAGTCCAGAAACAGGGGAAAAACTGAAATTACTCTCCTTGAACCTATCTTTGCGTATAACCATCCCTAACCACAATTAAGGCCTAGAAATCCCCACTTAACATGAGACTAGTCTATACTAATCATGTACATGGCAATTCCACGAGGACAAATCATTTCGATAACGTCTGGAAGTACCACCAAACTTTCAATCATAAGAATTCATAAACTTAACCAAGATTAACTCAAGTTCAAAGTAATCAAATGTTCTCTAAAATTTGACAGCATTTCCCCTTAAGTTTACACATTTCCAACCTACCATACAAATACCCCAATCATATAGCCATTAACCACAATTGCACATACGGTTCGTAAACGACAAAACATATCCAATTAGGGCCACAAAACCCTTTAATCAAAACTAATTAAAAGCTTAAAGCCAACCATTAGAAAAACCCCCAATTGAAACCCTAGAACCGGAAATTCATATTATAAGCGTAAATTTTCCGCAATTGATCACCATTAACGTATAAGAGCTTCCATTAACACCATTTAAACCACTAATCCAAATCCAATCCAAGACTTTCATATAAAATCATAAAATACCCAATAAATCAGAAAATCACCATAATTTCCATAAACCCATGAAATACTCCATAATACAACACATTTAAACATCACAAACCCTAAATTAACCAATTTTAGAACCAAAAGGAACTTGTTTAAGCAACTTACCACAAATTCAAGAAGCTAACACCTTAGAGCCTTCCCTCCACAATCAATCCATCTAAAAGCTTTAAACCACCTTTGAGAGCACTTGTGTGAAATATTTGGCAAAACCACCGATTAAAACTCAAGATTCAAAGAAGGAAATCAAAGGGAAGAAATGGAGTTTTTCTTTTCTTGTTTTCTCTCCAAGACAGCCGGGCAAGGAGGGTGCAAAATGACGAGCAAACACAGCCAAAACAAGATATTTATCAAGCACAAAAGCTGGTCAAAAGTGGCTGCCGGACATGACACGTCACAATCAGGCCGGAATCTGGCCGGATTCAAGGCAGAATCGAAACCAATTTTTTTTCAAAATTGCAAGGCAATCCGGCCATCTATCAGGCCAGAAACTGGCCGGATTTCCGGCCGGATTTGGCCCTTGCCATTTTTCGAAACTTTTCTTTTCTTGTCCGAGTTGAAAAACTGTGCTACTCCGCTCGTCCAACAAAAAT
The DNA here is from genome assembly GCF_036785885.1 of Coffea arabica. Lineage (NCBI taxonomy): Eukaryota > Viridiplantae > Streptophyta > Magnoliopsida > Gentianales > Rubiaceae > Coffea > Coffea arabica. The sequence continues at coordinate 13,395,504 of NC_092330.1, forward strand.
ATCCATAAAATGAAAACCCTACTTTTCGGGGCGTCACAATCTCCCCTCCTTAAAACAATGTCGTCCTCGACATTCTACCTCATATACATCTGGTCAAGATATCGTTCAAAAACCATTCAAGCATTAGAATTCCATCTAATCCAACTTGCATTCACCAGGTCCAATTAGTCTTCCCAAAGTCGGTCAAATACTAAGAATTGTTCCAATCTCACTTATCGAAATCAAGTACTAAGGAGTATCCAAATCCAGCTTATCAAATAGTCATGATCCAGTAAAGCATGGCTTATCAAATAATCACTTATCAATTTCAAGTACTAAATACACGCCAATCCAACTTATCAAATAGTCATGATCCAATAAGGAGTTATCGCGTAGCCAGATAAAACAGGCAAAAGGCTTGAAATCGGACGTAAAGTCCCAGATATCTGGAAGAAATTCAGGGTGTAGCGAAGCTGCAAATCAAAAACTCATCCCTGGTGGTGCTGGACAACACAACAAGCTAGCACAACGGCTATGCTTCACCAAAGAATTTCAATTCAGTAAGTTGGCCCTGGTGGTGCCGGACAACACAACAAGTTAGAACCACGGCTAAACTTCGCCAGAGAGCCTCAATTCAAAATTCCATCCCTGGTGGTGCTGGACCACACAACAGGCATGCCTCGCCTGAAGAATGGCGGTGCTGGACAACACAACAAGCAATGCCTCACCAGAGAGGTTCAGTTCACCCGCTACAAAAGAGTAGTAGCCGGTCTACAACCATATGAGTACGAATAAGTTCAAGAGTAGGGTCAAAGCAGCGCCAATTACTTCAGGTTCATAGTGCATGAGTACGAGGAAGTTCAAAAGCAGGGTCAATTATTGCAGGTTCAGGGAGCACGGTCACAAATAAGAGTACAAGTTCAGGTTCAAGTGCAAGTTCAAGTTCAAGGATCATGAGTACTGGTAAAACACACTAGCCTAACCTCTGTCCAACTATTCACATTCTTAAGCAGTCATGAAATTCAAGTCCACCTACAGGTCCAATACCATATATTCAGTGAAGTTAGGTCCATCAAGGATACGTATAAACACACTCACCTAACGAGGTCAAGTCTCAAGGAAGTTCAGTCTAGTCGATCTCAGGCAGCTCAAGACCAATCTCAGGTAGTTCGAGGTCAATCCCAAGTAGTTCAAGTATAGCAAATTCCAACACTTACCACTCAAGTGGTGCAACTTTAATCCAACAGGAATACTAGAAGAGAGATACAAAACTAAAAATTTCTCAACAATTCTAGCCACTACCGAAATCTATCAAAACCCGAGCCACACAATTATTGAACAAGTCCAAGTCATTATCTCACTCTCCTTATTCGGTTTAGTCGTGAGTACAATACAGAATCTTCTGTGCTCTATCCTATGCCATCACAACTTATCTCAAACTCACTTATAATTTCCATTCACATCGTCATACATTAAACTATGTTCCAACCAAGATTCATGAGCATTTCCTCAAGAAAATGTCAAGTACTCAAATACAAGAATTCCAACTAAGAACTTCACGACTCAGATCGTAGGGTATTCAGCGAAAATCAAAGTCATATTTTACCTATACTACTTCCAGAATTAGTGCCAATGTCACCAAGTTCAATCGGATCACATGCCTTTACGAAATTAGATCCAATAAGTCCATAACACAAGCTGAAACCAAAGATTATCCATTCGAAGTTCAAAATCTTCAATAAACCAGCTACTAGTAAGAGCACCATCATCTCCAAGAATAACCAATCTTAGGTTCTATAGCAGAGTCTCAAGTTCCAAGTTCAAATCCAAGAAGTAAGCACAGCTTGCTAACTTACATGTTAAATAGAAACCAAGTCAAATAAGCTCATCAGTTATTCACAAATTTTCGAATTCGAAATTCAAGTAAAATTCACCTTTTTACCAAAATCGGAAAATTACACATTTTTAAAGCATATATATCGTATTTCCAATCATCGCTTGCAAATAAAACTAGGAAGTATACAGGCAGAAAATGCATTTTATTCATTTGATACTCTTTTATCTTGGTTCAAAATCATCATACGTGGAGTTTGGCCAGCAAACCTCGGTCTCTTATTCCCCATAGCCAGTACTAATGATTATCTCAATTCTTTCCACACTTACAAGTATAATTGCAATTCAAATTCGTCCAATCTTTCACTACAAAACTCTCATCCCATATTTTCCTTCAATATAAATCCCAAGCAAGAAACTCCCAAATAATCAATTTCTTTAACCTCTAAGATACAATAGATCCTTGTTCACACAATATTCAAATCAATCCCACAGTCAGGCATCCTAAATTTCAAACTTAGGATACACTACAGAGATCGGAAGCCTAAGCTCTGATACCAATTGTAACGACCCCATTTTCCCCTAAGGCGAACCAGAGGGGTCAACGGGCCGCCTGCCCAGCTCTCGCCAGGACTCCGTCAATCACTACAGTTCTCCAAGAATTACAATATAAATCTCAAATAGATAAATCAAATTCTCTAAGAACTACATATCACAAACGCTGCGGAATGTACACGTACGTCCATTCAAGTCCAATCATTCATTACAAACCACATCCACAAGCTATTACACAAGAGGCGATCCAAATTCGAACCGTACAAGGTGTAATCCTATCCATTCCAATTCCCCTAGCCCAACAATTACACAAACGATTCCAAATCTAAACTATACAAATTACAAGCCATCCAGGTACACAGATAACGTAATACAGCTCTTCCTTTGTTCGAAACCGGTACTCGCATAAAC